>NC_091142.1:9285839-9613339 GCF_041381155.1 Argopecten irradians | reverse complement strand
AATGTTTGAGTTGTAAATAAAAGAGCTAAGTACCACACCAATGTATTGACTGTTGCCATAAGTAACTTACCTTTTACTGACACCAACAACGCACACACTCTGAACATGGCTTGTTTACATTTGTTCTCATCTAAAAATAGAACAAACAGTATGAAAGTTTTATATAAGATTTTACATAGTTCAAGGACAAATGGGAAATCCCTTATATCTTATGATCTTTTGTTAAACAGAAAGGATTTTTCCATAGTGTTGCCAGTATTGACAAAGCCTAGGTGTGTAGTCAAATGAAGGGTGGACAGATAAGGAACCACGAACAAAAAGGTGATTTGAATAATCCACCTTCCGATGCTGACAAGCTAAAATAGGACACCAATGATCACGTAGATACCTACCCCCACTTTGGAGAGCGACCTTCAGTTTGTCACATAACATCTTCGCCAGCTCAGCTTCATCACACACAGATTTCATTCCAGAAACCTGATAATACACAGAAAGTAATGAGATTGTAAATCAAGTATCACTGAAAGAATAAATAGAAATGAAATTGAAGCTTCCGCAGTGGAGATAAGGTGCAAATACTATGAAATTTACAAAAGTTTTTGTCAATTCTGTAAATTAGCATACTGGTAATTTACATGAATAAGAAAATTACTCATTACCCAAAGAACGTTTTACTGGTTTCTAGGAATGACATCCAAAACTTAAGAAAGACGAGTTTGGCCTACTCCTCAACATAACCTGAGCTGAACTTGATTTGCACTCTTCTAAGAAGAAAAGTCTTCTCAGAAGATCTTTCAGCCTATAGACTTCCAGAAGTAAAAGAGCTACAATCGAGTGAACGGAAGTATATATTCTGGAAGTAGAAGAGGGCAAATCGAGTTAGGCTCAGACTTACCTCCCCTGTATAAGCAGACTTATTTTCCCTGTATAACTAGACTCACTTTCTCTATATCACCAGACTTACCTCCTTTGTATAACCAGACTTACTTCCCCTGTATAACCAGACTTACTTCCCCTGTATAACAAGACTTACCTCCCTTGTATAACCAGACTGACCTCCCCTGTATAACCAGATTGATCTCCCCTGTATAACCGGATTTATCTCCCCCTGTATAACCAGACTTACTTCCCCTGTATAACTAGACTTACTTCCCCTGTATAACTAGACTTACTTCCCCTGTATAACTAGACTTACTTCCCCTGTATAACTAGACTTACTTCCCCTGTATAACTAGACTTACCTCCCCTGTATAACTAGACTTACTTCCACTGTATAACTAGACTTACCTCCCCTTTATAACTAGATTTATCTCCCCTGTATAACCAGACTTACCTCCCCTGTATAACGACTACGGAGGCTGAATGTGGCCATGAAGCTAGAGCTGTCAGTTGTAACACAGTTTGGACGACGATCAAGTGTGGCAGTCTGTAAACAGATATATTTAAGGCAATTATTGACAGAAATCTGGAATCTGATTTGTAACCTTTAATATTAATGATTTAAATTAAAAAACAATCTACATAGCAACCAGAGGTCAGCAGGAAAAGTAATTAACCTTTGAACCTTCAGGAATCACCTATACACTGAATAATAAAACAATGCTGTGATATCTACAAAATAGGCATTTAAAGGTGAAAATACAAGTCAGTCATCCATGAAAAAAGATTGAAACTTGATTCCAACATTAATAGAAATGTATTGCAGAATAAACAACAATAAATCAACATATTTACCCCTAATGGAGCTGCTGACTTGTTGTAGCCTGCGTAGTTAAGGACGCTCTCCGTAGCCAAGGCCAGACCGCTGTGTGTAAACAAACCCTGTGATGTGTTCTCCATCCGTAGGAGGTACTCAATCATGTGAGATCGGGTGGTGTTGGGAGCCCACTTCATTGACTCCTGTAGGATGGACTGGCAGCGAAGGGCAAAGTCTTTCACCAGTGTCTGTCAGAAAATACAAATACATATAACGTCTTGTCACCGGGACAATTTGACGGGCTTTTCACCTAAAAGCTACTTCATTCAAGGTCATTTATAAAAACACTTGGTAGCGCTTAGTTTCAACGTACCAAAAGTCCAATACTAGGTCTTACATGTAGGCCTTTCAGAACTTTACAATAAGTCATTTGAAGATTTTAGGATTGTTAGCCCGAGTGCCCTTTGGTATAGGTCAAGGTCAATCACATTAACAAACTTGGTAGGCATTTATGTCAGCATGCTTCATGCTTAATATTAGGTCTCTAGGTCTTCTAGAAATTGAGAAGAAGATTTTTTAATGATTTTGTCGAAAAATTGCATTTTTGAATTTTATCCCTTATTTCCAACCGGAAGTTGACGTTTCACAGAAAAGTTGTAACAAAATGAATTGTTTCATTTTTAATTCTATATAACATATTCAAAAATGAAAGTAATTGGCTGTGTGGTTAACGAGCTACGGCTGTCTCAATGAGCTGAATTTTCACAGGCTTATTTTCATAACTCTACAATCACACGCACTCTGTGACCTTGGATGATGGTCAAGCTCGTTTATTTTTTCAAACCCGATAGTCAACTACCTAAGCTTACTTCATGCAAATCATGAAGCCTCCATACTATGTAGAACTTGACAAGAAGATTTTTTTCGTGATTTTCACCGAAAATGGCGAATTTCCATTATGAGTCAATGATCAACCGGAAGTTGACATTTTAGAGAAAAATGTACAATTACAAAGTTTCTCAGTATGCTATTCTACATAACATACAAAAACATGAAAGGAATTGGCTCAGTGGTTAACGAGTTATGGATGTCTAGGTTAAACGTGAAGTGACGTCATTGCGGCCATATTTGAATTTGAATCCACACCATATTAACAAGAATTGGTCACGGTGACAAGTGGAAGATTTGTAGTGCGTTTGGGCTTGATCGCACTGGTGGAATCAGAGGAGATGTTTAAAATACAGAGGACTCCACATAATCGAATAACGGTTATTCGAATATTTCGGTTATTTGCATAAAATTCTGCGGTCCCGATTTTTTTCCTTCTTTATCTTTGTTTTTCAAACTCCGTGTATTTGCATAGACTTTTACATGACCTCCGGTTATTTGAATAAAATATTTGGGAAATTCTAAAAATAAAATCGAATATTTTTCAATTTTGCAATATATTTTTAGCGAAATTCGCCGATATATGTTTCAAGATACTTCGCTTTTACTAGAAATCATCCTGGTAACAGATTAACGTTATCGTATGGCTTGTTATTTTATGCATGAATCTGCAAAGGTATTCGACGCTGTTACGATTTACATCAGCAGCGGTTGATCATAACTTTAGTATATTCACCGACTCAAACATCTAATTAAAGCACTTGCACTTTCAAATATGTTTATTTATTAACGTAACGTACCTTAGTTTGCGATCGGTTGGAGAAACCATGCTTCCTTACAACAATCGCCATTCATGAGTAGTCTCGTTCAACCAGAGTCTTGTTGACTACGACAGACATGGTCGTATCAAGCGTCTCGTTGAACGAGACATAAAAGCATGCAAAGTCGGTGTGCAATGACTACCGCAAGTTTCGTACATTATGTAAGCTTAGGATACAAAAGATAATTGCTACGTTGTTTCATTGCTACTTGATCATGAATATGCATTAATTTCTGAAATGTTATCAAGCTATTCGCCGTATAGATCAACAATACAGGGAGAATTCTCAAAACACATTTAGGTCGAGTGAACGCATGGCTTCATCACCTGCCGCCATTTTCGAATTCATATAGGCCTAAGCTTACATGTGTAAAAACAACACTACTAGTTGATCGGCACTTTGAAGTTTAATCACGATCGTAAGTTCATTTTGCCAGGCAAATGTACGTAAATTTGTTTATTATTTAGGTTCAGAAATGTAGACACAAATCCAATCCTGTTTAGTAGAATCTAATTGCATTTGATATCGATCGTTTAGCTGTTTCTCAAATATGCACGTGTCGATCTTAACGTAAACAAGAATCTAATATTGGAATATTTTTTGTTATTAAACTATTAAAATCGATTTACAACTTCGAAAATAATTACTTGTTGTTCGTTTTAAGTGTAAATAATTAAAGTATTTATCAAGTAAACGAAACGATATCTATTTGCCTATTCACATTGATCTACATATGTGTGGGGTCAAACGGAGGTGCAAAATGTCATCTCCGCCTATTCGAATACTCCGGTTATTTGCATATTTTCTTCTGGAAAATGACCTATGCAAATAAGCGGAATCCTCTGTATAATTGTCGAAATTTGAAAAAAAATCTTAGTTAAATATTAATTACGTCATAAAAAAAATTATTTAGTGGACTAATTTTTAATTTGAAGACATCAAAGCCTTCAGAATGAGATACTGCATCGATGCTATGGAAAAAATTTGGAAAAAATTGAATAATAAAAAAAATTCTAAAAATAGTCACTTTTTTGTAAACTTTGACCTCTAGCGAGCTTTTTAACAAGACATATTTTGTGGAAACATGTCATGGGTAAAAGTTAGATATGTTCATTCCCTACAATAAAATACCTTCAGATTTGCAATAGCTTTCATATTTTTTGAGTTATAGCAGTTTTTGTGGTTTTTAGGTTTTATGTCATGGCGGCCATTTTGGAATTTTTGACCTACTTAATTTTGTTCATGGAACACCTTCAGATGTTTGGTTAAAACATAATGAAATCATTTTTAACCTGTGTGTTACCGTTTGACCGAGAGAGCGTTCACAAAAACAGGAAGAAGAATAATAAGAATAATAATAATAATAAGAAGAAGAATAAGAAACTTAACGAAAACAATAGGTCTTTTCACCAAACAGTGAATACATACAATGTCTTGTCTTCTGAACTACTTATTTGATTTCAAATGTACTCTAGGTTAGGATATAACTGTCCACTAGTCAATGGTATAAAATGAGATTTCCACCTTTACTGTTATAACGAATCCCTAGTCCATAGTCTTGTTTTGTCTCAAGAGAGATTGTTACTTAATTCACATCACATATCAAACCCTTAATCATGCTGCTTTGAACTATCTTATTATAATAGAATTCAAAGTAAAAATCAAGTCAAAACTCACCTCCCTGTCTGTGAGGTTATCTGGGACCCTCAGATGGAACGGTGAGTTGGGTACCTGGAATTCCGGGGCGTCCTGGTTAGGATCCTGTCAGGAAAAACACATCAAACACTGTCTCATGTAATGTTATATTGTTTTATTTCAGCAAAGGTGGACAGATGGGATGTAATACAACTAACAGCCTTATATTTGTCTCCTAAACACTTTTATACTCATGTACTGATGTATTGGAGATTTGAAATATATTATCACAATTTCTAGAGTCTTTCATTCCACTTAATCTCAATTACAGAATATTTATAGTGCAATACTACATGTACTACAGAGTAACAGAAATACTAATTTGGAAGAAACGAAATTGGACTCCATTTTCGGCCCTTTTTCTCCCTAAAGTCTTTTATGTAGGGTTGTTGTTGAGTGTGTTTTTTTTTTTTTTTTTTTTTTTTTTTTTGGGGGGGGGGTGTCAATCCCACTTGATACCTACCATCTCGAGGGCCTTTGATAACAGCTGTAGGATGTCCAACATGCTCTTCAACATTGTTCCACTCCAAAACAGATGAGGAAACCTAGAAAAAATTCAATTATCAATCCAACAATTTATACAACTCCTCAGGATATAAAATATGACCAATATCTATCCAAACATTCCTGAGAAGAAGTGTTTTATAATAATTATATAGCAATATGGTTCAAATTACTCTGCTTAGTCCCCAATTCTAATTAAAGGTTTTACCTGTCAATCAAGCCAGCCAGGTATTTGTCGGCCACCCTTCTGATTCGCCGATGGATGTGGTTGAACTTGACCATAAGGAACTGGGCATGGTGCTCTAGCTCCTCCCCGCGGGCCACAGTTTTAGGCTGAGGACGATAGACAAATGGTGAATGAACGGTAAGGTACAAAAGATGATTTCATAAAGAATCACACAGAAATAATGCTCCTCAAGGAAATACAGAAAAATATTGATTTCACTTAAGCATTGAAGCCATATTTTTTAAATTTCATCGGGGTATGAACGAAATTTTGTTTGAAACTGCTTATAATTAATTTTTCAGATTATTTGCTAAAATAAAATACATTTACAAGTACAATTTCTTTATTGATTTTTCCCCAAGAGATTATTTTTTCGAAATAATAGCAACATCAATGTTTTTACTTGTAAATTGTGGCCAATTCTTTTTTCATATGACCATGAAACAAATCATCATTTCACCAGGGGATACAGATAAAATTTTAACTATGATCATTAACACTGACATTATAAACCAAAGTGTAGATAGAGGTTCCACCTACCCGCTCTTCCAGGGTGTCCAGTAGTTTATCAAACACCTTGTCTGACACAGCCACGATACACTGCCACATACCTAGGGATAATATAATACACTCTCAGTACCAATTAAGTCAGGTAATATGTGCTGCTTTTATAGCTTTTAACCAACTAATTAAATCACATTACACTTAATGTAATAAGTCCATTAGTTGGGGAAACTAGAACACTGACACGTCAGAAAGGGCCCCGCTATGTGTCTGACGTGCTTAAGTGGAAAAGTAGTATTTTGACAACGAATTCTTCCGTGTTAGCTATATGTTGCTAATAAATAATTAATGTCAACATTAATTGGGAAACCGATGATGGTACATTATTATAATTCTTTGGAACAAGAGATCCCAGAGGGATCTTGGCGCCCACCATAGATTGATCTATGTCTGACAAATGAAAGAGGGATCTTTTCTCTGCTTTTCAAACTTTAAACTATCAAAAATCCAAGATGGTGGTCGCAAAATGCAATAGGCAGAAACTAGGGTCCTAGAGGAACCTACATATGATATTTGAGAACAATCCCTTCAATACTTTCTGAGAAATAGCGGTAACAAACTTTAACTATCAAAATCCAAGATGGCCACCGGTCGGCCATCTTGTTGACCGATCAGTCCCAAAATGCAATATGCACAACTGGGGTCCTAGGGGAACCTACATATGAAATTTGAGAAAGATCCCTTCAGTGCTTTCTGAGAAATAGCGGTAACAAACTTTAACTATCAAAATCCAAGGTGGCTACCTGGCGGCCATCTTGTTGACCGATCAGTTCCAAAATGCAATATGCACAACTGGGGTCCTAGGGGAACCTACATATGAAATTTGAGAAAGATCCCTTTAGTGCTTTTTGAGAAATAGCGGTAACAAACTTTAACTATCAAAATCCAAGATGGCTACCTGGCGGCCATCTTGTTGACTGATCAGTCCCAAAATGCAATATGCACTACTAGGGTCCTAGGGGAACCTACATATGAAATTTGAGAACAATCCCTTCAATACTTTCTGAGAAATAGCCGTAACAAACTTTAACTATCAAAATCCAAGATGGCTGCTTGTCGGCCATCTTGTTGACCGATTCAGTCCCAAAATGTAATATGCAGAACTAGGGTCCAAGAGGAACCTACATATGAAATTTGAGAACAATCCCTTCAATACTTTCTGAGAAATAGCGGTAACAAACTTTAACTATCAAAATCCAAGATGGCCACCGGTCGGCCATCTTGTTGACCGATCAGTCCCAAAATGCAATATGCACAACTGGGGTCCTAGGGGAACCTACATATGAAATTTGAGAAAGATCCCTTCAGTACTTTCTGAGAATTAGCGGTAACAAACTTTAACTATCAAAATCCAAGATGGCGGCTGGTCGGCCATCTTGTTGACCGATCAGTCCCAAAATGCAATATGCACAACTAGGGTCCTACGGGAACCTACATATGAAATTTGAGAAAGATCCCTTCAATACTTTATGAGAAATAGCGGTAACAAACTTTAACTATCAAAATCCAAGATGGCTGCCTGGTGGCCATCTTGTTGACCGATCAGTCCGAAAATGCAATATGCACTACTAGGGTCCTAGGGGAACATACATATGAAATTTGAGAAAGATCCCTTCAGTGCTTTCTGAGAATTAGCCGTAACAAACTTTAACTATCAAAATCCAAGATGGCTACCTGGCGGCCATCTTGTTGACCGATCAGTCCCAAAATGCAATATGCACTACTAGGGTCCTAGGGGAACCTACATATGAAATTTGAGAAAGATCCCTTCAGTACTTTCTGAGAATTAGCCGTAACAAACTTTAACTATCAAAATCCAAGATGGTGGCTGGTCGGCCATCTTGTTGACCGATCAGTCCCAAAATGCAATATGCACAACTAGGGTCCTAGGGGAACCTACATATGAAATTTGAGAAAGATCCCTTCAGTACTTTCTGAGAAATAGCCGTAACAAACTTTAACTATCAAAATCCAAGATGGCTGCCTGGCGGCCATCTTGTTGACCGATCAGTCCCAAAATACAATATGCACAACTAGGGTCCTAGGGGAACCTACATATGAAATTTGAGAAAGATCCCTTCAATACTTTATGAGAAATAGCGGTAACAAACTTTAACTATCAAAATCCAAGATGGCTGCCTGGTGGCCATCTTGTTGACCGATCAGTCCCAAAATACAATATGCACAACTAGGGTCCTAGGGGAACCTACATATGAAATTTGAGAAAGATCCCTTCAGTGCTTTCTGAGAAATAGCGGTAACAAACTTTAACTATCAAAATCCAAGATGGCTACCTGGCGGCCATCTTGTTGACCGATCAGTCCCAAAATGCAATATGCACTACTAGGGTCCTAGGGGAACCTACATATGAAATTTGAGAAAGATCCCTTCAGTACTTTCTGAGAATTAGCCGTAACAAACTTTAACTATCAAAATCCAAGATGGCGGCTGGTCGGCCATCTTGTTGACCGATCAGTCCCAAAATGCAATATGCACAACTAGGGTCCTAGGGGAACCTACATATGAAATTTGAGAAAGATCCCTTCAGTGCTTTCTGAGAAATAGCGGTAACAAACTTTAACTATCAAAATCCAAGATGGCTACCTGGCGGCCATCTTGTTGACCGATCAGTCCCAAAATACAATATGCACAACTAGGGTCCTAGGGGAACCTACATATGAAATTTGAGAAAGATCCCTTCAGTACTTTTAGAGAAATAGCGGTAACAAGAATTGTTAACGGACGGACGGACGGGACGGACGGAGGACGGACGGACGGACGGGACGGAAGGACGGGACGGACGACAGACCACGGACGAAAGGCGATTTGAATAGCCCACCATCTGATGATGGTGGGCTAAAAAGTCTTCCAAGTATTTAACATGAATCCTGATTCCAAGCTAACATTACATTAAGAGCATACAATTAACTCAAATACCCCTTTTAAACAAGGTAAACCTCATAGTTTGCTGAAGAAAAACATAACAAATGTGAAAGGAAGGGAATAAAGGTCTTGCTCAAATATTTTAATCATGTAAAAGTTTTTTTTCCATAAGAGTTGTATCTGCAAATAAACTCTGTGGAATGGTATATCTTTTCTTTGTCTCTGGAAAAACTTATTTTATTTATTATGTCATAACAAATTGTTAATAAGTCCAAAAATGGAAAATGTGTCCACAACCTTTGATGCAGTGACCCCATGATCTTACCTTTGGTCAGTCAAAACTTTGGCGAGTTGACTTCTTGTTTAATTCTGAGCAACTCTGCTTCATTATAAATGTTGTAGCAAAATGTTCATGAGAAAATATTTTTTTTTAAATTTGACCTTGACCTTTGACTTAGTAACCTTGGCCCATGACCTTACCTTTTGACAGTCAACTCCTTGTTTAATTCTGAACAACTTTGCATCATAATGTTATAACAAAATGTTTATCAGTTAAGAGCAACAACATTGTGATTTTTTTAAATGTTAAAATCCAAGATGGCCGATTTTTTAATTTAATTTCAGCCTGAAAAATTACAAAGCAGATCTAGGATGGATGGGGAATCATCATGTAAAATATGGGGAAAATACTCCACTCCCTTCCATCATTAATGTGCAAAAGAAAAAAAACGGACAGACGGACGGACGGACAGACAGACAGACAGACAGACGGACGGACGGACGGACGGACGGACAACCTGATTACTATAGGGCACCCGCATCTCGATGCGGGGCCCTAATTACAACAGGAAAATATGGCAGCCTTAGACAAGCATAAGATATCTAAATGTTTAAAGTCATATTTAGTATGTTATGATTTGAAGAAATTATCATAAAATTAAGAAAGGCTACACATTTAACAGATAGCTATGATAAATTACCTGCTTTGTCTTTAAAGATGGTATTATCTTCTAGATATCTAAATATTCCATGAAATGCTGATAGATAGTCCGAGTTCTGCACTCTGGTAAAAAAAGTAAGACGAGATAACATCACTGCTAAGAAATATAACCTATACTATCATACACAACTTTTACAGCATGCTTTTCTTAAACACTCAAATGCCATAACAATCAATCATCTTTGATAGCTCTTCACAAGAGCAGACAACTCTGCTCACAAAAGACTCACTTTGACTGCAGTAGAAATGTGCAATAACCTAAAGGACTTATGAAATAAACAAGATATGGAAAAACACCAACTCTAAGGTAAATATTACCAATATATCATTATATACATTAATTTATCATTTTCTTATTAATAATAAACAATCAAATGTCGTAACAATCAATAGCTCATCACAAGGGTAGACAACTCTGCTCACAAAAGACTCACTTTGACTGCAGTAGAAATGTACAATAACCTTGTGAAGTGAAGTAAACAAGATAAGGAAAAACACCAACTCTAAGGTAAATGTTACCAATATATCATATATACATTAATTTATCATTTTTCCATTAATAATAAACAATTAAATATCGTAACAATCAATAGCTCTTCACAAGGGCAGACAACTCTGCTTTACGAAAAGACTTGATCACTGCACTATAAACCTAATGTAAAGGACTTCAACTGTGACCTTGAAATTCTAAAAGTAGTATTCACCAATTAAAAGAATAGCTATCGACTGACATCACTCCTTGATGGTTATTAGATATTTTATAAGTAACGTGAGTCATAGTTCATCTCACCTGAGAGTCTCGAGTTTGAAGACGGACATGAGATAAGTACACTGAGCGAAGGAGAGTTTCTGAATGAGGGGGTAAGCCTCAGGATTGTTGTCTAGAGAATTACAGATGCTGGTTCGTATCTCATTTAACTCCGCCTACAAAACAAACCAAACACTACATTTCCAAAATAAAATTCAAAAGTTTATTGATAATAATAACTATGATGCAAGAACATTTACTAAATACCAAGTAATTACAAGACGAAACATGACCTGGATAAATCTATGTTAACACTGTATGATCATTATTAACTCATCCACCCCTGAAATTCCATAATGGACTATTCTAGTTCTTGATTTAGAAGAGTGTAAATGTGTCTTCAGGGGCGAATGATATCTAGTGATTTCATCCAAGTAATAAATTTGCATATGTCACTTGTGTATTATACCCTAAAGCTCTTTTCATTGGCTGGAAATCAATTGTGATGTCATTAAACAATGACGTTATTTCAGGATTCAAGAAAGTTGTGAGAAAATGGCGACATTCGCAGGATTTTTGCAACAAATTTTATTTAATGTAGACTGCTGTAGTTATGTGATAAAATGTATCTTAAATTTTGATGATTTTATGAAACAAGTTTATGAATTTTTTTATGTTTGCGAGCCAATATGAATTTTTTTATGTTTGCGAGCCATATTCATATGAAATAAACACTCATTGTATAATAGGACTGTGTACCTATACAATAAACCTGATCTAAACACAACTTACTGGGGCTACAGTGTCGTTCCTCAGGGCCACATTGTACTGTAGTTCTGACCTCAGATGTTCTTTGGAGATGAGCAGAGGAGACTTGGCGGCTATCTCACAAACTCCCTGGTACCATTCCGGGGGCCAAAGCGCTGAAACAATCACAATCATTAAACTGTCTTAAGGCCAAGACATATTTAGAATTGGAGGCTTTGAATTTCCTTATACAATCCTGGGATCAAACATTTATTGAATCAATAGAAACATAAAATTAGTTAATAGTATTTCTTGATATCTACAAGTGGAGATTTCAGAGTTTTTATTTAAAGGGGAGAGGGGGATCAATACCATTTTGTCCAGTGTTTCAAACAGACTGTTAGCCTCTGACTTTTGGATATTCTGTCTTGAGTTATTTTTCTTAAGCATAGAATGTATTCGAGTTAGCATTTATGGCCATTATGAATGCCAATTGGACAAAGGTCCATTCCATGAAGTGCACTAGCAAGCATTTTTAATGCCTCAAATGATTCAGGTATACTTGGTCTATATTATGTAATTCAGAGTTCAATATAGCATTGAAAAATGTTCACAATTTATACTTTGGCCTTAAGGTTAAAGGGAAAATTCAGTCTAACAGTACTTTAAAATTTGCATATATATCGGAAAAAACCCAGTTCTAACTTCATATTTTGCTTAGCTGTTATGCAACAGAATTAGCCTCACTGAACTGTTCCTTTAAAGACAAGCTAACAACAAAGGGAGATAAATCAGAAATAAGGGGACTTCACTCACCTGATTCCTCAACAACAAATCCAAACACAACACAATATTGCCAGAAATCACGGAAAAGTTTCTGGAGGCGGGGCTTAGCATCATGAATGACTGGAAGTCTTCTAACTAACTATATGGAAAGAAATAACACTTGAAGGTGATACAAGATTCCTTTTTGTTTACAAAAGTGTTTGAGAGACTGAAATTATTTATGATTTTATGTAACATCTGTTCTGATAAGTTTTTACACCATCATCTACAAAATTTTGAGTACAATAAATTAATTAAGTTTACAGTGTTCTGCATGTTTCTTGGCAATTTGAGGTTAAAGATGCTCCAAGCCGACAGAGCATAGATGAATTTCATCATTTGAACAATAATTGGTGTTTATTCGTGTACATATATGTCTAATAAACACAAAAATAAAATAAAATAATTCATTTCGCCTTTCATGCATGCGCAATCAGTACTTCATTCCATATAGAACATAGTGCAACGGAATTTTTTCAGGACGCAATTAATTATTTTTCATATTTTTAGCTTGAAGTAAAATTGGAAGCTCAAACTTTTCAATGGTGGTAATTTAATGGTGTAAGTAAGGAACCTTTGTAACTGAAGAAAAATACTAAATCGTCTGATCTTGTTTTTGATAGTGAAAAAATACCATTTGTCAGCGGTGGAGCATCTTTAACATTTCTATGATTGGTAAATTTTATATTAGGAATGTTTGCCTACATTATATCAGCCATACAAATGATGAGCATATATATATATACATACAGAGTACTTACCACGGCTATAACAGGAATCAACACCCCGAGATTACCAGCACTGCTAGACGCCTACAAATAACAAGAGAATTCATACATGTGCGCCATACAGAGATTTAGTTCATTATACACATATTAATAATATTTTACAGAAACATAAACTGGGAATGAAAAATTACTAATATGTACCATACATTATAACTATAAATTAAGCGTGTTCGTTATAAACATGTTTTACTGTATCATGTATATATCAGAATGTATGGACAAATTACATTAACAATGTATAAACAAGAACTGGAATCTAAAGGCTACATTAATGTCACAGTAAAAGATCTTCTTAGTATTAAGATTACTTACCAGGACTTATTCTGTCTTTGCATATTACAGAGTTAGCTCCCTTGCGGGTAGGTATCGATTATAACATCATAATTTTGTGTGCACAATTCACGTCGATTTCTCTGAAACGTATGACGTTACGCTCGCAAACACATGACGTCACAATCAATACCTACCCGCATGGGAAGATAACTCTGTAATATGCAAATACGGAATTACATGACTGTAACCCGAATGAGGAATATCAATATACCCTGAACTTATAGTTGTAAATACAGTTTGACACAAACATGCGAATCATAAGACACTAAAGTCAAGCTTGAGAATCAAACTTACAGGATAAAATAGAATTTAACTGTCCTTTCAGAGACAAAACAGCTCATGCCTTATCTGTTGCCAGCTAGTTAGTTTATTGTGTCTTGATCTTTACATATCCCAGTAAAACACTAACTGAAAATGTTGTTTCTGAGTCTTGTAAGATTTTAAATCTGTACAGTACACTCAACATTTGCTTTCTGTCAGAAAACTCATTCACTCATTAACCCCTGAAACTTCATAATGGACTGGTCTTGTCTTTGATTTAGAAGAGTCTAAATGTGTCTTCAGGGTCAAATGAGTTAAACAGAAAGTCTGCACAAATTCTGAAAATACTAGCATGCATTGTAGAATCAGAACGGCCATTCTCTGTGCCTTCGTTTGGCTAGCTATTGCTGTACTGTCACCAAGGAAACCAAGGGAAGTAACTCTGATATAACAGGCTACATTCATGGGTTAAAAATCTGTTTTCTTGTTATTGGAAAGCAACATTATTACTGTTAGTAAAAAATGTCAACAACACACTCAAACCTGAAACGGACAAACATTGTAACATCTCCTAGATATGTCGTTACCATAGCAACTGGAATCAAAAGGCTACATATAAGAGCCCAAAATTCTATAAAATTTTGTTTTCAACAAATTAGCTAGGACTACTGCAGCACTTGACTATGTAATTTATTACAGAGAAGGTTTTCTGAAATCTTAGTTCACTTTGAAATGACAAGCAGAAGTTGTTTAGATTTTTTTTTTCTAAATGACAGATAAATAATTGCAGTCAAATTTCAAACTTCAGAAATAAATGAAAATTGTCTGATAACAGTAAATGATATTTAAAAAGTGACTTTCATCAATTTTGAACAAAAATTTATTCAAATGAATTAATAAATTTACAATCGAATCACATAACAAATCACATGACAGTGTGTACTTGTCCAATAAGATCATCAACCCCAGGCATGCAGGGCTAAAACACGCTGGTATAATTACACATTGGTTCCGAATATCATAACAATGTCAACAAAAACAAACAGAAAATTCCGATAAAAACTCTTAATCTGTTTACAGCCGGTGTGTCATACTCACCTTCAATGTAATTAAGTACTCTAATATATCATTCAGCTGTTTACACTATAATATTACCACAAAAGAAGAAATATAGAGTCATGAAACGAATAACGACTTCCTAAATTAAAGCATGTATAGTAATTAAAAGGAAAGGCATCCTGGTCTATAGGCTTGTATTACTCACCGCTCTCTAAACCTACCCCCGAGGCAAACTCTCTAACGGTACAAATATCTATGACTGTGATTTAACTGATTTTAAATGTTTGAAATTAATTATTTATATGTAGCTTTATTCTGATTTTTTTTACAATAATGCAATTAAAATATATAACTACTAATTGATAAGATAATTATTAACAAAATTAGGAAATGCTTTACATCCCATTGGTTTTATGGCTTTATATATATCCTCCTCCCATAAGAGACCACCTCCAAGAGACCACCTCCATTATAAGACCACCTCCATTATAAGACCACCTCCATTATACGACCACCTCCATTATACGACCACTTGATGTCTGTCCCATTGGTGGTCACATAACGGAGAGACTACTATATAATTACAGACCCCACATCACAGTCTCTCATGAATCATTTTACAGTGTGTAAAAGGAATTATTTTGTTTTCTTGTTGTTTACTGGTGCGGATTTCTTGTACAGATGTTTTAAATAATGCGTGTTAGCACATCATGATCAAAAATCTGTAAACGATTCCTCAGTTGTTAAGGTCATATGGCGAAAATTAAACGGAAATGTAAAGTTATATAAGTATTACATGTTAATGAGTTAGTACTACACACATTGACACAATATTACTAAAGGTGCTCTACAGATATATTACTAGATGTTATAAGGACATGCCAATGTCAGTCCCCTGTCTTACCTTCATAGCTCCGGCCGTTTTCTCACTGGCCCGTTTGGCTGCCAGCCCCATGTTGACAAAGAGTTCCAGCAGCCGGACCAGTAACTCCTGTTGTTCTCCCTCCCCCTGAATGTTGGAGGAGATGTTCGCTAGGGCGTTAATCACAGCCAGGGATACTTGTCTGAAACAGATATTAGTAATCATTCAAATAAATGAAACAATCGCAATTAATTGATACAAGGATTTCACCAAAGTGGATGTGTCGCCTGCACAGCATCATAAAAAATAGTTATTTACAGTTGAAAATATTGTTAATAATTAGGTGAAGTTATCAAGTTATCAATAAATATTAAAAATATCAAGCGGAAACCATGGATTTATCTGTTTTGACGATTTCAAAGTCCCATAACTCTTGTAAATATTGACAGATTTTGACCATTATCCAACTCATCAGAAATCTCATTGATATAAAGCAATATACCAAATTTGGTTAAAATCAGGCAATAAATATTTAAGTTATCGCACAGAAACCATTTCCCAGGCGCTGCCGATGCCGCCAACACCGACATTGTGTTATTTAATTATATAAGTGTCACCCTTGCGTTGCAGGCGACACAAAAATCAGATCACATCGATCTCATTTAATTTAACAGATATTAGTTGATTTATCAAACTTTGCCTTAGAGTAAGGATAGAAAATAAGATACTGGACATGCCATTTTCTTAAAATCAGGTTAAAGATTCAAATATAGGTCACAGTGTTCTGATATTGTTCACAACATCTTGTCTTAACTAGTAGATAAAATTTCTACCATTGCCTAACGGTTATAAGAAATAGAGCCTGGACAAGAATGTTGGACAGATATTTTTTATTTTATTTGACACAGCATTTTATTGAAGTTATTGGAAATCTTACCATACAGAAACACATTTAAATCAAAATTCAACAAATGTTAAGTTCAACAATAGTTGTAACAAATTGAGAACAAAACAATTTAAAGTCTTTCAAACAACAAAGACAAAACATTAATTATAAACATTAGAAATGTATACCCCCAGGACATTTCACCAGAGTAGAGCCTGGAGTGGGAACGATTGTAATCAGGAAAATTGACACAATATTGTAATTTCTGTATATTTTGAGAGATTAGAGATCAGCCCGCCTAAATATATTCTATGGGGCACATTACCATGCAGATATATATGGTAAACAAATGTATCTAGTATTGTTGTATAGTGCTGTATAGCACAGCAAATGTAAATATACAACATTATAAAATTATAAAATAGCAGATTCAGTAATGCTCATTTGTATATCAAGGTCATATAGATCATGATAAATTGTCTGGGTCCAGTTTCATGAACATTCCTTAAATTTCAGGAATCCCTTAACTTAAAATTCTCCATAGGAAAGCATTACAGATTTTAAGGAAGGCTCCTTAACTTAAGATTTTTATGCTTTTCTTAAGATTTTTATGCTTTTCTATATTGAAATTTAAGTTAAGGAATTCCTTAAAGTTAAGAAACGTTCATGAAACTGGGCCCTGAGAGCCATTACAACCAAAACCTTTTTATGGAGTTAATATATAATAAATCACCAATGGTCAGTATATCTGTGACAACATGTGACTTAGCAAACATATAAATAATGTCTTTATAGTATTTAATTCTTCTAATATTTCTAAGCAGTATAACTATTTATACTTGTATCATAAATGTACAATACCAGATGTATTAGCATGTCTGTAACCTTTCATGACCTACCTGTAACCTTTGACCTTCTCGTCCATTTCTCCCTTAGTGTAAGGGGAGCTACTCTCAATGCTAATCTGGGTAAACATGGACATGACTTCCTGGTAAATACTCGACTGAAAGTACAACACAGCTCATTAGCATATCATGTAATCATATGCATCAACCCAGCTCATTGGCATATCACATGATCATATGCTTCAACACAGCTCATTAGCATATCATGTAGTCATATGCATCAATACAGCTCATTAGCATATCATATAGTCATATGCATCAACACAGCTCATTAGCATATCATGTAATCATATGCATCAATACAGCTCATTAGCATATCATATAGTCATATGCATCAACCCATCTCATTAGTATATCATATAATCATATGCATTACCTTTGCTAATTAGCATATAACATTATCACATGAGCATGATCAACACATCAGTACAATTACCCATACTTACACATCCAGCCATGATCATACAGCCTAGCTGGTCTATAATTAGCACATCCAGCGCGGAGGGAGGTGAACAGAAGCGCTGTTGGAAGATCTGAAGAACGGCCTCCACCGTTTTAGGGGTTTCCTTTAATGCTACAGCCACATGGCCCAACGTCAAAATCGTATTGGTCGAAATCAATGTCGATTCCCTGTAAATAATATACATTTAATTAACTCTTCTACTTTGTTTCAATAAAAATGTTTTCAATATGCTGAAGCCCTACTGTTATTCTCCTGTTATTCTACAGCGAAAATTTGTATTAAAATTTGTATTCACATGTACCAAAGCTAAAGATAGATATTAATACAGGGTACTGTGACAGTTTTAGAACAAAGGTTGACTTAAAACCATAATGCAACACTTTCAGCCAAAAAGAGGCCCAAAGGACTGTATCACTCAACACCTTGATCATTAAGCCCAGTGTGTTTATTCCTGTGAATGTTGTGGCCCATGCTGTTATTGGTGATGTCATACTATAATTCCTTATGGTATTGCTTTTGTTAAAATGGCTGGTAACAGAAACAGTACCTGTTCCTGTTTAAAATTAATTCCCATGACTACATGCTTAACATGCTAAAACTAACCATCAAACCAGGATTTATAATCAGCTGATGTACACAGCATGGTGGCTCACTTTTATGTTGTTGAATTATTATAATACGGGGGTTTTGAGATCCAAAAACGACTTGGGTAAAGTACGATTTACCAGCAATTAGTCCCACCATCCGGTAATTATGATGTGATTTTTGTGACATTATAATCACCAGATGGTAGGACTAATTGACGATAAATATTACTTTACCCGTGTCATTTTGGGATCTCAAAGCCTCTGTATTAGTTACGGTTATATTTGCCCTCATTTTTAGTAAAACAGTTTGAATAATTAGTTTATGATATTCAATCCTGATATCAGATACTATTGACTCTATATAATCTTTATATAACAAATGCCTGATAATGATTAGTTGAAATTAATTTTAAAAGATGGAAGCCAACTTCTCAATCAAAATATAAATGAAATAGAATTAAAATAATTTTATGATATCACATAAGCTGATCTCCAATGTATAGCTGTTCATGCAAACTTCCCAAACCCAATCAAGCAAGTCACACACAACACAGCAACCATTATTTTGGAGATATTACAAACTTAAGGTCAATTTTAATTAGTAAAATAAATCAAATTTCAAAATATTGTCATGCTACAAATTGGATTTGTATCAATGAAAACTATTCTAAGACTTGTGTTTCAAAATTTGTTGAGTTTTCAAACTTTTTGTTGAGTTTCTGAACTTTTCATCAAACTCTCTCAGTATTCTAAATGTAACAGTAACATTAGAATAGCTTCATCAATACACACCCTGATACTCTGGATACAGGGGAGATAATCCAGGATATTACTCTGGATACAGGGGGGATAATCCAGGGCATTACACTGGATACAGTAAGATAATCAAGGACATTTATACTCTGGACACAGGGGAGATAAACCAGGACATTACTCTAGAGATACACGGCAGATAATACAGGACATTACTCTGAATACAGGGGAGATAATCTAGGATATTACGCTGGATACAGGGGAGATAATCTAGGATATTATACTATATGGATAAAGGGTAGATAATCCAGGACATTACTCTGGATACAGGGGAGATAATCTAGGAGATTACTCTGGATACTGGGGAGATAATCCAGGACATTACTCTGGATACAGGGGAGATAATCTAGGAGATTACTGTGCATACAGGGGAGATAATCTAGGACATTACTCTGGATACAGGGGAGATAATCTAGGAGATTACTGTGCATACAGGGGAGATAATCTAGGAGATTACTGTGCATACAGGGGAGATAATCTAGGACATTACTATGGATAAAGGGTAGATAATCCAGGACATTACTCTGGATACAGGGGAGATAATCTAGGAGATTACCCTGGAAACAACGGAGATAATCCAGGACATTACTCTGGATAAGGGGAGATAATCTAAGACATTACAATATAATGTTGTTATTATCAGGATGTTAGATTTATCATACTAGCTAGGTATCATTATTCACATTTTAATTGACTTATAGAAGTAGTAAGTTTTTTATCATAAATAGAACTGTCGCCGGGAGGCCAACTCACAGTATAATTAATCAGTGTGAAATAGTTTTACGAGAGATAAGAGTAACGATTGGTGCTCTGAAGAAAACAGTAAGAAATGACGTAAATGGTGTTAGGAAGAAAACAGTAAAAAATGGTGATAAAAAGCAAACAGTAAGAAATGATGTAAATGGTGTTAGGAAGAAAACACTAAAAAATGGTGATAAGAAGAAAACAGTAAGAAATGGT
This sequence comes from Argopecten irradians, assembly GCF_041381155.1. Classification (NCBI taxonomy): domain Eukaryota; kingdom Metazoa; phylum Mollusca; class Bivalvia; order Pectinida; family Pectinidae; genus Argopecten; species Argopecten irradians. The sequence goes on along the minus strand of NC_091142.1, from coordinate 9,592,825 downwards.
GATTAGTTGAAAACATTAAGAAATGGTGCTAAGAGAAAACAGTGAAAAAAAAAAAAAAAAAAAATGTAAGAAATAGTGTTAATAAGAAAACAGTAAGAAATGGTGGTGTTCAGAAAAAAGGAGGAAGGTGTTAAGAATTTTTTAGTTAATATTTAAATGGAGCAAAAAAGTAAGCACACGGATCCCCTATTTTTCTGGCCTGATTCTGAAAGAATACCTTTCCCTATTGATATGCAAACTATTGACTAAAGTTTTAATACCAGAACTTTTTCTATAAAGGGTTACAATTTGACAAAAAAGGCTGAAATGGTGCATTTTGGAGCTCAAAATTAAGGGGTAGGGGTAGCATATGTTGTTATTTTGAGAAAAAATATTACTCTTATTAATCATAACTGATATATTTTTAATGAAGACTACTTGAAAATTAAAAATATTCTATAAACATCCATACATATCAAACACCTCATTAGGGAATTATGACTTTAAATTCTAGTGTATGTGGTCAAAAACGGCTAAATTCCAATAAAATCCACTATTTTGTCATTTTGGTATTCTTTGAGTGACAATAGCTCAAAACGAGCGCACGGATCGTAAGTTTTTTCTTCCAAGGTATGAACTCCTATTTCAAAAATCTATATGAGAAAAAAAGTTTAATACAAGAAAATTTTGACTTCTCAGAGGAGTATCCTTAATAAGGAAATGGTGTTAAGAAGAAAATGGTGCTATAAGAGAAAACGTCATGTTATGGAATGCTTCAGTCAAAGCAGATAAAATTATATGATGTGCACGGAGAAATGCGTTTTCTCAATTAATGTGTCAAAATACAATTTCCACTCTGAATAAAGAATTCCCCTCTGAATATCTGAATATAGAATTTCCCTCTTAATATAACATCTTTTTTGAAGATTGAAGAGGTTTTTTTTCTGTGTAAGTTTCATATGTCAATATGCTTATTTATCTATATTTACAGTAATATAACACATTTAAAATTACCTCTTGCATGAGCAGTTTGAACCAAATCATTTAAATCAATAAATTCAATTCAATTCAAATATATAAACAAGAAACACTACAATCAGGATAAAAAAGATGTTCTTATGATCCTTCTGTTACATACAGTATCTGACAGTATGGAGTTGTTTACTGTGAACAGCCTGTTGGTTTATATACATGACATTGTATATATTTATTTGTAGGTAAAAGCTGAATAATGGGTGAACACTGAAATTCTGGGTGTACAACACCAAACAGTTAATGAAAGATAAATCAAATGTGATTTCAGAACTTGACAAACTTTATTTTTCGAGCCAAATCTTGATGACTGGAAAAACTTTTCCACATGCTCAGTATCAGAACCCTGGACCTATGGTTAATTTAAAAGTTTGATGGGCACACAACACACTGCTCATAACAGACGACGATGGACAATGCAGATATCAGAGACAATATTACTTTTTTTATATACCAAGGACAGATATCAGAGACAATATTATTTCTTAACAAAAGGACAATAAAAGAGACAAAAATTACTTCTTTTTATATACCACAGGAACAGATATACAGAGACAAATATTACTTTCTATATATACCAAGGACAGATATCAGAGACAATATTACTTTCTATATATACCAAGGACAGATATCAGAGACAATATTACTTTCTTTATATACCAAGGACAGATATCAGAGACAATATTGAACATTTTTTTATTACAGATACAGAAATCAGAGACAATATTAAACTGTTTATATTAAAGGGACAGAAATCAGAGACAATATTAAACTGTTTATATTAAAGGGACAGAAATCAGAGACAATATAAACTGTAAAGACGTCGAATATCATATGATATATAAGTACAGCGACTGTAGCGTAATACAGTACAACAGTTATTTATCTGATATTATGTATACTTACTCTAACCTGACAAATAAAAAATCACACATAAGCTTCAATCATTTGATTTGTAGAGTTTATTATACTATTAGCCGTTGATACTGTGAACATGTTTGCTGACTGTCCATACAGTATATCATTAAATTGACCAGGCTAGTAAAACCGTTTGATCAAACCGTACCATTTAATAAAATTTTTAAGGCTAGTAAAAATTTGACCCAACCCTTCCACCATGTATTAATTGTGAACAGGTGGGCCATTAACTTTCTGGTAGGATTGTCTAATTAAAATTACACTAGACAATGTCATCCTGCTCCACTACATTTCTCAACAGTAAGCTCCCACACAAAGTATACAGAGTAGATAGTAAACTTCTCTCTAGGGTAAGCTCCCACACAAAGTATACAGTGTAGATAGTAAACTTTCTCTCTACGGTAAAACTCCCACACAAAGTATACAGAGTAGATAGTAAACTTTTTCTCTAGGGTACCACACAAAGTATACAGAGTAGATAGTAAACTTTTTCTCTAGGGTAAGCTCCCACACAAAGTGAATAGAGAAGATAGTAAACTTTTTCTCTAGGGTAAGCTCCCACACAAAGTGAATAGAGAAGATAGTAAACTTTTTCTCTAGGGTAAGCTCCCACACAAAGTGAATAGAGAAGATAGTAAACTTTTTCTCTAGGGTAAGCTCCCACACAAAGTGAATAGAGAAGATAGTAAACTTTTTCTCTAGGGTAAGCTCCCACACAAAGTAAATAGAAAAGATAGTAAACATTTTCTCTGGGGTAAGCTCCCACACAAAGTATACAGTGTAGATAGTAAACTTTCTCTCTACGGTAAACTCCCACACAAAGTATACAGAGTAGATAGTAAACTTTTCTCTCTACAGTAAGCTCCCACACAAAGTATACAGAGTAGATAGTAAACTTCTCTCTAGGGTAAGCTCCCACACAAAGTATACAGAGTAGATAGTAAACTTCTCTCTAGGGTAAGCTCCCACACAAAGTATACAGAGTAGATAGTAAACTTCTCTCTAGGGTAAGCTCCCACACAAAGTGAATAGAGAAGAAAGTAAACTTTTTCTCTAGGGTAAGCTCCCACACAAAGTATACAGAAAAGATAGTAAACTTTCTCTCTGGGGTAAGCTCCCACACAAAGTATACAGAGTAGATAGTAAACTTTCTCTCTGGGGTAAGCTCCAACACAAAGTATACAGAATAGATAGTTAACTTTCTCTCTGGGGTAAGCTCCCACACAAAGTATACAGAGTAGATAGTAAACTTTTTCTCTAGGGTAAGCTCCCACACAAAGTGAATAGAAAAGATAGAAAAGTTTTTCTCTAGGGTAAGCTCCCACACAAAAGTCAATAGAGAAGATAGTAAACTTTTTCTCTAGGGTAAGCTCCCACACAAAGTCAATAGAGAAGATAGTAAACTTTTTCTCTAGGGTAAGCTCCCACACAAAGTATACAGAATAGATAGTTAACTTTTTCTCTGGGGTAAGCTCCCACACAAAGTATACAGAATAGATAGTTAACTTTCTCTCTGGGGTAAGCTCCCACACAAAGTATACAGAGTAGATAGTAAACTTTTTCTCTAGGGTAAGCTCCCACACAAAGTGAATAGAAAAGATAGAAAACTTTTTCTCTAGGGTAAGCTCCCACACAAAGTGAATAGAAAAGATAGCAAACTTTTTCTCTAGGGTAAGCTCCCACACAAAGTGAATAGAGAAGATAGTTAACATTTTCTCTAGGGTAAGCTCCCACACAAAGTGAATAGAAAAGATAGAAAACTTTTTCTCTAGGGTAAGCTCCCACACAAAGTGAATAGAAAAGATAGAAAACTTTTTCTCTAGGGTAAGCTCCCACACAAAGTGAATAGAGAAGATAGTTAACATTTTCTCTAGGGTAAGCTCCCACACAAAGTCAATAGAGAAGATAGTAAACTTTCTCTCTATGGTAAGCTCCCACACAAAGTATACGGAGTAGACAGTAAAGTTTCTCTCTAGGGTACCACACAAAGTATACAGAGTAGATAGTAAACTTTTTCTCTAGGGTAAGCTCCCACACAAAGTGAATAGAGAAGATAGTAAACTTTTTCTCTAGGGTAAGCTCCCACACAAAGTGAATAGAAAAGATAGTAAACTTTTTCTCTAGGGTAAGCTCCCACACAAAGTATACAGAGTAGATAGTAAACTTCTCTCTAGGGTAAGCTCCCACACAAAGTCAATAGAAAAGATAGTAAACTTTTTCTCTAGGGTAAGCTCCCACACAAAGTGATACAGAGTAGATAGTAAACTTTCTCTCTAGGGTAAGCTCCCACACAAAGTATACAGAGTAGATAGTAAACTTTCTCTCTAGGGTAAGCTCCCACACAAAGTATACAGAGTAGATAGTAAACTTTTTCTCTAGGGTAAGCTCCCACACAAAGTATATAGAGAAGATAGTAAACTTTCTCTCTAGGGTAAGCTCCCACACAAAGTATACGGAGTAGACAGTAAAGTTTCTCTCTACGATAAGCTCTCACACAAAGTGAATAGAGAAGATAGTTAACATTAGTTAGACAGACATATACAGTTAGTAAAAGGGATCGCTGTATAAAATAATCAAGCATATCTAAAAACTAAAACCAACTAAATTAGATCTACGACTAGCTGTATGTCAGATTAATGAGGTGTGACTACAGAAGATAAGCTATGTGTTAGAATGCACGACTAGTCACCACTGGTTAGTGTGCAGATAAAAACAAAGACAAGTAAATGCTTTGCCTTAACATCTCCATCGCTTCGGCACTTGTCTTGGCTGAGGCAGGACGGATAAATTTCATAACAAGTTTCACTTGTTTCCAATGAGCTTTTCCATCCTTTTTCCTGATAACAAAGGGTACAAGCAAACAAAAGAAAATGATAATAAAATAAAACTATTAGGTCTCAAACTAAAAAAAAAACAAAATATTTCTACAAAACTGATTTTCTGGATTACTTTGCATGCGCTGAAAGCATACTCATTCAAAAGAAACAGGACTTTTGATCTCATTCCCACAAAAATAATAGCCATGCTGCTGGGGTTAATATGGAAACTGAAATTATGAATACACAGGGAATAGATCTATAATCCAAGGGAGGTAACTATACCAACCTACAATTAAAGCCCACATAGAGAAAGTTTAAACATGCAAACAAAACATCATAAATATCTGAAATTGTTCTCCACTACGGGACATCTTTCTCCAATGAACAATTAAAGTTTCTTACTTAGTTTTAATTCATCAGTAGATTATGATCCACTTTCATGCTTATTTAATAATAAAGTAATATCAAAATAATTATAAAAAATATGTTAATGTTCAGTCTGATTATTCTGTATTTCTGTAGTTTTCAACTTAGTTTTAATGTATATGTAGATAATGCCCCATTTCTATGCATAGTAAACACCAGAATGATATCAAAATAATTGTAAACAATTTGTTTATTCAATTTGATATTCTGCATTTCTGTAGAGGACCGTGTGGCATTCGTGTTCATCCATGTCTACCTTATAATACTCTACTCTAACAATATCTAGATACTGCTGTGGACAAAAGCTGGCCAATACATGCTGCATTTAAGACACGATAGTGACGACGTGGAACAGTAGCTAATCAGATACACTGTATGATACACACCTGTCGGACATCTCTGCGCGGTACAGTCGATTTGATGTCGTCGCAAGGAACGCTTGAACACAATCAGGCTCAACAGGAAGACCGGACTTTAATGCCCTGTGAAATTAGCACAATAAGCTGATAATTTTTTGGGCAATACGATAATGAAACACACGTTGAATTTGATCATCTTCACACAACAGATATGATTTCATTGATAAATCAATTTTGAATATTAATTTGTATGTTTTATATCCTAATTATAGCTGTTATTCCTCTCTCCTCTAGCCAGCCGTGATTTGATCCATTGGACAGGCATGTAAAAGTCAAAGGTCACCTCCCCAATCACATTGGTTTTCTTTGGGCACTCTGGTTTCCTTCCACTCAAGGGCCCATCGCATACTTACTAAGTTACTAGTACATCCAGGCGGTCAAAAGTGATTTGCTTAAATAACTTAATTTGCAATTGATGTTAACTAAATAAATTTATAACTTTATAGTTTTCTTATGTATACACAATGCAATAATTTTGTTCTGGTTAAGAATAAATCACCTACTTACATTCAGTACTATAAAGATTATACTATCAAGCCCTACACATAACCGTGTCATATCAAATACAAAACGGTACCTGCAGATGTTCATTATGGCACAGTCTCGGATGTTCTCCAATGCTTTGAGGAGCTTGTTCATGGGCCTATTACGTTTACTATCCGCTGTGAGATGTGCAGATGTTGAAGAGTTGTTTCCGTCGGTGACCGTAATTTTTATGCTACTGCGACCGTCCGGCGTGGCGTACTTGTTAAGTTTACTGAGGAGAGGTGATGGACACACCAGGAAGTCACGTAGGGAAGAACACATACTGGAGGCCAGGTAGGGAAACTTGACGGCTAACTTCCCGAGAGCCTAAAACAGCAAGAGTAATGTCATTTATAGGAAGATTTATAGAATAATTTATAAATAAGAATTAATGTAACAGTATGTTTAATTTTTTTTTAATTATTTTTTGAATAAATATAATAGCACATTGAAAATTAAAAGCTGTGGAATGCAGTCAAAATATCCAAGATGAGCACAAGGAATCATGACGTCACATAACAGTATTTGTTGATAATAGTTGTTGATTTTTGTCCCTACCTCTAGAGCCACTAAGATGAGTGGCGTGTGAGAGAGGAGTAGTTTGCTCTCTGTGTTCATGCTAATCTTCTCAGACAGCCTCAGGCATAGATTCTCAGCATCTAAAACACAAATAACACTTATTAAACATCAAGCATATTTAATACAAAAATCCAGTTTTCATGTTATACAATAGCATATATGTAAATTCAGTATTTTAATTGCCCAAGATATAGAATACCCAAATCATTCATCTAACTTGGGTGATTGGGCAACAGCTTTTTAGTTTCTTTGAGAATGACCCATCACCACTAATTAGCTCATAAAATGTTGGAGGTATCAAGTTGGTCATCCCTGATACTCCAGGGGTTACTTACAGTGTCGTGGAACATGTCATAGTAAAACTGTCATGGTTAGCCGAAAGATAACAGTTACTGTCATAATATTGACATAATCTGATTGGATGTTACTGTATTATGACATAATCTGATTGGCTGTTACTGTATTATGACATAATCCCGATTGGCTGTTACTGTATTTTGACATAATCTGATTGGCTGTTACTGTATTTTGACACAATCTGATTGGCTTTTGCTGTATTATTTATGACACAATCTGATTGGCTGTTACTGTATTTTGACATAATCTGATTGGCTGTTAGTGTATTTGATTTGATGACATAATCTGATTGGCTGTTACTGTATTTTGACATGACCTGATTGGCTGTTACTGTATTTTGACATAATCTGATTGGCTGTTACTGTATTTTGACATGACCTGATTGGCTGTTACTGTATTTTGACATAATCTGATTGGCTGTTACTGTATTTTTGACATAATCTGATTGGCTGTTACTGTATTTTGACATGACCTGATTGGCTGTTACTGTATTTATGACATAATCTGATTGGCTGTTTACTGTATTTTGACATGACCTGATTGGCTGTGACATAATCTGAATGGCGTATTATGACATAATCTGATTGGCTGTTACTGTATTTTGACATAATCTGAATTGGCTGTTACTGTATTTGACATAACTGATTGGCTGTTACTGTATTTTGACATGACCTGATTGGCTGTTACTGTATTTTGACATAATCTGATTGGCTGTTACTGTATTTTGACATGACCTGATTGGCTGTTACTGTATTATGACATATCTGATTGGCTGTTACTGTATTTTGACATGACCTGATTGGCTGTTACTGTATTATGACAATAATCTGATTGGCTGTTACTGTATTTTGACATAATCTGATTGGCTGTTACTGTATTATGACATAATCTGATTGGCTGTGTTACTGTATTATGACATAATCTGATTGGCTGTTAGTGTATTGTATTCATGGTTCCATTGCAACCACGTTCAAAAGTAATGAAAATCACAAGCTATAATTAGTAAAATGAAGGCATTTAAGGACGAGTAAAACATTGACCAAAAACACAGGTCTGCAGAGAGACTGTCTTATGACATAATTGGTGGAGCATCTTTGAGTATTTTTTACAAAGGAGCGACACCCAACTTCGATTAGAATACAGCATACCATTATTTGAATCTTTTAACTTTAAAGGTCCAAATTGAACTATCCTTGCTCTTGACATCTTACACACAGGTTGTTATGATAAAGACTTGGATATAACCTCTGGAGTATCGAGGTATCGACTGAGGTATTGATCCACTAACCTTGTTCCTCGCGGACAGCCCAGAACAGGAGGTCTACACACGCAGCACTGCTGAGTACCGTCAGGTCGTAAGGGTTAAAATGCCACTTATGTTCACCGTCACGATGTGGTCGTGGCTTACGGTCCAGTTCGGCCTGACCGGTCTGATACATCCCAGTGGCAAAGTCTTGGATATCACTCATAAAACTTAACGGCAGGTCTAAGTCAGAAAATACAGAGTTTTAAATTATTGCTCATAAAATCCAACAGGGGTAAAGTCTAGAATACAGAAAAGTAGTTCAAAGGAAACTGAGGATTAGTTAAGGGTAAATTTTGGTTTTATGGTTTATATTTTAGAATTAGGATAAGGGTTTTGGTAAAATAAGGTCAAAGATAAGGGATATAAAGTAATATAGGTTTTAAAGATCCCTGAGGCACTACTTTTCCATATACTACACTTGAGTCCTCAATGGCAAGTCTAAGTCAGAAAATAAAGAGCTATAAAATATATAGCTCATAAAACTCAATGGTAGGTCTACGTCTGCGGAAAAAGAGTCATGAAATATAGCTCATAATACTCAATGGCAGGCCTAAGTCTGAAAATGGGTTATATGAAATATAAAATCCATTTGAAAAAATAAAGAAGAAAATAATTCTCCTGACCATTTCACTGATTTGATGTATGTAATGATACTTGTATGGCCTTCACCAAGTCTCAGTAAGATCGGATTGAGATTAACTTTGTCAAACAGTAGACATTAACAAATTCTCAAAAAAGATTATACATATTTTCCTCGATCGTTAGCTATAGTGTTCTAAGGAATGCAAAGAATATTTTGATGTTAGGGGGAAATTAAAGACCAGTAATTTCCTTAGCAATGTTCATTATTCTGAAACTGGAACCTGATATCGTACATTGTAGGAGTGTACAAACCTTTCTCCTGCTCCAGAACGTCCCTGAGGAGTGTGATTACCACCAATGTCAGGGCCTCACTAAACGACTTGTAGGGGAACCAGCTGAACCCATTGTTAGGCTGTCAAAAAAATAAAGAAATAGTGTGATGATGTGTCAACTCAAAAAAATAAAATAGCGTGAGATGGTGTCACTCACAAAAAAAAATATCTTAAAGTAACAAGATACAGCATGTACAAGTATTCTGAAAAAATGATATTTCAATGTTTGTTGTCTTGGACAGGCATGACTACACCTGCAATTTCATAATGAACTGGTCTTGTCTTTGATTTAGAAGAGTCTAAATGTGTCTTCAGAGGTGAATGAGTTAATATGTTGCTCCTTTATACCATTATCACAGGGCCATGTAAACTTACAGTACCAGAAGAAGAATGTTTCCTCGATAGCAGCAAACTTAAATAAGATCACTTCTCTAAAGATATGAATCTGTAGACTAAATCCTTGGTTTAAAACAGAACTTCTGATTTAAATCACATAACTATGCATATGTTACCTCTAATCCTTGGTTTAACACAGAACTTGTGATTTAAATCACATAACTACGCATATGTTTCCTCTAAATCCTTGGTTTAACACAGAACTTGTGATTTAAATCACATAACTACGCATATGTTTCCTCTAAATCCTTGGTTTAACACAGAACTTGTGATTTAAATCACATAACTACGCATATGTTTCCTCTAAATCCTTGGTTTAACACAGAACTTGTGATTTAAATCACATAACTACGCATATGTTTCCTCTAAATCCTTGGTTTAACACAGAACTTGTGATTTAAATCACATAACTACACATATGTTTCCTCTAAATACTTGGTTTGACACATAGCTTGTAATTTAAATCACACGAGTTCAACTACTCATACGTTACCTCTAAGTCAGCAAAGAACTCTTTCAGGGAATCATCTAGGTGCCTGAGAGCATCCTTGTTTAGAAGTCGGCGAGCCTGATAACAAACAATTAAGTTACATTGTGGACACATCCAGTATCATCAGAATTTAATCAAAACATAAAAGAAAACTGCATCCCATGATTTAGTGATGTATTATAAATAAAGATTATACCGTTTAACTTGCCACTCGCAAATTTCCCCATTTATACTCGAATTAGGATTTTAAATCTTCGCCACTTCTCATAGTTTTGCCATTGTATCTGACAGTAGTGTTGATGTATCATAACAGAGACGTGATTGACTCTGACCACTGTATCGACAGTATAATTAGTGTATAATGTAAAAACAACATAGGAAATTATAACCAATATGACCGATGTTCAGACTAGTACTGGCCATGGGTGAACTGGCACGCACATCAGTTTATACAGTAATGAAAATATTTATGCTAGTCTTATTTGTTGTCAGACTGTTCATGGATAGATTGACTATGTATAATATTATGATATTAGCTTATATGAGCAAGCTCCTTTTCTGCTAATATTTATCCATTTAAATTTCGCCAAGCTATGTTATGGCGAAAATAGCAAAAATAAGACAATGGCGAAAAAAACTGTTATACGGTATGTGTCCACTGTCTTCTCTGATTTACGGGCCTCGCCTAGATGAGACCTGGACTCATGATTATCCTGTGGGACTCACCAACATTTTGAGAACCCTCTATATTTCTTTGTATTGGGACTCATCAAAATTTGAAAAATTAGTCCTCTGGACTCGCCTTAAAAAATCCTACATATATTGCTGTGTCTTGATTCCTAACAGTTTCACTCACCAGTCCCACCAATGTTTGGAGATGTGAACTGGAGAATTTCAGATGATCCTGTTCGGGTATGATCTCAAATCCCCAGGGTTTGGTCTGCGTGAGACTCGACCCAACTTTGTTAAAGTAATGTACAGCCTGGTCGAGTTCCTCGTCTTGAGTTGGCTTGTCCTTGATCTGGCTGGGGATCGGAGATGGAGACCTTTCTCGTGACCTTGGTGACGGGAACTCCAGTGACGGGATGTTTACAGGACTAGAAGGGCCGGAGGACTCCTGTGTGATCATGTGGGACGACATCGTTCGCGGGAGAATGGAGCGGAACGACATCACTTTGGGAGTCGAAGATGTATCAACAGGGGGAACCTTAGAACTTTTCCTGGTCGCGTCCGACGGAAACAGGATTGAAATCAGCGGCACAGATCCATCTGATGATCGTCCGATAGCACGCATCATACCAATCAGAGTGGGCACAATAGCCGTACAGAGAACAACTAAAATAAATAAACAAATCGTTAGCATGATTACATAATGAAAGACAACTTTAATGTTGACATGGAAACACCAAACAGCTAATTCATACAAGTGTATAATGTTTTCATAAATAAGAACTAAAATGTTTTCAAGAGATGAATGTAGCATCTCCATATATCACATCTGGGCAAGGACAAAAAGATTATACTTAGGTATCTCACAGTGACATACCAACCTTTGGGAATCTCGTACGGACCCTCACAAAGCTTTGTTAACACTTCCAGAACCTCTAACTGAGCAGATATTACCTGTATAAAGTTAATCATCATAATTAATTAACGTAACTTATACAACACATAATATTACTACTGTATATCTAAAAACCATGATTAAAGTCACTGTTTCTTACAAATGAATGCAACAATTTCATAAACATCATAAAGAGAACACTACATACTAGCACCAAATACTCCCTATAGAATACCGATTCAGTGTCACTAAAATTTATTTGTATCATTTCATTCCTTGGCCTGTCCTGACAACAACAAAACTTGATGTCTGTCAAAAGGTCCCCTCCCTCCTCTAATAGACCCTCAGTTAAATGCAGTCAGTGAAAACTTACTGGACCTATACTAGCTCAAATAGCCAATTTTGGTTCCCGCCCCCACTCACTAAAAAACATTCCCTTTCTATCAGGGAGTCCCATAACATGCATGCTTTTATTAATTTCATTTAAATCAAACAATATTTTTTACTTAAAACTTAAGAGGTCATGGCAACCGTCTAGGATATCTCAGGAAAAATCAAACAATATTTTTAACTTCAAACTTAAAGAGGTCATGGCAACCGTCTAGGATATCTCAGGAAAAATTAAAAACCCCTATTGCACACCTATACATAATTATATTAGCTCAACAGGGAATACATCACATGCAATTCAAAACAATCAGCCTATTTAGTTTTCGAGGAAATTTCTGGAAACCAACTGTAGGCAAATAGTTGTGATTAGGTTATATGGCATCTGAATTACTGATGTCAAGCCCTAATAATACACCCTTAAGGCCTTAACACACAATTTTTTTTATTTTTTTTTTACACTCACCTGCTCCCGAGAGGAATGATCCTTTTTAGCCACATCACTAAGGATTGTGTTGAGACAGAAACTGAAACACTCACTTCGAGGGAGAGCTGTAATGATAAAACCAACCAATGCAAACTCATTATGAATCGTGCTGACAACAGGTCCAGGTGTTAGAATCACTGGGACATCATGAGTCTAAACATTTTTATGTAAGAGTCGAGCCTGGTAAAATAATTTCTTCATTCTTTGTCTATTGTGATATGATGGATACAAAGAATATCTTGACCAAGTTGTACCATTCCGAGAATTAATGCAAATGTTGACATCACCATTGCTGCAGCTGGGAAAGCAATACCTTAATCACGCCTAAGTGAGACAATAATGAATTTTTAAGTAAATTTTGAATATGCATGTTTACTTTCTACATCAATAATTCATTTTTACTTGATTTCATTTTATGAAATGCCTAATTTCATATATAAAATGCTTGATTTCATACATAAAATGCTTAATTTCATATAAAATGCTTAATTTCATACATAAACTGCTAAATTTCATACATAAAATGCTGGATTTCATAAATAAAATGCTTGATTTTATATGTAAAATACTTGATTTTTTGTATAAAGTGCTTGATTTTGTTTTTTTAAATGCTTGATTTTGTATATAAAATGCTTGATTTTCATGGATTTATGCTAAGTGTTTGGTCTAGTATTGCTGAAATATGCATGAAATATTTGATTCTAAAACTTACTGTGAGATTTGAGTGGCTTCTGATTTGTCCATTGAGCTTTGGTCAGGCCTCTCAGAACACTCAGAAGGTATGGTAAGATTTTTTCCTTATACTGAAACAGAAACCTCCTCATAATACAGTCTGTAAACATATGACTTTGGGTACTTGGCAGAAATGTTTCGCCATCAGAATAACCATACTAAAGAATACATGTACTATATAACATGAACCATATCTAGTAATATAGAAATCTCCATTGTTTACGTAACAATTTATCATATCAATCATATTACCCGGTACTTCAACTTAATAGTACTACCAACTTTCTTTCACATGCGATATATTTTCTCGAATTTTGTGATCAAGTTAAATTTTCGAAAAGTTAATCTCTGCAAAATGTCATTTTAGACTGTTCTTGCACAACTATAGCAATTCAATTTTAAATCCACGAAAAATCTCTGCTAAAATGTATTGAAATGGAAATCACAAAATTTAGTAGCTGTGAAAGAAATTTTGGCAGTTTAAGGTTTACAAAATTTGAAATAGGGAAAATTGAGAGACTTTGCCATAGGAAACAATGAGGCTAAAAATCAGCCCCAAATTGTGCAGAATAGAAAAATAATACCTGATAAGAATTTGTTGTTATTATATATATATAGCATCTTTTACCTGAAGTCCTGACTCTAGGAAGTAGATTCCGAGGGCAATCACAGCATCTTGAGCATGTTTGTCCAGTCGCAGTCCTCGGCATGACGACTCGCGTGGACAGTAGGACAGGAGTCTCTCTACCTGTTAATGTTAATAACAGATGTGTCAATAAATTATATCCTATTGACCACAGAAGGATTTCAAGAGGTGGCAGAACTGTACTTAAATTTTATCAAGAAAAATCGGCATCATATTATGTTAACAGCACAAGATATACACTATCATAGTTCTCCTTTCAGTGTTGGTTTCAAATATTTCAACATGTAAAGGAGCCAGTAAGTCCAATTTGAGTTACTCCAAATGTAATGTGGTGACTGGTTATAAGTGCTCAAAGGGGTACAACAAGGTGCTTATTTGGGACCACTCCTGTTTAACATATTGTAAGTGTTGGTGTCAAAATATTTCAACAGTTGTAAATTAAAGAAGCCAGTAATTAAAAAAAATAAGTCCAACTTGAGTTACTCCAAATGTGGTGACTGGTTATAAGGGCTCAAAGGCGTAACACAAGGTGCTTATTTGGGACCACTCCTGTTTAATATATTTGTAAGTGTTGGTGTCAAAATATTTCAACAATTGTAAATTAAAGGAGCCAGCAAGTTCAACTTGAGTTACTCCAAGACTGGTTCTATATATAGAAGTGCTCAAAGGGGTACCACAAGGTGGCTCAAAAATATTCCAACAATTGTAAAGAAAGTAGTAAAACATCTAAAACCAATAAACAAACTTTGTCAATGCATTCAAAACATTTCTTGAGATTTTATAGTCTTCCAGGTAGCTTAAGTTCCGATCAGATCCACAGGGATCACTATGCCAATATGGTAAACGAGAGAAAATAATTTGTCAAATTAATGACAACAGCTATTGTGGGAGTTCTGTAGGTTTGGCACTCACTTTAATACATGTCACATCCCAAATAATACATGTCCCAATTCAAAATTGTCACATCATGTCCCAAATCATACATGTCGCATCCTAATTCATCACATTAACAATGCTACGTATATCTCTAGTTATGTTCGAGACGTCCAAAAATCACTAGCCATCTTTGGCGATCAGTCAGAATTTTGACCCTGCGATTATGCTTGATCTTTTTAGGGTATGCGGTTCCTAAGTTTGTCCCGAAATAAATGCGGAACCTGTTCATCCAAAGCCGACACGCATAACATTGCCCAAAACAAAACAGAACTACTATTTAAATATCCTCTGTGTACAATTTAATTTAGGCTTAGCATACACACCAATGAATCTGTAGGTAATATAAGGTGAATATCAGAACGGGTTAGTAGTAATGAATAATCAGTTTTAAATCATAATCGATTAATCGATATAATCAAAGAGCCATAATCGATTATAATCATACTGGTACATATCATTCTAATCTTTTATCATTTAATGATATTTATCAAATTTTCATTGTTTTTATTATAGTACTTATTTAGTTACTGTTTATTGCCTTGAAGAAATAATCAAAAATAAAATACTCTTACATAATTATAGGCCCTAGACGTGAACGTAAATTCATCATTGACGGACGAAAGAAAGTAACAACGTAAACGGGACATATAGATATCGATCTAGACTATCAAGCTATCAACTTTTCCATAATTTCTTGGTATAATTGAAAATTTGAAATTAAATATAATATAGATTCATTAATATATGAGTGTATGTGTTCAATTCATCATCATTCCTTCATCAAAACGGTGATTTGAATTTATTTCGTCAGATGGCTTGTCGTAGGCTGTGTTTAGACATAGACCTACCTACCTTTGTTTGCGTATTTTTTGTTGCACAGTCGGCATATATACCGCCAAAGTCATGTTCCAAAGATGTCCAAAATTTTACCGGAAAAGAATTTGTTGTGATGGTCTAATCAGATTTTTCGAGGAAATCGACACTACCAAAATTAACAACTCAAGCTTAGAATTGGACGCTTTCATCATGAACAGTATAGAGACAAAGTGGAGATCGGCGATTGTCGGCTACTTTCGATTAGTCTTTTTGCAATCATTTATTAGCATTTGCTCATTAATGACCGTTAATAGATTGTCGGCAATAATCGTATCATCACTACTGGTCAGCAACCAATTCTCGACGTTGTATGTATTTGTATCATTAAATGCAAATTTTTATGCAATATTTTGTGCAGCTACTGTTCTAGCGGAAAAGATATCACCTTCTGAGTTCTGACTTACTTCTCATGTACAACAGTAGCTCTATATTTTGTGAAAACCTGCATTAATTGTAGCATCTAACGGTCTTCTATCATGACTCTATTTATGAAAATTCGAGTATAACTATCCAAATACACATACAATGGCGACAATTGGTCGCCTGCCAGTATTCCTACTGTGCCAGTGATCAGGTGATTATGACATTTGATTTGTCATACATTTTGAAGCTAAATATATAGGTGCTCGGGTTCTATATGGAAAAAATATAGCATCACCTTACTATATATAATTGTATTATGAATAAATTCAAGTTAATATTAGCGACAGAAAGAGGGTACTTTATTTTTTTCTATGTCTTATAGAACCAGCCGGGCACCTGTACATTTGTCTGTGACACTTGTCTGTTTGTGTGGACAAAATATCGGTCCATCAAAGTATGGTTCATATAAAATATTGCAAAACACAATTTAATCCTTGAAAGTGATATAAAATTTCCAATGTAAAAAAGTGACACATGCATGGAAAACTCACTTTTGGTAAAGGTGTAGGGTTGATTCCGCCGGCAGATCGTGCAAATTGCCGTAATGTTTTGGCGAAAAGGCAGCTGTCTTCCGCCATGTTGGTTTTGACTTTCAATCTAAAATACGAAACGAATTCCGGATTTTGACAGATTCTATTCCGGACCAGGAACGAATAGGATATTTGTAAGTCTGTCCACAGTCATTTATAGTATGCGGATAAGTGAAAAAAATGCTGCATTTTGGGGTAAAAGCATAAAAGTTGCATATAAATACTTTATGATAAAATAAAACAGTTCAGATACATTATGTATCCTTGTATGGACCAATCGCCAAACAAACAAAAATAAATGGCACGTAGATATCTACCAGATCAAAAAAAACTTATCAAAATATTAAAACAATGACTTTGTTATCTTGAAAAATTAACCATGTCGATTTTCACGATTCTGTGCGTTAATTAGTTTTGACAAAATCCATTTTAAAAAAGCCTTGAAAAAATCACGGTAAATTATATATAAGTACAGCATGTTTCTACTGTGCTCCAATACATCTTTTAAAATGTAACCCTTAAAACTTTTAATGTTAAATACGTGAAAATCGGTACACATACATTGTATGGTTTAAAGACTACAAAATTATCTTAAATATATATGTACCCATCGTCAAAAAACAACAATTTCGGTAAAAAATCAAGATGGCCGCTGCGAAATCGTAAAATGTACAAAGTAGTAGCCTAGTGTACATGTACTTCAAAATTAGTATTTCTGCATTTTATTGTAAAAACATGCAAACTGGCACCTAATTTAAGACATCGAAAAATTAAGTTATGGAACCTAGTAGCTCATCAGGGATCTGAGAATTATAGTTACAGTTCATATAAATATGAACCACAAGAGTGCCCATAGACCATTTTTAGATATTTTAGGAGTCTAGACCAAAATCGGTAAAAATCATACGTATCTATATAAATATATGGGTCCATGATTATATAAACTCAGTTAAATAATCCCCAGATGCCTTTGCGATATATAGCTGTAACTTCTGGAGAAGATTCAAGATCATTAAAAGCAAACAAGCCTTACCTCAAAACGTTAGCGTTTTGGTGTTTTAAATGCGTGAAAATTGGCATGGACATAAAATGGACCCATCGACAAAAAAATACTTCAGTTAATATCATGATATCGGTAAGCATAGGGATATGGGATGGATGCCCTGCCTAGTGAAACAACACGTTGTTCAAAGTTTTACGGTTATATTTTAAAGCTGAGATCCGTCAACTATGACAGACTTCTGTATAAAGTTCATCAGTGGTCTAAGCGTAAAGGAAAATCATGGGAACGTAAAGTATTGAAGACTGCAAATACGTGTAATGTTCAAAAATATTTAGACACATCAAATGGTGGTACTAAATCAATTATGCGGACAATTCGGCAGTATATTTTCCATAAGGAAGAACAGGATTGGTTTACAGCTATGTGAAACGACAAGGGTCAGGCTAACGGAAACAAGTTAAGAACTTACCGTATGTTTAAAAAGACCTTAAACCAAAATTCTATGTAACCAGTTTTACCGAGATATACTACGCAGCTCATTAGCGAAACTAAGATGCGGAAGCTTACCACTATAGACATGTACAATGCTATGTTTAAACGGGTCTTTGACAGTTACTCTTTAGAAAATAGAACTTGTAAATATTGAAGCTCAAATTTTAAGAATCTGAAATACATTTTTCATGTGAATGTGAATTTTATAAAGACATTCGTAATGTTCTTTTGGAAAAGCCATGTGATATTCAACCATTTTTTTTTACAATTTAAGCACTATAGAAAAATTTGAATTTTTAATGAATGAAATGCAATTGCAGGATATTTTAAGTAAATCTGTATTTTTATTTATGAAAAAGAGACGCTTTATCATTTTATAATGGTTAATAATGTGAAACAATACTTGAATGTATCTATCGGGTTAAATGACATGTGAGACCTTTGATACAACCTATTTATTCACTGTATAATACATGAATATTTTTAAGGTATGCGTGTCTCATAGGTCAATATTGGCCGCACATTTTTAATGTATATTCTATGTGTATTTTTAAATGAGTGACACGAAAATAAAATATATTATTATTATTATTATCAAAGCAATGACGGTCATAAAGAAAAATTGAATGCAGTCGCTAAAAGTTATACGCCGATCACTAAAATATTTCCAAAGGATGGGAACAAGGTGTATAATTCCCTCTGATTCATTTCTTGACTTCATTACAGATATGCCAAAATCCTATTGCATAACATACGTTAGTGTTTTTATGATTAAATATTTTAGAAATCGTATCAAGCTTTACAAATTAATAGCATGTTAATGCTGTCTGTGTCGTTTTATAACCTAAAACAAACATACTCATGGAACATAAATTTGATATATATTTTTGCTTTAAAAAGGGAACCCTAGTGTACACCTCGAGAGGGCAACACCAAATCATCTATAACACAGGCCTCTGGGAACTTTTGATTTGTTCAAAGGTATCTTTCATGTTCTTTGCCTACGTACCACAAAAGGCACATGGGTTTTATTAAATAGCTTCGTGAGCTAAAATGGTAGCTTTTAGCATGTATTCGTCGAACAGGTGTTTTGCCCTTTGAGAAATTTTCGAAAGGCTCAATTTTATATAGTACATATGTTTTCAATTCGATATTGCAATCATATTCCACTTTCATAAAAATTCAAAATGCATAGAATCACTGATTAAAATATCATTGACATGCAATTTTTGTCATATTTTGAGACAAGGCATTTTGGCTGTCGATAATCGATTGTGACCAACCTCGGATGAGTCGAATACCCTCTATTCCTCGAACTATTGATCTAGTTCCCTGCTGTTCGAGTTAGAGGGGTTTTACTGTATCTTTAAAATGCTACTACAAGTTTATTTGGGGTTTTTATTCATACATTTCTTATCATTTCATGAATTTGATATCGTTATGGATGAAAAGCGGAACCTTGTCGTACACCTCTAATAAGCAACATTAATTTGATTTTTTTATTTATTTTAACGTATTTCAAAGATTGATTTAAATATTGCTGTTGAATCACATCACATCCCACATTGCGTGCAAACGCAATAATTATTGCATGTAAACGCAATGCTATTGCTTTACTTTACCTTCATACGCAAAAGTATTGAGTTCACACGCTAAAGTATTGCGTTCACACGCTAAGTATTGCGTTCACACGCGATAACTTTTTATTTTTCATGTCCTTTCCCAGTCACTATGATAAATTGCTCCGTTTGCAATGTACAATGAAAAAAAAAATACAACACAAGAACGTGAGAAATGGAGAACAAAGTTGAACAATTTAATAAAATGATCATAACCGTTCAACAAAATCATAACTTCAAGATTTGAACATAATCACACAGATCTTGCTTGATTTTCTCAAGATAATTGATTTTTTTTTCAAATTTCTTATCGAGCACACTCAATCACAAACAACACTTCTGGCCTTTCGATGCACATTAGCATCTTTTGTTCAACTTAAAAGACTAGCATACATTCAATGTACTTTTTTGATTGATACGTTTGCCGTGAAATTTCCCCCCACTCGCTTTTCTATCCGATTCAATCTTAAAAGCGGCCAGCTCGCGCATTTACTGTCCATATCTGGGGCCCCTTTTTCAGTAGTAAGCAATTAGGGTTCGTGAAAATATATCGGTCATAAACGTAAAATTTTAATGTTGGATTTTTCCGCCTGTTGCCGCTGATTCCAAGGCCTCGATAAATTTGGTCGTATTGGTGTCCATCAAGAGGTTTAACGAGTTGTGTTATATGTAGCACTGTAAGTTGAGAGTCTCTTCTACTTTCTAAGTGTTTAAATTAACGAGTGAAGTTTTCTTTATGTTAAAGTAACAGATTTCAAGCCAATATACTAAACATATAACGCAGTGTCCGAAATATGGCTATCTACCATCGGTAGCCCTTTGTGACCGTGTAGTACTGCTTCTGTTCGTTTCTGTAAGCCATTGGCATGGCGCTGACCTTGAGTGGCGGGAGTTGGTCACTGTCTTTGTAAATGTTGATGAACTGGACAGTCGGGATATTACATGTTTTAGCGGAGTCAGTTCTTCGCTGAGCTCCACGGATAGGCGGAAGCCGA
Source organism: Argopecten irradians (assembly GCF_041381155.1). Classification (NCBI taxonomy): domain Eukaryota; kingdom Metazoa; phylum Mollusca; class Bivalvia; order Pectinida; family Pectinidae; genus Argopecten; species Argopecten irradians. Next base: position 9,571,975 of record NC_091142.1, on the reverse strand, counting down.
ACACTCTCGATGGCGGTAGTTTCTATGGACGGCGAAGCTTGTACTTTGTTTGTAGATTCTATCAGCTTAATTAGTGATCCATATTTCAAGCTCGAAGATTCAGATATCAGAGCGTTTTTTGGTGTTGTTTTCTTTCCGCTTGGTTTGAAGCCTGGCTGTGGAATCCATGAGTCTGCTTGTTCTAGTGAATATTTGGAACGCTGAAAATGACAGGGTTCTCTCCCCTTCTTTTCCCGTGTTCTAAAGTTTCCCTTATTTTCAGATACAGTCTTTAATGGTGGCAGCGCATATTTTGGAGAGGCGTCTTTATTTTCATCCCTGGCTTTGTGTTTCCTTTTTGAAGTGGATTTTTGGCCTTTCCTTGGCTTATCTGTTGAACCAAGAAAAACCGAAATTAATTAATATCGTGCAGAAGCTATTTTGAAATGGAAATTCCTTTAAGTGCCATTCTTAAGATTTTCATTATTCCTTTAAGTGCCATTCTTAAGATTTTCATTATATCTGTATATATGGATTGCTCATTTATTTACATGCATTAGAAGATGTTTATTAAATGCCTTTAACGATTAAATAAATTTATAAGCGAACCGTTACAGTGTCGTTATTGCCAGAAAACTTTCCAAATTTAGATCTTTTCAGTTTTTATTTCTGTTGTTTTTTAACATCGGGGAAACAATTACAAGTCTTTCCTTTCAAAAATGTCACGAAGTTAAGTAAGCAATAAAAAGTTTGATAAACAGTTGTTATTATTCTTACGATGTCAATTAATCTCATATTTCTCTAATAATCAATTAATTAATATTCCAACCCCTTGAACACTAGCTTTTCCATTTAGATTTATTTTGAGGTTGTATTTTATTACATGTTTAATCTAAAGATGTGTCAACAGAAACTTGGCGAATACAAATACCCCCAAGCTCCGCAACATAAACAAACAATATACAGACTCAGAGTTCAGGATCGAGCAAGCATACAAATAATTAACGAAATTACTTGGCATTTACCTTTTTGTTCCATCTGGAGGGGCATTAAGGCTTCCTTTGGAGTCTCCGGGCGGATGTATACATATTCTGGTCCAGTTCCCGGATTTGGAGATCCCGGAATGGGAGACATGACATGGACAGACCCGAAGTTTCCGTAATACATCTTTGTTTCACCAATTACCAAACATTTATCCTTCATAGTTTTCTTCAGTCTTTCACATTTAGACGATACCTGGAATGACGTCGTATTTGTCGTCTCGTCTTTTCCTTCCTTGTCCATAATGTATCGCAAATTAGTGAGTTTTAAGTGAAGCAGTGTTGAAAAGCAGCCGACTTTAATGTATAAAGCGTAGCTATGGAGGGAATTATGGGTTGTCAATTATGCCGTACTACATAGTATGACGTCATGATCATTGTGACGTCATCGAAATTGTACATCACTATCACCATCAGAATCACCAAGCTCTTAAGCATGTAACAAAAGGCGGAGTCGCGTATGATACATCACATTTGTAACCGAGGCGCGAATGCGTGACCGATTTTCTAACCTACATGTAGATTATATAGGATATTCTGTAAAATTGCTAATATACAGTTTCCGAAATGTATGCATCTGCTTTCTAAATTTAACATGTCTCAATTACATATACACGTGTCTGAAAATTGTCGGACAAAACTTAGCCACGCTATTGTTAAGTTGAAAATTACACACCGAATTAGCTTAATAGCCTTACCAATATATTTTTTTGCAAAACGAATTTTTTGTGAACTTAAATGCTAATTATAAAAATTGAACTTTAAACAAATCTCAAAATGTATGTATCTGCTTGCAAAGAACAACTATACATTGTTCAATGCAAGTTTCAATCATTTTCTAGTTGTCCGAAATTGTCTACGTCCTGTCATGGTACGGGTGAACGACGCCACAGGGATATGAGAATTAGTTACAGTTTATAACAATTTGGACTCGTCAGAGTCTTCATACATATGCATATGGTGTGTATGTAAGTATGTAGAATAAGATTTTTACCGATATTTGACACCTAAAATTTTATTTAATATTCCGAAGGCCCAATAGTCCGAAGGCCCGTTAGTCCGAAAATCAGTAAATATTACAAGTTATGCTGTTGTTATAATTCACGTTACTTTCATAGTTTGGTATGTTTTCGATAAGAAAATGTCTCACATTGTATAAAATATCTCATAAGCATACATTCAATGAATTTTCTTATAAACATACAAGCTTTAAGATGTCCGAAAGTAAACCTTATGTGCAATGTTATTTGATTGTATAAGGATAGACATTACTCCATGAATGATTGATGTATATAAACCATCAAATCTTACAAAAAATGACTTTTATACATTGGTTAATACATGGCAGGTGAGGATCGATATATACTATAACATATCGACTCAAAGTTTTGCATTTTTAGAAACTTCGAGTTAATTGATATAACTTCTGTGACATCATTACCCAAACGTTGAGTTCTTCAGGGTAACGTCCTGTAGCCATCGTTCTTCCTGTAAATAATGTATAAATCGGACAATTCTTTTTTTACGCTACATTTCGTTCTTAATTATCATTTTCAGAGTCACATACAGGGTCTTTTGTATCGAACACTGTAATAAATGTTTGTTTCATTTCGGGTACTGTTAGCATATAAATTCAAGTTATATCATCTGTTGTCGGACTATCGGGCCTTCGGACTATCGGGCCTTCGGACTAACGGGCCTTCGGACTATCGGCCCTTCGGACTAACGGGCTTTCGGACTATTGGGCTGTAGGGATATAAGGCGGTCACCATATATATAAAGTCTGTGTTTTCCATTAATGGCACTTGTTTCCGTTTTCTAAAAACTATTGTACAAACACTTGATAAAAGTCATGTACAATCCTTTTTACATATATTAAAATAATATACTTCCGGTGAAATAAAGTTCTCTTCACCTGGCACAACAGCTCAATCATATGTACACAATTACACGAGGTTTGGACTAGCTGTTAGATCTCACTGTAGCAATCTGGCTTAAATTTCAAAGGATGATTCTTCCACTCATTGTTTAAGTTTGATTTGAATAAATTAATACTTTCTGAGTTAACCACTTTGTCTGATAAATTGTTCCACGTGTTCACTACTCTTAAAGCAAAGGAATTACTCCTGCACCGAAGTCTTGACTGCTGTTTTTTAAGCTTTTTGTTGTGACCTCTCGTTCTCCTATCTTCGTTCAGGGGGAGTAATCCATTAGCAGAATGGCTCGTTTTGTCGAAACCATTAATAATTCTAAACACTTGGATCATATTATATCGTAGTTCTCCTGTATTGTAGAGTTGGTAGGCCCAAAAGTTTCAGTCGTTCCGTATATGGTGTTTCACGGAGTTCATGCACTTGTTTTGTTGCACGTCTTTGCACGTTTTCTAACTCAATTATATCCTTTTTCAGAATTGGGTTCCAAACTGTTACTGAGTATTCCAGTTGTGGTCGTATTAGAGACTTATAGAGTGGAAGAAACATATCCTTGTCCAACATCGTGAATTATCGCTTTATCATTCCAATTAGCCTATTCGCCTTTTTTTCGCACAATTTGCCACATGTAGACTAAACTTAAGTTCTGTGTCGAAAGTAACTCCAAGGTCTTTCTCATATTTGACGCAAGTAATTTGTTGTATGGATCCATCTTCTTCTCGCATCATATACTGAAAGTTGGGATTTCTTTGTCCAAAATGTAGTGTATTACACTTAGATGAATTAAACTTCAATTGCCATAGTGTTGACCATTCACTTAATTTGTCCAAATCATTTTGAATTTTTTCGGAATCTTCAAGTCGGTTACATGATCCGTAAATTTTCGTATCATCCGCAAATAGCTTTGATTTTCCAAGTATAGCTTTTGGCAGGTCATTTATATATACGATGAAGAGGATAAGTCCCAGAACACAACCTTGAGGAACTCCACTATCTACTTCTACCCAGTCGGAATGTATTCCGTTGACTACAACTCTTTGACGTCTCCCTTCTAAGAATTTGGATATCCATGTCACAATTTTCCCTCGTACTCCAACATTTATTAGCTTTTTTATCAGACGTTTATGCGGCACTGTGTCAAACGCTTTTTTAAAGTCCAAATATATCATATCCAAATTTCCACCCTCGTCCAGCTTTTTAGTTATTTCATCATGGACTTCCAGAAGTTGAAGTGTTGTAGATTTTCCTTTGATGAAGCCAAATTGCTCGTCCGCTATAATATTATTCCTATCTAGATGACCCATCATATTGTCTCTAAGAATAGATTCCAAACATTTTACAACGATGCTGGTCAAACTAATTGGTCTGTAGTTTTCCGCTTTCCTTTTATTTCCTTTTTTAAAAAATTGGTGTTATGTTTGCCTCCTTCCATTCTGATGGTAGAACTCCTTCTTGTAGTGATTTATTAAAGATTATTGATAAGGGGAGACTAATACATTGGCTTAGTTCCTTTAGAACTTTAGGATGTAACCCATCTGGTCCGGGGGATTTGGATGCATCTAATTTTGATAGCTTTTTAAACACTTCTTCTGTTGTAACTTGAATTTCCAGAAGTTCAGGCTGACTGTAGATAAACTGCTGTTGGTGTAGTTATGATGTTGAGGTCTTCTTTCGTAAACACACTTGCGAAAACTTTGTTTAGTTCCTTGGATTTACCTTCATCCTCAGTTTCTATAACATCTGAATGACCTTGGACCAAAAAACCTTATATTAAATCTTCACTGAAACAAGTTCTGAAAGATCTAAATATGTTTGACCGATAATATATGCTGGTATAAAGGCTAAATTTGGATAATATGAATGACTTTGACCTTCATTCAAAGTCACATGGGCCAATTAACCTTAAACCTTTCCCGTTACGGATTTTTTATTACGGTCTAATTAGGCCTAATGACCACGTACAAAATATAATATTGGTTCAATCTTTGGAACGATAATTCTCCCAGGTCTTGGTTTTGCTTTCAAATTCGGGAATGAAAAATGTTCATGCATGTAAACCAAGGCTGACAAACCATGAAATTTCTTGTCAGTAAACACAAATTTGAGATCCTATGAGCAGAAAGAGCAAGCCAGGGCTGAAAATGGAACTCTTCTACGGATGGAGATAGGAATGATTCCTGGGCGGGAAATCAAAATGGAAGTGTTTGTGAGAAGGCTTGTTGACAGATCGGATTTAAGGTAAATGATGATATTTCTCATCTTTATGCCAGCTTTACAAACATGATCAGTAAACATGTCTATGTTTCTGCTCCGATCACTGGTTGGCATGCATGACAGACTTATAATTCTAAACTTTGACATAAACTGGTTGATGCGATCAAACTGATAACTGCACAATAACAGTGTAAACTGTAACGTTGTATATTGATCTGTCGATTTTGTATTGTTATGCCAGAAACATAATCATATTCATATATACATTACTATATATACAGTATATATACGGTATGCTTTTGATTATGCCAATGGTATTCAATTATTTGTCCAATACCCAGTTAGTCAGTACGTGTACAACTGTACAATGTAGATCAAACATTCGCCTAGTGTTGGCTGCTGCATGTCCTGGTTTCGAATCCCGGTCTGGTCGCTACATTTTCTCCACTCCTGTTACATATTTGATCGAACGATAGGATTTTGTGTCGTCACTAACTTTTCTACATCTTTAATCTGTTGTCGTTTATAAGTACCAGTTCAACAAGATAAATGAATTTTATATACAGTGAGTAGGAATCAACAGTCCAATGATGTTCTTAACACTATAGTCTATACCTTAAAGCCACACTATACGTAACTATCATCGAAAAGTTAAGTTAGATTTGACCCCGATATTGTTAGTATTTGTAGAAGAAGTTAAAATTAAGTTATATCAAAATATATTTATAGTGAGTTCTTAATAACGTTGGTACAGTGGTACGTCTGTCTGAACTCTTCCTAGAACGGGTCATGAACTTTCCAACTGCTGTTTGGCAATAATCGTAACTTCTATGGCGATCAGTTTAAAAATGAAGACATGTTTTCAAGTATCAACTTTCAACACCTGCTGTACCAACGTTATTAAGAAATCATTATAAATATATTTTGATGTAACTTAATTTTAAGTTCAGACAGATGTTAACGTAGTTACGGTAGTCACATGACGTTCTCGGCATCAACGTTATAATGTCAGCTATCTTTGGCTCGTTTGACGAAATGGGACCCACCTATAGCAATGGTCAATATTTAATTGATTTTTATCAAGAGTTTCCAAATCATTATCGCTCATCTTGACTTTTATTTAGTCCTGTCTCAGCATGATTTACAATAGGATTTTCAACATTCTTCTAAATCATGAAAAAAATAAGGCAGATATGGATATTGGGACTTTAATATTCAGCAATAGCATGTAAATATATAGTATTTCTTATGTAATTATAATTCAATCTGATTTCTGCAGCTACGCTAACTAACAACTAATCTTAGTAGAAAGCTGACATGTTATTTGCGAAAACTCCATATATTATATGTGCAACTTTGTGTACATTAACAAACATATTGTTTTTGAATAGCTGGTCAATATATATTGTAGCTTTCAACAACTGCTTTTGTTTCTTTAGTAACAAATTAATTGTTCTTGTTAATGAAAAATTTAAGTAAAATGATTGTTTTTCCTGCAGCGTTTTAACCAAGCGCATGATCAGAGAGGAATACAAGAAACATGTTGGACGGAGTCAGCTGGATTCAGAAGAAAAGGAGGAGCTTACTCGTCTTGTTACAAATTTACTGGAAAACCTGGTAAGGCGATTGTGACTTGACCCGAAAACTTATAAGTTATTATACTAGATTTATTCGCTAACCGTGGAGCTTTTATATCTACATAAATTAGGTTATGATTAATTTGAAAAGACTTTGATTTTTGTGAATTCAGCAAAAAAAAAAATATTTCATTTAGTGTTACAATGACCGTACCATCCTGTCCAGTTTGACTTGATGGTTTTCTCTGATGCTAGTTTTCTGCACCTGACACACAAACAATATGGACTGTTAACATTCAATCATAGGAGTCTGTGAAATGCTTACAGTTACAAGAGTATAATAAATGGGGGGGGGATAAAAATTATGCATGTTTATTTTATATGACAACTACGTATACATATACACCGTACTTCAAAGTGAAATCTTATTAAAATGAACCCCTTGATTTTAGCATTCAACCTTGGAGTCCAAGGGAGTCAATTAAAAATGTATAGGTAAAACCTTTGGCCTGTGGCTCCAGATAAAATGTCATATGAATTTAATGCAGAGCCTAATTTCTAAAACATCTGATTCCCTTTTTGATAAATAAGTAGTTCTATTCTTATCTTTTCAGACAAATGAAGACAAGTCAGATGTCCACAAGAAACAGAGAAACCATGATAGTCCAGATAAGGAAAACAAAAGCCCAACAAAAATATCTGCCAGGAACAGCAAGAAAGATAACTCTTCTGAAATTAATCATTCAAGTCCGAAAAAGAGACGGACACCAAGCAAGACAAAGTCAACTCCAAATAAAAAGAAAGAAATTGGAGCAATAGAGAAAAAAGTTTTGTCTCCTTCTCAGAATCCCTCTCTTACAAGCTCTGAATCTGTCAGTCAGGGAGATTCCCAGTCCACAGGACCTAAGTACAGAGCAGACGAAGTATTGGAGGCTGTGATGAATTCCGATGGCGAGGAAGATTCGAAGATGTTATCAGAATCGGAGGAAAGTGATGAGGGTAATGACAATGAAGAAGAAGATTCAGACTTCACACCAAAAGGTGCAAAGAAAGTGGAGACGAAATTTAAGAAGTATCATTTAGTTGAAGAGGATGATGAAGATACATGGAAACCATTTACGCCTGTCAAGGAGTCAAAACCAGCCAAAGGACGAATTGCCAGCTCCTCTGACGATGATGTTCAGCTCTCGAGTGACAGTGAGGGTAATAAAAGATTCTCAAAAAAACAAGAGAAAAACAAAAAGAGGACAAAGAAACGATCGTTAGTTATCTCGAGCGAAGAAAGTGACTCTGAAGAAAGTGAGTATGAAAATAATGATTTTGAAAAGAAGAAAAAAACGTCCAAAGATGTTTCAACATCGGCTTCCAAACGAAGAAAGCTGAATTCTACAGAAGAAAAACCCTCATCAAAGAACTCTAAGGATGTTAAAAAGTCTTCTGTTACTAAAATTAGAACCACAAATAATCATCAGGAGCCTAAAGAAAAGGCTTCTAGTGCATCAGGTAGGAACAAATCAGCATCAAAGTCTAATAAGGAAAAGGGTCAAGTCAAACAGAGAAAGAAAAAGCCAGCTGCTACAGACAGTTCTGGGTCAGACAAAGAAATATCTGCAACAAAACAGAACTCCAAACTTGACGTCGACAGCTCAGATTCTGATGAGGGTCTTTCATTGGCAAAATTGAAAAGTGGTACAACGCAGGTCAAAAAGAGAAAGAAAAAACCCACTGTAACAGACAATTCTGGATCAGAGTCAGACCAAGAAATATCTGCAACAAAACAGAATTCCAAACAAGACATCAACAGCTCAGATTCTGATGAGGGTCTTTCATTGGCAAAATTGAAAAGTGGTACAACGCAGGTCAAAAAGAGAAAGAAAAAACCCACTGCAACAGACAATTCTGGATCAGAGTCAGACCAAGAAATATCTGCAACAAAACAGAATTCCAAACAAGACGTCAACAGCTCAGATTCTGATGAGGGTCTTTCATTGGCAAAATTGAAAAGTGGTACAACGCAGGTCAAAAAGAGAAAGAAAAAACCCACTGTAACAGACAATTCTGGATCAGAGTCAGACCAAGAAATATCTGCAACAAAACAGAATTCCAAACTAGACGTCGACAGCTCAGATTCTGATGAGGGTCTTTCATTGGCAAAATTGAAAAGTGGTACAACGCAGGTCAAAAAGAGTAAGAAAAAACCCACTGTAACAGACAATTCTGGATCAGAATCAGACCAAGAAATATCTGCAACAAAACAGAATTCCAAACTAGACGTCGACAGCTCTGATTCTGATGAGGGTCTTACATTGGCAAACTTAAAGAATGGTAAAGCTCAGGTCAAAAAGAGAAAGAGAAACCTCGCTTCATCGGACAGTTCTGGATCTCAGTCAGACAAAGAAATATCTGCAACAAAACAGAATTCTAAACTAGACGACAACAGCTCAGATTCCGATGAGGGTCTTTCATTGGCAAACATGCAGAGAAAATCAGAGGTAAGCCAATGCAAAAGTGATATAACAAAATTTGTACATGTCTACGTACTGTACTTTGTTAAAAGTACCATACTTTGTTGTAAGTGCCATACTTTGTTATAAAAAACCATACTTTGTTATAAAGTACTGTTCTTTGTTATGGGTAACATACTTTGTTACTGTACTTTGTTGTAAGTAATGTACTTTGTTGTAAGTACCGTACTTTGTTGTAAGTACAGTACTTTGTTATAAGTAATGTACTTTGTTATAAGTACCGTACTTTGTTGTAAGGACTGTACTTTGTTGTAAGGACCATACTTTGTTGTAAGTACCGTACTTTGTTGTAAGTACCGTACTTAATTGTAAATACTGTACTTTGTTGTAAGTACTGTTCATAAGTACCGTATTTGTTATAAAAACCGTATTTTTGTAAAGTACCGTACATTGTTGTAAGAAACCTTACTTTTTGAAAGTATCATACTTTGTTATAAGTACCGTACTTTTTATGGGTAACATACTTTGTTGTAAGGACCAGTACTTTGTTGTAAGTACCGTACTTTGTTGTAAGTACTGTACTTTGTTGTAAGTACTGTACTTTGTTGTAAGTTCCATACTTTGTTATAAGTACCATACTTTGTTGTAAAGTACCATACTTTGTTGTAAGTACCGTACTTTTGTTGTAAGTACTGTACTTTGTTGTAAGTACTGTACTTTGTTGTAAGTACCATACTTTGTTGTAAGTACCGTACTTTGTTGTAAGTACCGTACTTTGTTGTAAGTACTGTACTTTGTTGTAAGTACCGTACTTTGTTGTAAGTACCGTACTTTGTTGTAAGTACCGTACTTTGTTGTAAGTACCATACTTTGTTGTAAGTACCGTACTTTGTTGTAAGTACCATACTTTGTTGTAAGTACCGTACTTTGTTGTAAGTACCGTACTTTGTTGTAAGTACCGTACTTTGTTGTAAGTACCGTACTTTGTTGTAAGTACCGTACTTTGTTGTAAGTACCATACTTTGTTGTAAGTACCGTACTTTGTTGTAAGTACCGTACTTTGTTGTAAGTACCATACTTTGTTGTAAGTACCGTACTTTGTTGTAAGTACCGTACTTTGTTGTAAGTACCGTACTTTGTTGTAAGTACCGTACTTTGTTGTAAGTACCGTACTTTGTTGTAAGTACCGTACTTTGTTGTAAGTACCGTACTTTGTTGTAAGTACCATACTTTGTTGTAAGTACCATACTTTGTTGTAAGTACCGTACTTTGTTGTAAGTACCATACTTTGTTGTAAGTACCGTACTTTGTTGTAAGTACCGTACTTTGTTGTAAGTACCGTACTTTGTTGTAAGTACCGTACTTTGTTGTAAGTACCGTACTTTGTTGTAAGTACCGTACTTTATAGTACTACTTTGTTGTAAGTACCGTACTTTGTTGTAAGTACCGTACTTTGTTGTAAGTACCGTACTTTGTTGTAAGTACCGTACTTTGTTGTAAGTATGTACTTTGTTATAAGTACCATACTTTGTTGTAAGTACCGTACTTTGTTGTAAGTACCGTACTTTGTTGTAACCGTACTTTGTTGTAAGTACCGTACTTTGTTGTAAGTACCGTACTTTGTTGTAAGTACGTACTTTGTTGTAAGTACCGTACTTTGTTGTAAGTACCGTACTTTGTTGTAAGTACGTACTTTGTTGTAAGTACCGTACTTTGTTGTAAGTACCGTACTTTGTTGTAAGTACCATACTTTGTTGTAAGTACCGTACTTTGTTGTAAGTACCGTACTTTGTTGTAAGTACCGTACTTTGTTGTAAGTACCGTACTTTGTTGTAAGTACCATACTTTGTTATAAGTACTGTACTTTGTTGTAAGTACCATACTTTGGTGTAAGTACCGTACTTTGTTGTAAGTACTGTACTTTGTAGTAAGTACCGTACTTTGTTGTAAGTACTGTACTTTGTTGTAAGTAACCATACTTTGTTGTAAGTACCGTACTTTGTTGTAAGTACCGTACTTTGTTGTAAGTACCGTACTTTGTTGTAAGTACCGTACTTTGTTGTAAGTACCGTACTTTGTTGTAAGTACCGTACTTTGTTGTAAGTACCGTACTTTGTTGTAAGTACCGTACTTTGTTGTAAGTACCATACTTTGTTGTAAGTACCGTACTTTGTTGTAAGTACCGTACTTTGTTGTAAGTACCGTACTTTGTTGTAAGTACCGTACTTTGTTATAAGTACCGTACTTTGTTGTAAGTACCGTACTTTGTTGTAAGTACCGTACTTTGTTGTAAGTAACGTACTTTGTTATAAGTACCGTACTTTGTTGTAAGTACCGTACTTTGTTGTAAGTACCGTACTTTGTTGTAAGTACCGTACTTTGTTGTAAGTACCGTACTTTGTTGTAAGTACCGTACTTTGTTGTAAGTACCGTACTTTGTTGTAAGTACCGTACTTTGTTGTAAGTACCGTACTTTGTTGTAAGTACCGTACTTTGTTGTAAGTACCGTACTTTGTTGTAAGTACCGTACTTTGTTGTAAGTACCGTACTTTGTTGTAAGTACCGTACTTTGTTGTAAGTACCGTACTTTGTTGTAAGTACCGTACTTTGTTGTAAGTACCATACTTTGTTGTAAGTACCGTACTTTGTTGTAAGTACCGTACTTTGTTGTAAGTACCGTACTTTGTTGTAAGTACCGTACTTTGTTGTAAGTACCGTACTTTGTTGTAAGTACCGTACTTTGTTGTAAGTACCGTACTTTGTTGTAAGTACCGTACTTTGTTAGTACCGTATTTGTAAGTACCGTACTTTGTTGTAAGTACCGTACTTTGTTGTAAGTACCGTACTTTGTTGTAAGTACCGTACTTTGTTGTAAGTACCGTACTTTGTTTAAGTACTCTTTGTTGTAAGTACCGTACTTTGTTGTAAGTACCGTACTTTGTTGTAAGGACCATACTTTGTTGTAAGTACCGTACTTTGTTGTAAGTACCGTACTTTGTTGTAAGTACCGTACTTTGTTGTAAGTACCATACTTTGTTGTAAGTACTGTACTTTGTTGTAAGTACCATACTTTGTTGTAAGTACCGTACTTTGTTGTAAGTAATGTACTTTGTTGTAAGTACCGTACTTTGTTGTAAGTACCGTACTTTGTTGTAAGTACCGTACTTTGTTGTAAGTACCGTACTTTGTTATAAGTACCATACTTTGTTGTAAGTAATGTACTTTGTTGTAAGTACCATACTTTGTTGTAAGTACCATACTTTGTTGTAAGTACCGTACTTTGTTGTAAGTACCGTACTTTGTTGTAAGTACCGTACTTTGTTGTAAGTACCGTACTTTGTTGTAAGTACCGTACTTTGTTTGTAAGTACCGTACTTTGTTGTAAGTATAAGTACCTTTTGTTGTAAGTACTGTACTTTGTTGTAAGTACCGTACTTTGTTGTAAGTACCGTACTTTGTTGTAAGGACCTTATTTGTTGTAAGTACCTTACTTTGTTGTAAGTACCGTACTTTGTTGTAAGTACTGTACTTTGTACCATTACTTTGTTGTAAGTACCTGTACTTTGTTGTAAGTACCATACTTTGTTGTAAGTACCTTACTTTGTTGTAAGTACGTACTTTGTTGTAAGTACCGTACTTTGTTGTAAGTACCGTACTTTGTTTGTAAGTACCGTACTTTGTTGTAAGTACTGTACTTTGTTATAAGTACCTACTTTGTTGTAAGTACCGTACTTTGTTGTAAGGTACCGTACTTTGTTGTAAGTACCGTACTTTGTTGTAAGTACCATACTTTGTTGTAAGTACCATACTTTGTTGTAAGTACCATAGTACTTTGTTGTAAGTACCGTACTTTGTTGTAAGGACCGTACTTTGTTGTAAGTACCGTACTTTGTTGTGTAAGTACCGTACTTTGTTGTAAGTACTGTACTTTGTTGTAAGTACCGTACTTTGTTGTAAGTACCGTACTTTGTTGTAAGTACTGTACTTTGTTGTAAGTACCGTACTTTGTTATAAGTACCGTACTTTGTTGTAAGTACCGTACTTTGTTGTAAGTACCGTACTTTGTTGTAAGTACCATACTTTGTTATAAGTACCGTACTTTGTTGTAAGTACCGTACTTTGTTGTAAGTACTGTACTTTGTTATAAGTACCGTACTTTGTTATAAGTACCTTACTTTGTTTGTAAGTACCGTACTTTGTTGTAAGTACCATACTTTGTTGTAAGTAATGTACTTTGTTGTAAGTACCGTACTTTGTTGTAAGTACCGTACTTTGTTAAGGGAGATAACACACCACAGCTATCTTACAATTTATACTTTGTTTGTGTTCAGAATCAAGACTCTAGTAGTGACAGTGACAATGAGAAGAAGTCGGAGAAACAAAAGAAGAAAACTGTACCTGTGGACAGGAAGGTGTCATCTAAGGTAGTAATCTAGCCTTCAGCTATATGGTTTTTTTAGGTCAGGAAACAATAGTCAATGTGTTTCTTTTGTCTTATTAGGAATTTGAGACAAATGAGCTTTGTGATTAAAAGCTGCTTAAATTTGTGTTCAGTTCATTATTACTGTTACCTGGATATTATGAATTTTTATGAAACTTTTTTGAAAGAGAAAAAAAAAAGATTTATGTTTCTGTGTTGTAAAGTCAATTAAAAATTGTTACTTTTTGTTGACCAGGACTCCGGGAGTGACTCTAATTCTAGTATATCCTCTGAGGACGAACTTCTCAAACCGTCCAAGACCGGTAAAGATGGACAGAATTCAGCTAGTTCTAAGAAAATGAAGGTAATACTGGCACAGAATCTAGGGCATTAAAGTTACAGTATTTTTGCGTGTATAGTACATACTTTTTTTCATAAATTAACAAGTGAAAAGTTAGGGTACGCACTATATGTGAGTACAAGGTATGGCCAGGCCATGGGTTGTGATCACTGACTGGTTGGCCTTAGTGTGTAGTAACATTTTTAGGCCACCATCATTAGATGGTGGGCTATTTAAATCGCTTTTTGTCCGTGGTCCGTCGTCCGTCCTTCCGTCCTTCCGTCGTCCGTCCGTCCGTCCTTCCGTCCGTTAACATTTCTTGTTACCCGCTATTTTCTCGGAAAGGGCTTAAGGGATCTTTCTCAAATTTCATATGTAGGTTCCCCTAGGGCCACCTAGTTGTGCATATTGCATTTTAGGACCGATCGGTACGGTTAACAAGATGGCCGCCAGGCCGCCATCTTGGATTTTGATAGTTAAAGTTTGTTACCGCTATTTCTCAGAAAGTGCTGAAGGGATCTCTCTCAAATTTTCACATGTAGGTTCCCCTAGGGCCCTAGTAGTGAATATTGCATTTTGGGGGCCGGATCGGTTAACAAGATTGGCCGCCAGGCCGCCATCTTGTATTTTGGTAGTTAAATTTTGTTACCGCTATTTCTCAGAAAGTACTGAAGGGATCTCTCTCAAATTTCACATGTAGGTTGCCCTAGGGCCCTAGGTGTGCATATTGCATTTTGGGACGGATCGGTTAACAAGATGGCCGCCAGGCCGCCATCTTTGATTTTGATAGTTAAAAGTTGTTACTGCTATTTCTCAGAAAGTACTGAAGGGATCTCTCTCAAAAAAATTTCATATGTAGGTTTCCCTAGGGCCCTATTTGTGCATATTGCATTTTGGGACCGAACGATCAACAAGATGGCCGCCAGGCAGCCATCTTGGATTTTGATATTTAAAGTTTGTTACCGCTATTTCTCAGAAAGTACTGAAGTGATCTCTCTCAAATTTCACATGTAGGTTGCCCTAGGGCCCTAGTTGTGCATATTTTATTTTGGGACCAATCGGTCAACAAGATGGCCACCAGCCGCCATCTTTGATTTTGATAGTTAAAAGTTGTTACTGCTATTTCTCAGAAAGTACTGAAGGGATCTCTCTCAAAAAAATTTCATATGTAGGTTTCCCTAGGGCCCTTTTTGTGCATATTGCATTTTGGGACCGAACGATCAACAAGATGGCCGCCAGGCAGCCATCTTGGATTTTGATATTTAAAGTTTGTTACCGCTATTTCTCAGAAAGTACTGAAGTGATCTCTCTCAAATTTCACATGTAGATTCCCCTAGGGCCCTAGTTGTGCATATTGCATTTTGGGACGGATCGGTCAACAAGATTGGCCACCAGGCCGCCATCTTGGATTTTGATAGTGTAAGTTTGTTACCGCTATTTTCTCAGAAAATACTGAAGGGATATGTTTCAAATTTCATGTGCTGGTTCCCTTTGGTCCCTAGTTATGCATGATACATTTTGGGACCGATCGGTCAACAAGATGGCCGACAGGCCACCATTTTGATAATTGAAGTTTGTTAACGCTATTTCTCAGCAAGTACTAAAGTGATCTGTCTCAAATTTTATATGTAGGTTTTCCTAGGATCTGCATATTGCATTTTGGGACCGTTCGGTCAACAAGATGGCCAACAGGTTTTTGACAATTGAAGTTTGTTAGTGTTATATATCTCAGAAAGTACTGAAAAGATCTTTCTCAAATGTCATATATAGTAATATGTAGTAAAAATTTGAAAGCAGAGAAAAGATCCCTCTTTCTATTGTCAGACGTAGATCATTCTTTGGTGGGCGCCAAGATCCCTCTGGGATCTCTTGTATACATATTGTCTTTAAATGCAAAAACATAAGTTAATTAATCTCTGCAGCAATCTAATTAAAATTTGACTTGTAATTCCGCTCCACTACTAAACTCAACGTTACACTCCAATACAAGATCTAACAACTCCCTATTCAGGGTCACCTCAGCATGACCCCTACAATTAGCCAATCAACATGTCGCCTACAAATCCTTCAGTGTGGTTGATTCTCTTGGAAGTATAAGTGGTTGATTCTCTTGGAAGTATAAGTGCTTATTAGCTACATGAAGTACGCCTCAAGATGTTCTGATTCTAGGCCATTTGGCATGCTGAGGTGAAGCTGAACGGGGAATTGTTAAATTTTGTATTGGAGTGTAACATAGAGTATTGTGGTGGAGTGGAATTACAGGTGAAATTTTAATTAGATTGTCTCTGCAGAGACATTCATTTGCTCCACACACAAAGGACCTGTATATGTAACTATGGGTTGTAAAGTAGAATGAGTAATTGTTTCTTTTTGTTGACCAGGACTCCGGGAGTGACTCTGATTCCAGTATATCCTCTGAGGACGAACCTCTCAAACCGTCCAAGGCCTGTAAAGGTAGACGGAAGTCAGGCAGTCTGCAGAAAATGAAGGTAAAGAAAGATTTACTGAAAAAAAAAATGTAATGAAAGATTTACTGTGAAAACCAACAAAATGAATTTAAAGTAGATTTAGTAATTGTTACTTTTTGTTGACCAGGACTCCGGGAGTGACTCTGATTCCAGTATATCCTCTGAAGACGAACCTCTCAAACCGTCCAAGACCGGTAAAGGTGGACGGAAGTCAGGCAGTAAAGGTGGACAGAAGTCGGGTAGTCCGAAGAAAACCAAGGTAATACTGGCACAGAAACTGGAGCATAAGGGGGACCATAATAAGTTTGTCTTGGAAAAAAGGAAAAACATATATCATTACCGGTATCTGTTAATCACTGCCATTGAACTCTTTTCTTTTTGTCACGATTTACATGAAAAGTTGTAGATTATATTCACCGTTCCTTTTTGTTGACCAGGACTCCGGGAGTGACTCTGATTCCAGTATATCCTCTGAGGATGAACCTCTCAAACCATCCAAGGCTCGTAAAGGTGGACGGAAGCCGGCAGGTAAAGGTGGACAGAAGCCGGCTGGTAAAGGTGGAAGGAAGTCGGGCAGTCTGAAGAAAACCAAGGTAATACTGGCATAGTAACTGAAGCATAAGGGGAACCACTTTAAAGGAGTAGATATGATAGGACCAGTATTTGGCCTTAATTTTTCAGGCCGAAAAATATTAACTCTGATCCACATCAATTTCAAATCAATAAATACTATCACACTTGCCATTCATCAAAACATAACTTTTTATAACCATGTACACGATGTGCTCCACCTATGACGTCATCAAATTGAGGATTTTCCTCTTCTCGCCAAATTTTGCTAGAAATTCATCATCTTTAGGATAGAAATGGTTTGAAATGGATTTGGCTGCCACCTTGGAGCAACTTTATATTTTGCATGGATATGCGTAAATACACGATACACAACGTGTGAAAATCTCTTTCTGCTCCACGAAGGCGGTCAAATTCATTTTTAGAGAAAACCGCTAAAAAAGTATGATTTTTCAAGGATTTTTGTGAAAAATGGCAGGAAACTGCATGTTGATGACGTCATAGTGAAGATAATTGGCACATGCGGGATATTTTCGCCATGTAATGTGTTAGCAAATGTATTCAACTGTTATAAGGCAAAATATGTTGTTCTTTACTGGAGAATTAATTTTGGGGCCATATTCGAGTCCTAACGTACCTTCTCCTTTGTCTTGGAGGGAGGGGGAGGGTTATACTTGTAACTCAGTAATCTGTCATAAAAAGTAGAAAGCGTTCCCATATATTCCTCATGACGCTTTATTATGTCTTGATTCACATGAAAATTGTAGGTTTTACTTGCTGGTTTATCAACGTCATACATTAGAATATTCCTGGGAAAAGTGTTTCATATGCACTGGAAAAATAATACTAATATTATAATCATCAAACTGTTGTTAAACATTGTTTAGTCGATCTCTGCAGCGACACTCATTTGCTCAACACACAAAGGACTTGTATGTGAAACCTTGGGTTGTAGATCTAGAGTAGATTGAGTAATTTTTACTTTTTGTTGACCAGGACTCCGGGAGTGACTCTGATTCCAGTATATCCTCTGAGGATGAACCGCTCAAACCGTCCAAGGCCTGTAAAGGTGGACGGAAGTCGGGCAGTCCGAAGAAAACCAAGGTAATATTGGCACAGAAACTGGAGCATAAGGGGACCATCATACATATGTCTTGAAAAGAAAAAGAAAAAAAATCACTGTATCATGATAACTGCCTTTGAACTCTTTTTGTCACGATATTATTTATATGTGAAGTTGTAGGTTATACTTGCCGGTTTATCAAGGTCATACATCGGAATAATCTTGAGAAAAATGTATAAAAGAATCATAAGTACTGGAAATATAAATAAGATGAAAATAATTATGTACCAGATGTATGTTCAATTGTAAAATTGTTTAATTCATAGAGAATTAGTTGAATGGAGCATGGTTGTTTACCATAGCAACACAATGGCAGACTCTTTTTGATTATGATTTTCTGTGGAATTGTTGTTGAGAGAAAAAAAGAATAAAACTGTCAAACATAGTAAAATATCAAAAAAGTATTATTATTATTGATATTATTTATATGTCTGTGCAAGAAACATCAGTAGACAGCATAAAAAATTTGAATGACAGCTAACAGTAACTTGCACACATGTGACGCATATGTCAGTCAACAGGTTTATTTCCCAGAATTATGTCAAACAATATTAAAATTGTTACTTTTTGTTGACCAGGACTCCGGGAGTGACTCAGATTCCAGTATATCCTCTGAGGACGAACCTCTCAAAACGTCCAAGACCGGTAAAGGTGGACGGAAGTCGGCCAGTAAAGGTGGACAGAAGTCGGGTAGTCTGAAGAAAACCAAGGTAATACTGGCACAGAAACTGGAGCATAAGGGGGACCATAATAAGTTTGTCTTGGAAAAAAGGAAAAACAATAATCACTATGTGTTAATTACTGCCATTTAACTCTTTTCTTTTTGTTGTGATTTACATGAAGAGTTGTAGATTATACTCGCCGTTTTAGCAAAGTCATACATCTGAATAATCTTGGGAAAAGTGTAAAAAGGAATTTTCTGTACTGGAAATATAATAAAAATGAAAATAAATATTTACCAAATGCATGTTCAATTATGAAATGGTTTAATTCACAGAGAATTGGTTGTTCCACACATTATGTAAATTGAGTAATTGTTACTTTTTGTTGACAAGGACTCCGGGAGTGACTCTGATTCCAGTATATCCTCTGAGGACGAACCTCTCAAACCGTCCAAGGTTGGTAAAGGTGGACGGAAGTCGAGCAGTCCGAAGGAAACCAAGGTAATACTGGCACAGAAAATAGAGCATAAGGCCTAGGGTACCATAATAAGTTTGTCTAAGAAAAGAAAAAAAAATTACAAAAAAAAATATCACTGTTTTGTAGTGGGTCTTTAAAAAGACAATAACACATTTTACTGTGTGTAATAATATCCTCTTAATGTACCAACATTTTAAAGATGTTCCACCGCCGACAGAGCATAAATGATATTCATCATTTGAACAATAATTGGTGTTTAATTGTGTATATATATGTCTAATTAACACAAAAAATAATATAAAATAATACATTTCGCCTTTGGTGCATGTGCAATCAGTACTTCATTCCATATAGGATATAGAGACATGGAATTTTTTGGGGATGCAATTAATTCTATTTCATGTTTTTAACTTGAAGTAAAATTAGAAGCTCAAACTTTTCAATGGTGATAATGGTGTAAAGTCAGTAACTTTTGTAGCTGAAGAAAAATACTAAATCGTCTGCTCCTGTTTTTAATAGTGAAAAATTACCATTTGTCAGCGGTAGAGCATCTTTAAAGTTGGTGATATTATTTTGATGTCATTGTTTACTTGTACGATCATCATATTCCTTTCTGACCATACTGACTCACACACACTGTTCATTATGTTATTGCCAGTTATGATAAAATACAATTCTACTTTTTACCAGAGTAAATCCAAGAGAGGTGTCAAAAAGCGAGAGTCGCATGTCACAAAGTTACGGAAGATCTGTCGTGAGGCGGGCATTTTTATCCGCAGTAATCGAGATCTGGAGGGCTGTAAAACTGACGCTCACATCATTCGGAGGATCAAACAGATTCTGGAGAAACATGGCATGAAAGGTGAAATACTGTGTAATATTATGATAAGACTTTTATATATATAGATGAGGAATAGAGATATTTTTCCCGACTGTCTTAAAATGTAGTAATATCCAATGCTTGCCAAGGGTTTACAACATTTTGTGTTTCAGAGGGTAGAATATTCCTATCCACATATGAGAGTATTTTTCTATACAACTTAATAATCAAAATTTTCAAAATGCCAATAAAGATGTGCGGCCATCCAGGAAAACCACTAGAGATGAATTCTCCTTACAAGAATATTATGTAGTATTGATATTTTTAACGCAAATTCTTTAGAGATATACCAGCCAGTTTTCTGAATATTAAAAATTAAGAAGTTTCAAAGCAGTGGGGCCAAATTAAAAGTGATCTTTACATTCACTTGTCACTATCATGATTAACACACCAGCTTACATGATGCTCTGTCATTAGTCTGTTCGTCATCAATCTACTTCTTCGTCTTAATATCTGCTGGTCTTTATAATATTTGACTGGTATCATCCTGATGTGGTGGGGACTAAAAAAAATTCAAATAGTTGGACTGACCCTTTGGGGCCTGAGGGATGGGGCCAAAAGGGTCAATTTGGCTATTTTCTATGTAAACAACTTTTTCTCTCAAAGTAAAAATAGGATAACACTCGTCAAATTGCATTGGTAGCATCCTTATGGGGCGGGGAAATTCATTTAATAGGGCTTATTGGGTCAAATATGGTACTTCAGATTATATAAGTATGTTCTAATTAGAGTTAATATGGTCTGACTTTATATTTACCTCCAGGGAAACCTAATATGAAAAAAGCAAAGAAGATTCGACTGAAGAAGGAGGCAGCAGAACTGGACACTGATAATATTATCATTAAAGACCATGGTAGGGCCATGCTTAGTACTGTATAGCGAGGGAATTGATGCAGGGTAGATATTTCATGGGATAATATTGAGGTTGGGAAGGTGGAAATTTTATATTGAAAAATTGTTCTCTTATATCCAGTTTGTGAAAATTTCAATTCGTTAAAATACAGTGTTCTTGTTAAAGATGAAATAGCAAAAAAATTGAAATGAGTATGAAAAAAAACTGATGACAGATCCTATATATATATCCAATTAAGGGAATTTTTGCTTTTATTAATTTTTTTTGTACTTTTTCAGGTCGACCGAAACGAAGAGTTAACAGTCTGTTTTCAAGAAACTCACCCTCACCAATGAAACAATGCACGCCTCCAAGAGTGAAATTTGGTCGCCTGAAAGACATCATTGATAGTGAAGAATCGGACTGACAGTGAAGAATCAACTGATTTAATATTTATTTATGTTTATTTATGTCGAAGTCATATTGTTAACTTTATCATGTAAATTTTTAAATCAGGACATTTTACAGTTCAGGAGTAATCGTAGAGTAAGTGAAAGACAATATTGACAATTATGGACCTTTGTTGAAGTCACTATGGTGTTATACTTACCGTGTGTAATTAATAATGAGCGAGGTCATTATCTTAGATTCTACCAGGTCAGTATAAAACCATATTGAACAAATCGGAAGATCCTCAAATTTTAAAAGCTCATCTGGTTCAAATAAACAAGGGGAGCTTATGCCTAATATATCATGGCGTCCAGCATCCGTCCGGCAAAAATTCACATAATCATCAGTTTTCTTGAAAACCACTGTTTAGAATTAGACCAAATTTGGTAGCATCCTTAAGCTTGCTGGGTGATGATTTGTCATACAGGTGGTTGGGCTTACCCCCATACTTCTTCTCTGAATATTATAAATGGACATCGTGTACATGTTTATCATATGTATGTCAACTTGGTATACTTTAACTTTTCTTTTTAATATGTTATGTTCATACAAGGTATCTTGTACATGTATATATGACAAGTGTTTCAAAAAGGTCAGCTACATTATTAACTCTACATGATATCAGAGTACATATTCCCATGGAATACGCACATTGATATGTTACTGTCAAGAGTAGATTTAGAAGCTTAATGTAGACCGATATTGAGTATATATCAGAACTTAACATTCGGATTGTGTGACTTCACAACTGTCGTACTGACTCTTGTGATTCTCTATATGCAAAATATAAGCCTCTATGTGACCATATCCAATGAGAAATCCAAAGTGGAAAATCAAAGGCTTATATGACATACATTTTTAGCCCACCATCATCGGATGGTGGGCTATTCAAATCGCTTGTAGGTTCACCTAGAGCCCTAGTTGTGCACATTTGGGACCGATCATTCAACAAGATGGCACCAGGCAGCCATCTTGGATTTTGATAATTGGAGTTTGTTACCGCTATTTCTCAGAAAGTACTGAAGCAATCTGTCTTAAATTTCATATATATATTCCCCTAGGGCCCTAGTTGTGCATATTGCATTTTGGAAGCGATTGGTCAACAAGATGGCCAACAGGCCACCATCTTGAATTTTGATAATTGAAGTTTGTTACTGCTATTTCTCAGAAAGTACTGAAGTAATCTATCTCGAATGTCATATGTAGTAATATGTAGTAAAAATTTGAAAAGCAGAGAAAAGATCCCTCTTTCAATTGTCAGACGTAGATCATTCTTTGGTGGGCGCCAAGATCCCTCTGGGATCTCTTGTTATTATCACTGAATCTCACCAGTATCTCACCATTCCAACATCAAGAGAAAACCTATTGGTTTGTTAGGATTTATGGTTCTATTTACAGATATAATAACCAGGAATTGTTATAAACAGGTTGCCCATTAAAGTCCTAAATTTCTGGGATTCATTTTTTTTTTATCAAGTTAGTAAATACTATCATGGATCATGCATATGTTTTCTATATATGTTAATGTATATTATGATACTTTTGAATTATGTTTATTGTTTTGGATGTGAACGTATCGTTTTTTTGGCCAAAGTTTTTGTTATAGACTTAAAATACTCCAACAATGTTCGAAGTATAGCACAACAAGACACTTTTGATCGTTACGCCATGTCTAACATTGCCTATCAGGAGTTTCTTAATATCAAGCCTCTAATATTATTGTATTAGGACTGATAAGTGTAGGTAGGCCACATACTCTTATTTAATTTATACCATCTTGCCACAGGTTTGTGACATATATAGTTGAGTTCAAAGTGCTAAATTTTACTAAAGTTTATAATCTTTGTACATTTTGTATTTTCTTTTTTTCTATGAATTTTCATATCTACTTTTATGAATTGAAAAAAAGCATTATTCAAAATTTTCTTCAAGTAACTTATAGTTAAATAATACGGATAATACATTAATATTGATAAAGAGAAACTCACCAAAATGTTATGTTTAGTTTCTTTGCTTTCTTCAGATCAGGAGCAACGGTCAGAAATAGTGGAATAGTGTTGTTTAAATTATTACAAATTCAGAAAGAGCAGTCAAAATGTGGTAATATTGTAAAAAAATTTAGTAAAATTAAATGTAATTTTTGGTCACCTGTCTGCAGTCGGCTTGGCGATTATCGATTGTTTTTTCAGAGATTCACCATTTAACTATATAAATTACCTCTTAAGTAGTTAAATCATCAGTCTGTGACGCTAATTTTTCGCTGCTAGTCATTTGGACTAGGAAACTAAAAAATTTACTGGTCCAACTATTTAATCACTAGTCCAAATTAAATATACAGCCGTTTTCCTTCAGCACTTCCAATTCAGTCAACATAAGTTTACAATTTTCTACCCAAATGGCAGTCTGGATGCTTTTGTGAATACAAATTACTAGTCCGGCTGTAAAATTACTAGTCAGTGTTTCTGTATGTTGTAAGGAAATTTTTGAAGATATTTTCACAAAATACTAGTAGTATATTTTCACAAATAATATTAAATGCATTTCACATAATATCTCTGCAGTTTTTCAATTAGATGTCATTCAATATTATTTTGTATCAGTGAAATCATGTACAAGTGTACAGTAATGTTAATAGATATAAT
This sequence comes from Argopecten irradians, assembly GCF_041381155.1. Classification (NCBI taxonomy): domain Eukaryota; kingdom Metazoa; phylum Mollusca; class Bivalvia; order Pectinida; family Pectinidae; genus Argopecten; species Argopecten irradians. The sequence continues at coordinate 9,547,904 of NC_091142.1, read as the reverse complement.
AAATTGTAGATTGGCATTTTAGAAATAAATTTTTAAAATAGTAATCTAACTTGTTGCTCGTTGAATCTGTTGAAATTGTAGGGTCAAACCTGTCTATAAAGACCACCCAATGAACAAAGATGCCATGGTCTTTATAGTCAGGTGGTCTTTATACACAGGTTGACTTGTGTTGAAATTTATCATTTGAGACCCTGAGAAAGGTGGTCTTTATACAGAGGTGATCCTTAAGTTAAATTTGACTATATGTACAATGTATATACAGTACATTGTACCTGATTTTAAGTCTGTGATTCAAACTTGTATTCATTAACATTATACTGTATTCGCTGTAATTAGCGCCCAGGGCACTTTAATAATTCTAATAAAGCAGGGTAATAATTAATGAACCAAAATGTAAGTTGTGGACGAAAAACGTCCATCATTATTTAAATCTTTCTGTACTCATGATGCATTAATCTATTACAGTAGGCCTTTTATTCTTTGAGATACATTATCATGTTGTGATTGACATGTAAATGACTCGCAAGTTTATGTAATATGGGCAACAATGCTGCTGTTAGAGGCAAAACATGTTGTAAAACATTGTTTAATCAATGGGATTGGGGCGTTTATACAATTTCAACTTTTCTATATAGAAAAGTGGAGGGGTACTAATTACGGCGAATACAGTAGGCACTTTTATTCGTTGTGTAGTAAATTTCTTAATTGCGATAGAGATAATTTACAAAAAAAAATAAATACATGAGAATGATGTAGAAAGAATGATAATTCAGATCAGTTGTGTTGTAGCCTGCTACTGTTAGACATTGACAAAATGTGCAAATATTTCTTTGTAACCCACAAATTGATATTAAAGAGAAGATTATGAAAGTTCTTTCACACAAAATCAAACTATAATAATGACCCCAATGTAATCCGATTCCTCGGATTTTTTAAATGATAATCAGTCGACGAAGTAATAAAAAAAAAATCAACATAAAATACAGATTTTATGTCAGATATATATATATAATTAGTTCGAATGATTTTATAATGTGTCTTATTTTTAAGAACAAGTTTACAGGAGTTGTTTCCCTTTACTCTCCTTGAAAAAATATATTCCACAAATATTTATACAGTTGTCTCCCTTTGCCCATAACTCATCAAGGTGCAATTTTCTATGAATACAGTTGTAGATAACAGAAGTTGTGAGAAAAGTTCATGTCTGATCTCAACTGATATTTATTGATTTATCTATCTAAATCTCTAACACCTGGCTCCTGGTGTTCGTTTTGGCTCCAGATGTATATTATATGGAGCAAGGACGAAGATCCTTGATATGGAGTTAAAAACGACAATGGGGTGTTCAGAAATTGTACAATGTATTATGTAAATTTGACCCTTTTGGTTTGTTTATTTTTACGTCCTATTAACAGCCAGGGTCATGTAAGGACGTGCCAGGTTTGTTGGTGGAGGAAAGCCGGAGTACCCTGAGAAAAACCACCGACCAGCGGTCAGTACCTGGCAACTGCCCCACATGGGATTCGAACCCGCATCCCAGAGGTGGAGGGCTTGTGGTAATATGTCGGGACATCTTAACCACTCGGCCACCGCGGCCCCTCAAAAAAAATTTGACCCACATGACCTCTGTACCCCATACGTCATTGAAGGATACCCTGACCTTGGGAGTCAATCAGTTACCTATTAAATTTGTAGAGGTTACTGTACAGTGCACTATGATTCTCTTCAAGATTCTTTTTATAATCAACAGCTGATGTTGCTGACCTATGTAATAGACGGTGTTAATTAATTTTTAATGCAGCCAGGTATGACAGTTCCGGGCGAGAAGGAGACATGCTATCTGGTCACGTGGATATTCTTACTTATGTGCAATACACACGATATGAATTTGCTGCCATATGATATTAATTTTGAATTAAATGCACCTGTGAACTTTTGCAACATCCGAGGTGGATACAAGAAGTATTCAACAGCGCTCTATAGACAATCATAAATGACAAATGGTGATGGATGGCCTAGCCATCAGAAACACGTATACCAAATAAATTGGGTTTTTTTTTGTACGGAATCCTTGATGTTGACTTCATCCTATTTCCATTTGTTTTTCGCTAGGTTCAATCGGGGGAATGTTTGCGCTAAAACGTTCTTCCCGAAACAAAGTCACCCCTCGCGTAAATTTCCCTGTTCACAGTATACATACAGAACGTCTGTTTATCTATGTTTATTCTTAACGACTTTAGACATGCGCTGGTATTAATGACTCCATAAAAGGTAAAGATACCTGTATACATCACAGGTGAGATTTCACAACCAGAATTCATCAGAATACGTTCTCCATGTCTTTTGGTTATGTAAGATATTATTGTAGTTATCAAAATAAGACCAACGTCTAGATTAAAAGCCGATAGGAAATATGGTCTCGAATTTTAAAGCGTCTTTCCCGGAGATGAAGATACAGATAAGATGGCAAATGGAATAATTTGGTTGCATTAAATGTATATGTGTAATTTGTCACACAGGGACCTGAGAATATGCTACAAATTTATCAGCTATCCTAGTGTATTAGAAGTTTTGTAAAGCATACATTTCTTTTTGTATGTTTTTTTACCGATTTTTGGCCTAGACCCCTAAACTATCTAAAAACGATACGCATACTAGGATAGGTACATATATGTATATACCTGTATGTATTCTAATTTCCAGAGCTCCTTACTGTACCATATTCAATCGAAATTTATTATACGTATCAGAGCGCGATTTCATAGACTGAGATAAAATCATTATAGAAGTCTGTACCATTTATAAAGTGCAAGATACGGATCTTTCAGAAGTTATAATAGAGGAGGAAAATGCATCATAATGACTTAAAGATGATATCACACACCTATATATGACAAAACAGGATCCCGAGGAGACGTAAATACATTCACATAGTATAGGCCTACATGTTAATGTAGCGAAGGAAATGTGTCTGGGTAAATGACTTCTTCTGAGGGACATGCTACAAAATATCTTGTTAATTCAAAGATGCTCCACCACCGACGAATGGTATTTTTTTTCTCTATCAAAAACAGAAACAGACGAATTAGTATTTTTCTTCAGTTAGAAAAATTTCTTACTTTACACCATTGAAAAGTGTGAGTGTCTTATCTTACTTCAAGATAAAAATATTAAAAATGATTAATTGCATCCCCAAAAAATTCCATGGCAATATGCCCTATATGGAATTTAGTGCTGATTGTGTATGCACCAAAGCAAAGTAAATTATTGTATATAATGCATTTTTGTGTTCATCAGACACGGCTGAATAGACGCAACACGAATATACCACAGTTTCCCAAAACAGGAATCACGCACTTCATACACGCAATACACCACATACATTGGATTTAAACATATTTTATTGCAAAATGTGCAATGGGATTGGGCACAAGTTATACAACTTATATAAAGCCCGTTCCCAAAAATAATAAAACATTCAAATTACAGACAAGATGGAATTTACATGAGAATATATGCATAATATATAAAGTTGTATTTGAGATAGAGAGAGAGGGAGAGAGTGAGGGAAGAACGAGAAAGAGAGAGGTGGGGGAGGGAGAGAGAGCTATTGTATAACCGGTATGCTCCTCAAGTTTCAACTCGTAATATACTATTATTTTAAAATCTAAAATCTACCCCTCCGATAAAGACGACAGAAGTTCTAAACCACATACATTGGAGGCCGTCCTTACATGACCCTGGCTGTTAATAGGACGTTAATTTGATCAAACAAACAAACATCAGTTATTATGATGGGTATCGTTATTAAGGATATTGAATTATGTAAATTATCATATCTTGTTTTTCCTGAGTGTTTTACTATTCAAAACAAACGTCTTTTCGACTATGATTAATTAGTTTCATAAATTACGAGTTCGCAAATATGAATTGCACGCAAAAAATATCAACAAGTACAATGCAGATTAAAACTAAATTGCGAAATTATATTGCTGAGACGCGAGTTTGACAACTAATATGGGACAGTTTCCTTGGCACATACTGACAACAGGTCGGTGTTTTTCCTCCTGAAACCCCGGCTTTTCGTGAAACGAATTTAAACGTGAAATTACGTCGTCACAAAAATACTGTGGTTTACACAAAGTGTTTTAGCCCTCATCGTTAGGTATGGTTTGTTCCTATGTATATGTGGTGGAAAGGCGGAGTACCCGGCGAAAAAACATCGACTTGTGGTCAGTATCTGTCATGGAACCTGTCACCCGTTAGTTGTCAAACGCGCATCTCGGTTCTGCCGCACTGATAATGAGTATTGAGGTCACAGTCACTTTACATTACCCTTTAAGTGACGTCACAAATCTCAATACCTTTGACACGATTTCAATTCACATAAAAATTTTCATAAAGAAAACAAACCATCATGTCTGACGACATGAAAATGACATTGAAGACGTTTGAGTTTGACCTGAGCGTGATGTTTTGTACAAGTCCTTGTCATGTTAAATACGTTGATTTTAGATTTATATCACTTGATGAATAATTCACCGGATCGCCTTGTGTCTACAGGATTTGATCTAAGGAATTTCATTATTGACATTAATTATATTGATAATTAATTTCACTTCGACCTTATTCTATTCATCATACATGTGCTATTTACTCGTTTTATTATCCTGTAATAAAATGAACTGTCATTTACGTCAACATCAAATTCACTGCATATTCATAATAATATATTTGTCTATTAATGAATTATTATTGTCCGTAGAATCTTTAAAAGTAGTTCTCAATGTGTGTTAATTGTCATGATAAAACATATCATCTCCCCAACTACAGTAAGTTATAACAATGAAAATTTAAATTGTAAATTTAGACATAGTAGATTAATATATTCAGAAGAAAAAAATGTATTGGTTGAATTAGCATAAGAAAACATCATGTTATACAGACTGTATGCTGCTCTAGGCTTCTCCGTCCTTTGCATTGATGATGAAGTAGCGTAAAAACTTTGAAATATGGAAATGGAACTTTCGAAACTCTCGAAATTTTGAGTTAAATCTATATTGTTTACCTAACAGCCATTATCTGTTAAGGACATCCAGATCAGTGGAAATTGATTGAAGTCGGACATAGTCGGAATTGTTATTTTTTCAAAGAGGAAGTCTCGAACTCGTCCTCATTTCACATTATTTAACAAAGAGATTGAAATTGTAGATTCGTTTTCTTATCTAGGAATATTGATGAATTACAATGGGAGTTTTCATAAAACGAAATTGAAACTGTTGGAACAGTCAAGAAAAGCTATGTTTGCTGTTTACAAGAAAATAAGAAACATCCCTCTTCCTATTGATCTCCAGTTAAAAGTATATGATTCCCTTGTTTTACCAATATTGATGTACTCAGTAGAAGTATGGGGTCACGAAAATATTACAGCTATAGAAAAGCTTCATTTACAGTTTTGTAAACGTATACTCGGCGTTAGGAAAAGTACGTGTAATTACATGGTATATGGTGAATTAGGGAGATTCCCTAACTATATAGAGGTTAAAAAACAGAATTATAATGTTCTGGCACAAATTGATTACTACTGATAATCTTTCAAGTAATGTATATAAGTTGATGTTAAACTTGCAAACAAATAATATCATGGAATTCAAATGGATGCATAATGTAAAAAATATTTTTGAAGAAACTGGTTTGAATTATATATGGGACTTCCAGAATGTATGTACATATTATAGAGAATATTCAAAATCTATCGTAAAACAAAGATTACAAGATCAATTTGTACAAAAATGGTTTAATGATATAGAAAATTCATCAAGAGGTCGTACTTATTCTATTTTTAAAAGTAATTTTGAATTTGAAAAGAATCTTGTGAAACTAAAGCCAATAGATAGACAAATCATCATAAAATTCAGAACCTCGAACATGCACTTACCTATAGAAACTGGAAGATGGACTGGGACCCCTGAAGTAAATAGAACTTGTAATCTATGTTTTACTGATGATATTGGAAACGAATATCACTATTTGTTTCAATGCAGTAATGAAATGGTGAAATGAAACGTTTACGAGAAATGTATATACCAAGTTACTATTATAGAAACCATAGTGTTATCAAAATGAAAGGCCTGTTTACTATATGTAACATTACTGTTCTGACAAATATATGTAAGTTTTTGAAAAAAAAAATGAAAAACTATTGATTGAGTATGTACATCACTAATACATATTGTAATGCACTGTTGCGCTATGGGCCCAATATACTTGTATGTTTATATTATGTATAGTGACCTCCTGTTACATACTTGTATGTCTGAGAGTGAAATAAAATCTGAAATCTGGATACCCACGGATGATTACGCTACGCGTAACGCATCAGTGCAGCGTAGCGTGGTGTAATCAACCGCGAGTCTGACGATGGAAGCCGGATTATCCGGAGAAAACAATGTGTCAATGGGAACTGTTCCTTGACATTAACGACCTGGGCCCAGTTTCATGAAAATTTATGAGTTTTAAGGAATTGCTTATCTTAAAAACATTACAGAGGTTAAGGGAAAATCTTAAGTTAAGGAGCCTTCCTTAAAATCCGTAATTCTTTCAGATTCTTATGGAGAATTTTAAGTTAAGGAATTCCTTAAATTTAAGGAATGTTCATGAAACTGGGCTCAGAGACCCTGAGCAGCGTAGAAGGCCAAAATATGTTTTAAAATGCAGAGAGGGAAATGTAGCAGCCAGATCTGGGTTCGAACCCGGGACCTCGAACACTAGCCGAACCCTCTACCGTTTCAGCTACCTGAGCTGTACTTTTGGCAATCCTTCAGGTGTTAAAGAGGACTTAAGAATTCGGCGGGGAGTACAATGTTAACTTATTATCAGTCAGAATACACTACAATGTTATCATCGCCATAGGTATGATAGATTGATCTATTGTTTGGTATGTAGGTCAGGGTGTTTGTCTCTAACTTAAAAGTACGTCTTTACAATTACGTTCATATATCTTAAAATTCTACCCCAAAATAGTATTATTAGAATTGTAACATTTTAAAGTACAACCACATGTCGGTAAGTTAATTCTATTGACTTTTCTATGTCACTGACAGAAAATGTTTCTTCTGTTCGTCGTATAACCAGACGAATGTTCTGGCTTCGTGTTTCAGATTTTTTTTCTTTCAATCTCCGATTTCTTTAAAAGCAGAAGAACATAAGCCCCTTTAATAGGCAAAAATATGAATTTAAAAATAAAAATGTGACATGACTTTTTAAAACTTTTCTATATTAATGTCGTTACCTGAATAGCCTGATCATATTACAAGTGTTGAGCGAGACACAGTTTCAAACTGGCTTTGTATTACGTTGATACTACCAAACTTCTTTACGACCTAAATATTGTAAAATGTCTTGTGCCTTTATGTTGTCAGTTATTGCTTACCTAAACAAATAATGACCATATTTATTAAACTTTCAACCTCTTTATTTTTGGTTTCGCTGTGTATTCCTTCTTGATAGAATGGCAGCTTTTTTAGTTAAAATCTGAAAGTGTTTTTGTTACATTTTTTTTCGCATTTTTTCCTTCGGTTTTTAGAAAAACAATACTTACAATTATATCAATTTTGCTAACCAACATCATATATAGATAAAAATATAATGACATATTTCATCACAAATGATTCACTGAAGCTATTTTCCGATAAACTCTAATTTGACAATATGGTTTAAAATAAATGATGGTTCCACCCGATGACTCACAAATAACACATCATAATTACACCTGTATTAGTTTTGCTTAGATGATCAAACTGTGGCCGACTTATTCTTCTCGACAAATTTTTAGTTTTGTATGGTTCAAAAATAAACATCATATTCTTTACCCAATCCCTTCATTCCTTCCTTTTCCTTCTAATGCGCCTTAGCACTGTGATAACTTATTGTAAATATAATCAGTTCTGTCCAATTGCTTATATATTATATATATATGGAGACGGATTGAATAAGTATATTGTACTTGTTTCTGAATCCAACCTCTGATGATACCTCTGATGATATTTATGTTGTATATATGTATCCTTATTGAATAAAATATTGTTTAAACTAACACATAAAAATATGTAACTGGCTCAGTGTATAATTATGGCTCCTTGACGATTGGCTTTAGTCATGCAAAGCGTAGTTTGCCAATCTGTAAGTTGAAAGGTTGAATATTTTAATTATTGCTAAAGTTTCTTATTTTTGTACTAAGTTCATTTTGCCGTGTTTTAATTGCGAACTCATTAAATATTTCTCCTTTTATGAAGAGGTTACCTTTTAAAATCATTGCCAATTTTTATTGCTTTTTGACTTTTTGTTTAGATTTTTTAATCGTTGTGAATTCATATACACTAAATTCCTCTTTGTTATTGATAGACACGTGTTAGATATTTTCTTTGTTCTCTAACTGTGTCAGTAATATCATATAATTAACGCTTGTCAAATATTGTCTATACTAGTATAGTCTCGACCATTATCTAACCGATCTTCGTTTGTTGTCAGGTCCAATAGTTACACAATTGAAATGTTGGAAATAATGACAGCTCGACTGTAATTTGTTAAATGAAGATTGTCTAACGAATTTTTATTGTATATATATATGTACTGATAATACATAACAATATCGGAATGTCGGTAATCAGAAGAATGCTAAGCGCTGTTCAGTTGAGCAAGCTTTATAGTTATATATATAGCCCTAGCTATTACTTGGAATTATTGAGAAATCCTGATTACCTCAACACCTGACGGCAATGAAATACAAATATACTCCGACTTTCCATTGTTACTTTTTATCATTGTATACAATTCTATTTACGGTATGTGAAATACATTGATGAAATATTTCTACTTTTTAACTCAAAATTATACCAGAATAGAATCTACAAAACATAGTTTACTCTAGTCCGCTAAACCTGCCTATATTATTATGCTTTTTTTTTTTCTTTTTTGCCTAATATATATAAGGCAAAAAAAATTAAAAAAGCCTAATAATATAGGCAGGTTTAGCGGACTATACTCTTGTAAAATATTAAAACCTAGATATGGTAGTCTCGTTCAACCAGACGCTTGATACTCTGTCTGAGAAGCCAAAAGAGTTTGGTTGACGAGACAACTTGATAGAGATGTCACTGTACGCCCATCGCCATAAGTTAAATGCTGAAAAATTCTCTGAATCATTTGTTTTTTCTTCTGGAAAATATGAAATGTTTTAATTAGTCTTTTTATCACTTTTTCATAGCGTTGATAGGTTTTAGAAATGTTCTGTAAACCAACGTATTTTTGCGGCGACCTAATCCCGCATTTTCGCACTTAACGACTCTTTTGTGATGATTAATTTGGTTTTTGACGTTTTGCGACTGTTTATGCTGAATAAAAAAATGAAATATTGAAATTTGTGGTGATTTTATTTCACGATTAAAAGTTATATAAGAGTTTATTGTACCTAAACCAGAAACTTTTTAATGTGTATTTATTTTCTTGTTCGCAAAACGCGAAATCAAATCGCACTCGAAAATTACAGAACGATTGATCGTTACTTATGGATCTATGATGGGTTTTTTCAGCCAGTTCATCGTGTCGTTGATAGGACGAAAAGGCCATGATTATTGTAGTGACGGCAGAGTGTCAACAAAATGGCAGAAATCAGTCACCTTACGAAATAATTATATCTTTTAAGATATAACACTATAAAAAGGGCAAGAGTTCCACTATACAAGATGGCACAACACGAAAATACCACAGCATTCCAAAACACACATCAACACTTTATACAGGCAACACGCCGCAAACATGGGAGGCTGTCCTTACTTGAACCTGGCTGTAAATATGAAGTTAATTCAATCAAAAACAAACAAACTACCTTTAATTAAGGTAGTTCATTATCAATTTATTTCGCCCTAAACTATTGACGAGACATTGAAAGATGGAAGAACTGTATTTAACACTACTCATGACTACCAGATGGACGGAAATGATAAAATTTACATATAGATTACAGAGATACCTATAAATTTTGTATCTTTCGTAGCTGTAAAACCTGTCCTTTGGAAAAGAATGTACAAGCGGATTTTGAATGTATTGTTGTGAATTCAACATAGATCTTGGACATCTCTTTATGTAATATATGTGACAAGATAAGTTTATCTCTAGACGGATCCTTCCGCCCATATATTGTTTGAAAACAATACGAGAAAGTTACCGGTTCACACATTTAAACACGTAATTGTCAATGGAGGACAAGTAATTTTTGGTAACAATCGTTTCTAGGACAAACTGAGTTTGGGGACTAATTTTATGAAACTGAGTAGGAGTTGAGTGAAAGGTCACACGTGTTTACAAAATAAATACAGCCTAATTCATCCTGTTTAACAATAACACCGCGTACAATACAATTTGGGTATAGTCCCTCCTTCACATTCCTTTCGACTAGATATTTTACTTAGAGAAGTGACAGGTTAATGAAAGAAAACATAGTCGATAAATCTTCACCTGTATACAAATTATATGGATAGGTTATCGACGTGGGATATCGGGACTAGCCAGCTGTGACGTCATGCCTGAATAACCTGCCGCCAAATATTATAATTCTGCTTTTGATTATTGCGTCGTTATATAAGTGGTCCTAGAGTTTTATAGACGGCTGAATTTCAGTGTAATCAGGCAAGATGAATTATTCTATATTCAAAAATAAACGCACAACCCCATAACAACTGTGTATTTGGTAATATTCGCGGGGTTTTAATTTCGCTAAATACGTGAATTCATCCAAAATCGCGAAATTTATAAAATTAATGGTTTTATATATCAAAGCCTGTCGTATAAATGATGCTTTCAAAGGCTACAAAGATAATTCGCGAAAATGATTTCCCGCGAAAAAAATTACAAACAGTAAAACGAGAAATTCTACACCCGCGAAATATTACAACTAAACAGTATACGCGTGGACAAAGTATTTGGAGTCATTTACAGCCATCATGCTTTTCTTAAATTTGAATTGATTACCAAGCTAGATTTTAAGACGAAACGGTGAAAATAAGAGCTTTTCAAAATAAATACTTTTTCTTTCATACCTACGGGTGTAATACTGGCTGGACCAGGGCAATACACTCATGTCGCCTGCGGCTGTATTGCATGGCTACCCATGCAATGAAGCCTCGTGATGTCACGGCGTCAACAAAATTTCTGTTTCCTCGGTATAATTTCAACATTTTTCCACAAACTTGACTGGTTTTACTATAAAAGATGCAAACAATGTTTTTTTTGTTGAAAATGTCACGTAATTTTCCTGTATGAAAAATTGACTTTCAGCCATGGATTTCTTCGAATTTATTCCAAAATGGCGTAATATTATAGTTGTAAAATTGCAATAAAACGTCGAGGTATGAAAGAAAAATACTCTTTCATAAGTGGATATGAAGGATAGGGATATTCTACCCTCGGGATCACAAAATGTTGAAAAACCCTCGGCAAGCCTCAGGTTTTACTACATTTTGTGACCCTCGGGTAGAACATCCCTATCCTTCATATCCACATATGAAAGAGTCTTATATTATTTATCGAACAGTCTCAATAGATTGATAAGAAAATATAGTACATTGCATTCGTTCTACGTTGTTTTACGACAAAGTTCGCAATGTTACATATAAATAATATAGCAAATTAAAATTGACTCATATAGATCAACACTTTTCATTCCAGCGCTTTAAAACCGCGACTATTTCATATTATACAGTAGTCATACCAGCCATAGATGAATAGTGAAAATAGATACTATCTACAATCTTTAGAGATAAAGTAGTAAAATTATGAATGTATACTAGTAATATATCCCCGTACGACACGGGTGTATTTCATGGGACATAATTACACCCATAGGTAAGAGAGAGAAATTATATGTACAGTTGTTTGATTCTTCTTGGAACCATAAGTATGGTCATCGGTGTCCTACAGCTGTTTCTTCCTTCCACAATTTGTCACTGATAATTAAGATAACATGCATGGGTTTAAAATCTTTCAGATAATTATAAATTGTGACAATTTATTGAAGTATGTCATCACGTGAGAGGGCCGTGTATTTAGGATGTTTATGCCACTTGACGAACAGGTGTCTACGGTAACCATTTTATCCATTACGTCGGTGGATTGTGCAATTGTATTGGTTTATATTGTAATGTGAGTCTGACACCCAACCCGTTCCCCTTCTCTAGAATGTTGATGTCAGGTGCTGTCGTTTGATAAGATCTAATTTCACTGAAATGCTCGGTATTTTATAATTGTGTTTTGTAGGTCAGTAACTTTCCGGGTAGGTCTCACCAGTCTAGTAGACTTTGACAAGGCTTCACAATTCAATACACACCGTATATACTTTAACAATTACAAACTTAAAGCATGAATATTTTATCGTTTATTTCCAGGCAGAAAGACTTGCCATATGATATAAGATCAGACTTAATATTCTGTCCCTGTTTTCAAGGGTTTCTACATACACCCGTCCTATAAGCATACATATGTCATTTGAAGATATTCAATTTCTGAATCAGCTACTTTTAATTGATATAACAAATATAGTTCCATTAAATCATTTCTATACTTAGAATAATTAAAAAGTATGTATGTAATTGTTCCTCTCTCTCTATATATATATCCTGTATCCTATATTTTTTGGGCAAAAAAGATCAAGGCGAAAACCCTTGTTAACTCAATCTTTATATTTGCTGGAAAATTAATCTGTACTAAAATTTATTCAGCTCGTATGATAGATTTATATAATTAAATCAGAGTTAATATATAAGTTTTAGGTTCAGATGCTTTGAAAGTGTTACTAAGCTTTTTTCGTTTTTTTTTTTTTTCGTTTTTCTTTCTTTATTTTACTGTGTTTACTCTTTTTTTTTGGGGGGGGGAGGTGAGGGGTTTCTTTGTTTTACAATGTTTTCTCCTTGTGTTTTTGTCTTTCTTTCACTAGCCTTTTGACAGATCTTTGATTTGGTTCTATTGTCCATCTATTTACACTTCTACTTTGTTTGATTTTCTTCACAAAGTTATTAATAAGTTGTTGTTGTTGTTTAAACTAATGTCGTAGTTAAGCGACAATGAGCCATGCAAAGAGCGACAGTGTGACAATCGAAAGCGACAATGCGAGGCACATGCAATGGACAGTGTGACAATCGAAGAGCGACAATGCGCCAACTGCGATTGTCATATGATGCATTGTCGCTCTTTGCTTGGCTCAATAATTTGGTGTACTCTCGCTCTTTGCTTGTTACATTGTCACACTTCGACATTATTCTGTTATGTTTTTGTGTCTGTTAATACCACATTGTCTTTGTTGACTGATGGTCTTTTTTTTCTTGTCGTTTTTTTCGTTCGAGTGTCCCGTTAATTGATTACAGTTTCTCGTGCAAGGTGTAATCGTGTAGACCAAACATCCTTGTTTTATCAGTAACGAGGCTTGTGCAGCATATATTCTGAAGGTCACGCACGGACGGGTAAATTAGGAGAACGACATGGCAATTAAGGCATCTATATTGGGACGATTACCGTTATGAATGGTTTAGGTAACGATTAAAAATCATACATTGTTCATGCTAGTAGGTTTACAAATGCTTACAAAATAGTTCTTGATGGGAATCATTACATACATGTGTATTTTAGTTATGTTCTTCATCATGTAGTTGAGTCTTTGATTTTTTTATATCTTATTTACTCTTTGCCTTGCATTAATGAGTTCGTGTTTCGACATAATTTATAATTTTAGAATGACACATATATGTGCTTAGAATGTTCTTTGCTCCAATAAGTATGTCACATTCTGTCGGAAAATAACTAGTATCCATAAATCTTGATTCAGTTGATATGTGCAGTACTATACACATGGATAGTTTCGCATGTGGATTTCTCTCTAACGTGGCGTACCATTTTTTTTCTGCTGTGCACCCTAAATGAAATTATTTGCTAGTAAACTTTAAATTTGAACACAAAGATATTTATTTAAAGAATGCGAATTGTACAGTATTTTAAAATTAATGACACCTGGTCCGAATTATCATGTGAGAATTATCATGTGGTAAATATTATGTGTCACAGTGATGAAATCAGTTCAGAATGCAACATAAATAGTTACCTGTTTGCTTTTATGTTCTATCTTTATTGCTATGTAATGATAATACAAAAATGTCGATCCATTCTGATAAAATGTTTCAGATTATTTGTCATTCGGCACTTTCATTTTGTATATAAAATATGGGTCACAGCGACTGCAGTCCACGAAAAGACATTTTATACCAAAATTTATACCATTCGATCACACAAAAAAACAGGTTACAGGACCAGAAGGAATACTTGTGGACAGCTTAACAAGAGGTACTTCAGTACTAATCAGGAAGTTTTTCAGCCTTAATCGTGGTTTACTGAGGGCCAAACTAGGATCTTAATGACGCTTCTATGGGATAGACGACGGCTTCGTTTTAGGAGCACATGGTTTTAGGTCATTGTTGTATGTCTACAGAGATGTTCATTTCGTAAGATCTAACCCCATGTGGGGAGTTCCCAGGGCCCACCTCTAAAGCCTGGTATGTCCTTAAATTACCCTGACTATCAATAGGAATCAAAACCAAACAAACTAAACCAGATTATTGTTTTCTATATTACTTTTGCTGTTTTTTATGAACTATCCTTGACGTAAAATTCAGTTTAGGTTATGTTACAGCATCATGGGGATGGAGATAAACGTGTGTGCATCAGGTCCCTGTCATTCTCACATCAAACAAATGACACATAAAAAACACATCTTATTGTATATTGTCTATTGTTCGATATTTATTACTTATACCTGAAGTGGAGCCGAGTTAATCACATCTCCTCCTTTCTCACCACGACGGGTTATCTCGCTTAATTAAATCGGCTTGTATAGGGACACTGTTTAATGTTAATGCAGTGACGTATTTTATAGCCCGTGTCTCCATCAAATCGGTATATTTCATTTATATTCGGGGACAATTACCGCCAATTATGTCTGGTAAAGTGACAAAAGACTGCTCAACCAGAAATCAAAGATTTGAAGATAGCAATAGTTTTGTACAGGTGTATATGGTAATGTAATTTTATCATTGTATATCACTGTAACTATGTTTTACCTCCATCAGTACTAACACATCTTCTTTTCTTCTTCTTTTCTTCTTGTTCTTCCTTTCTTCTTATCTTCTTCACCTTCTTCTTCTTCTTCTTCTTTTTCTTCTTCGTCTTCTTCTTCTTCTCTTCTTCTTCTTCTTCTTCTTCTTTCTTCTTCTTCTTCTTCTTCTTCTTCTTCTTCTTCTTCTTCTTCTTCTTCTTCTTCTTCTTCTTCTTCTTCTTCTTCTTCTTCTTCTTCTTCTTCTTCTTCTTTCTTCTTCTTCTTTTTCTTCTTCTTCTGCTTCTTCTTCTTGATACCTCCCTCCATTTGATGAATTGTTAAAGTAGGTGGCATAACACAGTACTTCTAAAAAACACAGTACTTCTAAAATGGTTCTATATTCTTAAATCATTTTCACCAGATAAAATGCACCTAAAATCAACGTACACTCGTAGATTATCATTACAGCTGACTAAATGAATGACGCTTACCATTGAGGAGCCTGTTTGATTTTTCTGGTATCTAACGAAGAAACAAAAAGTTCAAAGATACTGTAAGGTAATGTTTGGTCAATCATATTTAGGACTTTATCTGCCCAATAAAGAACAATGGCGCTAGACACAGTGACTCGCTATCGTGCCATTAATTTGTTTGTCATTGACGTAATACAATCCTCTCAATATATTATACGAAGGATGTCTCATATATCTGAAACAAGAACCAAGATATTTATTAAAATATGTCGCCTTTGGAAGATAGCTAGCACGCTAAGTCAACTTTGTTATGTTGATATGTTGACTTACAACATTAAGAAAAATCAACTTTATTATCATAGCAAGTCGACATAATTATCACGATAAGTCGACTTATCGAGATGCTTTTTAAACATTAATTGTGGCAGTAATACGCCACCATACATATTAGATGCCATTATGCGGCATGCTACACGACACAGCCTTAAAATTAATGAAATAGCGCTGATAGCACAAGAAATAGGTGAACTTCGTACAAAACTTATTCTCGACTTTGAGACCTTACCGGCAATATGACTGGCTTAACGAATGGGTCACAATGCCTTATCAACAGGTAGAAATTCCAGGTATGACACGGAGATGACTGTGCATTTAATGTAACGTTTTAATGACAGAATTGTTTGTTTATCAGCAGGCTTCAGACAACAAGCTTATGACCCGACATCACTTACGGGTAATTCAGGAAGAATTTTAATGCGGTTACACTTTTAAGGATACATTTTATCGTTAAGTAGTAAAACCTGTTTGGTATGTTTATGTCATATTACGCAAAACTCCGTGACATAAATTGGTGTATTGTGAAAAATTGTTCAGTATGATAGAAGGAATGCCAGATGGTATCAGTGAAATTATCAATTTCATCTGTTTTTCCTAATGATGATAGCGGCTAGGCATCGAAACGTCACGTTACAATTTTGCATAGGTTGTAAAATATCATAAAAGGCGTTCTTATTCCTCATAAAAGGCCCAGATGTTTCTTTTACATTCTCGGGTATTTTGGTGTTCCTCTTCCACCTCCGGGTACCATGGTTTTCTCCTTCCACATCCGGGTACCCTGGATTTCTTTTCCACCTTCAGATACCCGGGCTTTCCCATTCCACCTTCGGGCATTCTGACTTTCACTTTCCATCTCCGGGTACCCTTGTTTGCCCCTTCCATCTCCGGGTACCCTTGTTTTCCCCTTCCATCTCCGGGTACCATGGTTTCCCCTTCGATCTCCGGCCGGTACCCTTGTTTTCCACTTCCATCTTAGGGTACCCTGGCTTTCCATTTCCATCTCCGGGTACCCTGTTTTTCCATTTCCATCTCCGGATACCTTGGATTTCCCTTCCACCTCCGACTACCCTGAGCGTTTTTCCCTTTCTTTTAAGAGATACAACAAAATCAAAATAAATTTTACAGACGGCAATTAGGAAGCTGTGAAGGGAAAATATCAACGAAAGAAACAAAAACAGAAACATTTTCCATTTTTCAATTTTCACATTTCTTTTACATGTATTTCAAAAACAGCTATCACTGTTCTATATTAAATATTAAAAACCTACAACTGTATTGTTTAAATAGACTTCGAATATATCAGATGGAGAATTGTGATGAACAGATAGGCCATGCCGTAAATAATACCCCAGATGTTACATTGGCTCCACAGGTAAAATATCTTCAGGTAAATTCAGCTAAAATCAGTTCAATTTCACAAAAAGACCAGAGAAAATTTTCCGATTATAAAATGTTCACATGGATTTCAGGTAAATATCAGGCCAATGTAAAAACCCCTGTTGCTTCAGGTCAAATTGACCTGAACAAAGTTTTGTGTCTCCATGTGAAATACTTTTGATATCAGGTAATTTACCTGAAAATTTTCACAAGAAATTAAACTTGAACTTCACCTGAATTACACTGAAGACATTTTGAATGTGAAGAAATACCTGGAGCCTTAGAATATATAATTTGTTTTAGTGTTTCATCCCCTGTTATTACCCACCCCTTTATTGACACTATCAGTACTGTAGTTAGTCTGTGTCAGGTCGCGATCGGCCTACATGGGTGGAAGACTCCGCAATATTACATGTTACAGAACGAGTTTTTGATAAAATGTAGGGAGGATCAGTAGGTTACAGTAAGCAAATGTTCTGTTGACTTTTAACTTATATGTACCAATGCTTAATGGCCACAAATGTAAATTATGATCAAAATCCCAAATACATAACAGTTAGCTAGGTAACACACTGAGATAAGTTTAGGAAGCAGCACAACATTTAGGTCTGGTCGGCATTTGTACGACATCGCTATAGCTACCTAAGTCCTCAGTCTCGAGTATCGTAAGAATGATAGGTCCGTATTACATACGCCATTGAAAGTTTCGGTGAAGTAATTTATAAAACTACTCACTTGTATCTACCCTTTCATCAACAACCAGGTGAGAGGTTGGTGTGCCGACACACAATCGCTCCCTAGTACAATGCATTCCAACACTCAGCAGTCACCGGCAGGCCTCAAACCACATCATTTCTCTGTACAGGTGTCGCCTTACGGTATATCTCTATTGGGGTTGATGGTTTTGCAATATGTTTCTTTTTATCGTTATTATTCTCTATGCGATTACGTATCATGTTACACGTATTATACCAAGTAATGTATTAGGCAATGAAATTTAGATTAAGGAAGAAAATATTTAACATATTTGGATTTTAAGTGTCATTACGTACTATGTATTACTTGATCTGGATATGTCATTCAGTATTAGGACTTAAATATGCAATGTCTGCTTCATTATCCCTAATAAACTTGTGATTTGATAAAATATTCTGAAATAAGACGTTCTTTTAAGATAATGATATTTTTTATAGTTTTGATAAAATTCATTTGAAAGAGTTGATAATCAATATCGCATTTCACTGACGGTGTATTTATTGCCATGTAGAGCGTGATCTTTTATGATTTGACGAAACATCCACATCTTCTCAGCTCTCAGAAAATGTTAAATTAAATTTGTCAAGAATTGCCTAAAATAATCAATTTCATCTTTGTCGTCCGAATGGCGGCGTCTCGTTCGGATCATAACTTTATTTACAGCGACTCCCTTTATAAATTGGTTTTCAGCGTCTCCTTATAGGAGCCCCAAATTGACAAAAACTTCCCTTTATTGTCGTTTTATAAGTGAACTAAATTGAATTGTACATCTGTTTCGTATTAATGCACATTGTCCGAAGTGTGAAGAATAAGGTCACTTCTTATTAAGAGTCCATTCGTAGGCATCTGACCAACTCTTGGATTATAGCTAACAAAAGTCAAACCTACAGGTGATCAACGCCTGATTTGTATCGATAAGAAAACCTTGTATTGTTTCGTGAAATTTGAAGTTCAATCAAGCAAGGGATTGTCGACCGCGTGTGGTTTATATAATTTGATTGACTGTGGGGGTTCGAACTACTCCGTGTATTTGACACCTTTATACTGGGCCACTTATGTATCTATTTATACTTAATAAAGTGTAACTTCTTTTATACCAAGCAGATTAAATGTCTAAATATAAAAGATTAATAATAATTTACGAAAATAGAAAATATTTCAGCTATTCTTACGATGACAGCCTGTGGTCAAAATCTCCCATGTGGGAATTTCGCGTCTCCTTGGCATATCATATGTTGAATGTATTCATGCTATTGTTAAATTTATCTAAACGGTATTCATCCATGTAATTACGGTTTCCATTTCGGCACCTTATCAAAACCTCCTGATTGGTCAATTGGATCAACATACAACATTGGCATAAAAGGTAACAATATCCGCGTTGAGTCTTGTATAAACACCACAAGGAATCGTCTCTGCGTCAGGAGGGGACATGGCTAGTGTTGGACCGGTCTATCACGGTCACCGGAACACTAGTATACATACATACATACATACACGTACCTTTGTTTATTTGTTCAATATTTTCATTTTAGGATTAACCAGGTAATTCTGATCAGGTAAAAGTTCCGACACGTAAGCTAATTCCGGAACGAAATGAAATATTTCTCTTTGTATACCAACCCTGTGTATATTTATATTGTCCCCAATATCGCTCTCTTATATTGTTTAGTATATAAGTGTTTGAAAGGGTATATCTTGGGGGACCGTGATACCGTTACATAACCTCTGACGTCACGGGTATGACGTATTTATAGACTCGGAAACGTAGATCATGAGCGGCTAAGGCCACAATGACGCAATGTTGACTTGGTGACAGGTACCGAGGGAAATTGCAAAAACCAACGTGTCAATATGTTTACCCATAATTTTCATGTGAAAATAAAACACAAAGTGGCGTGCTGGGCGCAGAGGTTCCGGAATTCTCCAGGCAAAATAATTTTCCCCTCTGTTTAGCATTTTATGGAAATAACATTGATAATCTTAATTAACGTTATTAAACGTGTTTGATTCAATAGAAAAAGAAACATTAGAAAGTGAGAATAACATGTTGTTTGTGCTGAGAAATAAGTAAAATGTAGTAGTACCAAAATACAATCTAATAGTATGTAAAATGTAGCAAGTTATGGATGAATAAATTAAGAGATAATATCAAGTACGTAAATTAGTTTTATATAGGATATTCTTAATATGTTACCAGGGTGAGATTTAATGAAAGTAGAAAACCTGTTTTGTGCAATTTTAGTTTAAAAGGAGTAATAAATCAATACCACGCAATGGAATCAGGTGAGTTGTGGATGCTTGAAAAATAAATATCAAGAATGTAAATACGTATATGATACTATGTTTTTTCATGTTTTGTCGAAATACAAGCTCCCCGGAGCTTATGTTCATTGTTCATACACATTCGACGATAAATAAAAGTTTTGTATCATGTTTCTTGTAATTTAACGTTTTAGCTTTTCATGGTTTGATAATAAGCATAGCTAGCAATGTTAACTTGACTACTGCCGGGTAGTACTTACTATTCCAGAGGAGTATTTCATTCCTGAATCTTTCATTGTCTGATGACAACATGGACGTTACATTATAAAGACATTATTTAAGTTCCCAAACATTCTATCTATTATATAATATATTTTGTCACAACTTCTAATTAATTAACGTGCTTTTAAATACTTAATAATGTTGATTAATCGGAAATTCTCATTTCGAATAATTCATTTAAAGAAATTAAATATCGCGAAGTTCTATGAAAACGGTACATTTTTGCTTGTTGCCTTTTCTATACATCTGATATCAAGATAGTGTGAACTTATTTTATTGGAGGAATTGTGGGTATAATAATTAGTGTATGGAATGCAGATATGTAAATTAATCAAAATTTTATTGTGTAATTCATTCCTGTCGGAAAACAGTTTATCTATCAGTTCCGTATTCAGATGAATATTAACAAGTTTAAACCCACATTATCCTTTGTTTACCTATGTCATCAAAACTAGAACAAAGCTACTGTTGTTATTCTTAACGGTAAGCACATACCAAATTTACAATATTGTTTATGTAAACTATGACCGATTTAAATATAGACAATAATGGTTCTCATACATCACATAAATAAAAATAACAATTAAGTCGGAACACGTTACAGATATGTATGGAACCTTTCTGTATCGGAGGTGTAAGGTTGATAAGAGGGTTGTGTAAATGGACTTGTTGGAACAGAAGAACTTTATCTAAAACAGACAACCGTTATACGGGTACAGACAAACTTCAGGTTAATTTTGAGACATGCAACAACTAAATCATGCCCGCTTGGAATGATCCTGGCGGTCAGGTTACAGTTGTGTGGACAGGGTCGGGGATTTAAAAGCAGATATGATCAGAGCGATTCGTCAAACACAAGCGAGCTGAGCGGTGGCGGGTCTTTGTTTACACAATTCTGTATTCGATGATAACTTACCACAATGTAGTTGTTGTGTACCTATGTTGCTAAAATCAGCAAATCAAGCATATTTTCTGCCAGTAGACAAAATTACATCTGATTTTTTTTTTTTATTTTGTCCGTTTGACAGATTTCAGTCGCAATGCTGTTTTATGAATATTGATCAGAACCTTTGGGACCGTAAAAAAGAAAACAACATTATAGAACCGTCGCTTAACAGCTGCTTCGCTCAGGGGATAATGGTCTATGTTTTAACACTGGTCAATGCTAAAACTTAGGTTTGGTGACTGTCCATGCTGTCCAGCTGTATCCTCAATATAGAACTGGAAATTGATATCTGGAAAATACTAGCAACCCTACAAACAGGAAAAAGAACAAATATTGGGAGATAAGAATGACATTCATTTAAACAACAATAGTGAGAATGGAAAACGTTTGCGAAATTTAACAGCTGAAAACTGGGAAAACCAAAAAGATACCGTGTTTAGAAAATAAATGAAGTTAAAAAGATAATGATGATTCAAAAAAACTTTATCTACATTGGATTTTCTTTTTCTTTGAAAAGAACACTATTATTTGGATACATAGAGATGAAGTCATCCTATAATATGACGTTATACTTTAATTAAGTATCCTGTTATGTGTGACAGAAAAGTTGCTAGATGTGGATGAGTGAGCAGGAGGGAGTTGTAGTTTATCAGGGTTATAGGGTATGGGGAGGATTTCAGACGTTAGTGAATTGCCACCATGAAACCCATGATGGTTTAATACCCCACAAACAAAAAGCTCCACCTTTTTATGTGTACTTGACATGACATGGTAAAGTCGTTTCTGTTATGAAATGCCACAGTTCAGCAATTTATGCACCACGCCGACCTGTCATACTTTATATTCTACCAAATGTCTTCATGAAATGAAGTTACCTTCATTTCTATTATTTTGCATTATTTTACCCCTAATACACCGTGTTCATTTCACATTTCTCCATGTCAATTCAATGTTAACACCTGCAGAACCCACTTTAGATTGGATCAGAATGGATAATTGTCATGGTTAAATTATGCAATACGTTTTGTGATAACGTACATAATGCTAGTAAATAGTTTGTGGCTGACAATTGGTGTAATGTGATCTTAACCGATATTGTCTTCTCTCTTCTAGCATATACTAAATTGCCCTCAGTAAAGGTGTGAAGTTTAAATATGTTAATTGCTTCTTTAACAGATTGATACGTAAATAAAAATTACACCAACTTTTAGCAGGATTTTCCGGGTTTTCCCACATGTTGTTTTAGTATCCATTTAAAAGTGAGTATCTACAACATCTTTAAGATATTTTGCTCTTTACCTGAAAAACAACAACAACAATATTCTAATTTCAATTCATCAGCTTTCACGTGCTCTTGTAGTGTCTAAGGCTATTAACATTATATTTGAATTCTGTTGAAGCATATTTTTCCTTCGTTGGCTCAATTTGGTAACTTTTACACTGCAGACTACCGTATCGTTTTGTATTAATTTTCCCCAACAATTTCAAAGTTCCTTGAGTAAGGGTATCATGGTTTTAAGTTGTAACCTATCATGATAGCAATCACCCATCCATGGTTTATATACGTTAAGGTCTGATTTTACAGCTGAATGTCTGGAAGAATAGGCATTATACTTTCCAGTGACAATTAAGAATGTCCTCAATTCTACCTGATAGACGTGACCAGTCCGTGACTCGAGTCCTATAAAAACATGATACTCTGACACGAAACACAACATCCGCCTTGCGCTGTTCTGTTTGCGTCAGGACTACATGTATTCTAATAATCCAAGAAAGTCCTCAATTCAATTCTACCTCATAGACGTGACCATTGATCTACATGGTATAGGGAGGCTGTCCGTGGCTCGAGCCCAATAAAACCATCATACTGACACGAAACACAACATACGCCATTCTGTCTGCCTCAGAACTAACAATACCAGTGTGTGGTGCTCATTTCACGCCATCAGACATTGAAAAAGCGATACCAAGAAATACAGGATGGTAAAAAGCACGCGATAAAAAACATTGAGGAGGGGATTCAACAATACACGTAGGTCAATAAAACCGAATAAGCCATCTATGGAACAGTAATTATATTATTTCATTTCGATTAAACTTTTCACCATAATGCATCCAGACTTATGTTGGTTGTGCCTTGAACTTCCTTATGTTGGTTGTGCCTCTATTATCGTTTGCTTTAATGGACTTGCTATGTGTAATTTGATCGTGTCACTTTTCATAATAATAGCACATGATACGACATTTGTCCGTTGAAAAAAGTGGAATGTTTTGAAAGGCGAATTCAATTTGTTATTGGTATTCATAAATGTTGTATCGGGGTTGATCACAGGTAATTTATTTCTTGAAATAAATTCAACATTTCGGAAAATATTTTTTCCATATGTGTATATACATGTAACATGTAAACAATTTAAATGCCGTTTATTTTCCTGGAAAACCCTAACCCTAAATTGTAATCGTATTGAGATAATGATCCTTATATAGACTAGACGGTTATTTGGGTACATTCTGATCTATATATAGTTCTGACAAATAAAATTTGATATTACGTAATCCTGCGTAATCCTGTTTGTCAACTACATGTTTAACGATCTGTGTCTATTATATACAAGTTATGTTTCTCTGTCAAGATCCCACAATGTAAATATTGAAATTTAGTTTAGTAACAATAGATATTGGTGAACGTATTACATCGTGCTTCCCGATATAGAATACAAACATTTGATAATATTAAATGATATGATGATGATACTATTGTCATCGTGACAAATGAATAAACTAACTAAAGGTGGATGATTTCGGCCATGTCGCATTGACAACCCCGCTATGCGAAGAGCGACGATGCACCTTGCGAAGAGCAAAGAGCGGAATATTTTTTTTTCGCATGGTGCATTTATTCGTAGCTTGGCGCACTGTTGCTCTTCGCTTCACCCTTTGTCGCTCTTTCACTCTTCGCAGGACGGGGTCGTCGGAGTACTGGCATTGCCAAAATCTGCCGCTATTATAAACATTATCTCATCTTTATTTTAAATCATAAACAATATTTTTAACATTTCAACCCTTCATGTTCCCCTTCTTTGCAATTAATGTTAGTCAATTTACATTTCAACAGCACTAATTTGAAGCCAATAATCCTTGATAATCCAATGATATACAAGCAAGTTCATCAGTTCCTTTCATATACCAATAGTCCTGTTGATATATCTGTCAATATTGACAATTCTCTGCAGAATTTTAGTTAATAATAAAATTATTTTTCGACTTAGAACACTGTTTAAAGTGTTTAGCAGGGTATTACAAGAGCCCGCAGACTCAATAAGGTCTGGGTTTGGTGCATTGCCCCCGTATTGTTTTGAAATGCACTGCTAACTTGGTTAAAGATCTGTCGGGTTAAGTGCAGTGCCTCCTGAGTTGTTGTGCAGCCACATTACGCCACAGAGTCGGATTGTATTACTGACGTGTCGACTGACTGGGGTGGTCTCAATACATCTGATAACTATCACACTATGACCTTATTTAGGAGGGAGGTGGAAATCGACACGAGTAATTAATTCCGGGTAAGGGGTTAGATGGTAGTAAAATATACATTATTGATGTAGAAATTGCTTTGTTTCATTGTTTGTTTTATGAATAAAGATTCTATTTCAATTTTCAAACATATTGGGTTTATTTTGTATTTTTGTGAATGTTTATCACATTAGTAATATTTGCCAACAGAGGGTAGGATTATACTAAATTTTAGAAAAAAATCTTGTGAATTTAAAAAAGATAATAATATTATAAAGACGTTTTATAAAGGGGATTGTTCACAAGTAATTCAACTTATATGAAGCCTTATCTAATAAAAAAAATAGATAACGATGTATTGTAGCATTATATAAAACTAAACTGTTAATTAATGCATCAAATTTATTGTATGCGCGGAATAGCATATGCGATGTCAAATGAGAAAAAATAGCTATGTATAAATATTTATTATGTAACTTCTGAAAAATATATATCTAATTATATTATAAGATCAAGTATCCTGATTTGAATGTAAAAAGAATATACTTAAGAATACGAAACCTTGGCTGTAGTAGACTTACTCCTAGCTCTCCTGAAGACCTGAAGGTCAGTGATGAGGACGGAACTGTCCCCTATAACATAGATGTAAAGGTGATTTCGGGTAGATGAACGTGTCCTTATGACATTCATCCGTTCAACCTTGACGCACGAGAGGTGCCACGTGAGGACGTTTTCGTATTCAAAGTGTTAAGGTCTTGGCCTCTATAAAAACTGTTAGGGAGAAAAAATGATGATGATTTAGCATAAACACAAATAATAGTCTAGACTGAAAATATGATAAAACAACAGTAAACAATAGCAAAGAACAAACGTCATTACAAGAACCACGTGCTCCGGACGTAATGAGTTCTTTCTTACATTCACGACCCCAGGACATAAAATCATGAAACAATCTTAATTCAATTTTAAAATGACATTAAAACTAAGCTAACATAGTACTGTAAACTTTTATTGTGTTTTTTCAATATCTTATTTCCATTTAAAATTAAGCTCGCTATTTCGTGGATTTAACATTTAATAAAAATTCTCAGTGCTCCTTTATGTAAAGTTTTATTCCCGTAGTCTCGTTCTGTAAGAGCCCTAGACTATCGAAGTAATTGTGATATGCAAACACCAATAGTAGTTTTCGTTACAGAAATAAGTAAACCGAAATTCAAACCATGGTTTGATTATCTATTCAATCCAGCTATCACATTAAGATGTTTCTTTTAGCTATATGAATGACCTTTTGTGTCATTGGAATCAGAGACAGGATTGAAATTTTAGCATAATTTACATTTGTGTTTTAAAATGCACTGCGTTCACCCGTTTTGTCTTGTTGTCAGTTTGTCTCATTCAAATTCAGTCCAGCAAAGTCTGGGTATTAGCCATTGCCAGTGGAGATCAAATGACATTCATTACGGGTGTATTTTATTCCTTTATGAAGGAAACTTGGGGTCAAAGTCTTGTATATAGCTATAATACCCCAGATACAATGTAGAAGTCACAGACGGAAAGAAATTGAGAAGGAAAAAAACCCAGAACATTTAAATTTGATTAATATCATGAACCTAAAATATTCAGTTATCAATCTGTCTGTATGACATAAGCGTGTGTTGTATTTCAATCTGTTTGACATTATCATGGGTCCTAACTTAATACATTGCATTATGACATGTTTCGGGAAGCATAGGAAATTCTGCAACGTTGTCAAATGATCACAGACACTAATTTTGCTTATTTCGATAATTTTTTTCGATGTGCCATGTAGTAATCACATTTCTGTTTGAGAATACTGTAATCAAACACGATTAAAACATACATACTGAACCATTCGATTAAGAAATTACCGAAACATTCTAACCATCTATCATGAAATACCGAACATTCGATCAGAAAATACCGAAACATTCGATCAGAAAAATACGAACATCGATCCAGAACGAAACATTCGATCCAGAAATTACCGAAACATTCGATCCAGAAAATACCGAAACATTTGATCCAGAAAATACCAAAACATTTCATTCGGAAAATACCGAAATATTTGTTCCAGTAAATACCGAAACATTTGATTCAGAACATATCGAAACTTTCCAACCATCTATCCAGAAATTACCGAAACATTCGATCTAAACAATTACTGAAACATTTACGTTTACCCCTCGATTATGCTGCCGTTCTCGTAGTTTATATCCTACTCGCCATTGTTGTGATTTCACATGAGAGTGGGAGTTATTCACAGCCCGCTTACATTATCACATAAAACCTAACATTTTCTGAATGATAGGGCGGACACTTATAAAATCACTATCATCTGTGGTAAGTTCTACCTATATTTGTTCGTAAGCTAAACGTGGACAGACTGTTATTTCCTGAGAATGTTGGATGTGAATTTACTTTAACGAATTCAGCATCGGGGATATAAATGATAATTGGGATGCATTGTAACCCCGTGATATCACACCGCCCACCCAGACAGGGGATGAGGTGTCGTTGTTACTGTCCAGAAATATCACAGTATTTAGCCTAAACACAAGATGACGCATTGGCCAACACTCCGTTGCATTTAAAGTGTACATGTGTCTAATGCAATTTTATTGTATGCAAACATATACATGTCATAAAATAACATCAAAAAGTTGTTTTTATTAAAGAAAACATTTGGAAATGTACGAAGATATTTCGACAAGTAACACAGTTTTATCACCATATGCAATCTAAGCTAAAATGTTAAAAAAAAAAAGAACAGCTATTCTCATGAGTAACGATAGCAAGGAATGTTGTTTTGAATTTAATCTTTAAAAACAATACACTGACAACTATGAAAATAAAATTAAAAACATAACATCATTTAATCTTCGATAAACAATTGTACGACATGCATAAAATCACAACGAGTCCTAGAAGGTCAGATGGTTGTGATGTCCCTAACATCACCGACGAGTCCTAGAAGGACAGATGGTTGTGATGTCCCTAACATCACTGACGAGTCCTAGAAGGATAAAACAGTTTTGTGGTGTCCCCGGGTGTCCCTGATATTACTGACGAGTCCTAGAAGGTCAGATGGTTGTGATGTCCCTAACATCACTGACGAGTTCTAGAAGAACAAAGCAGTTGTGGTGTCCCTAACATCACTGACTAGTCCTAGAAAGATAAAACAGTTTTGTGGTGTCCCTAGTATTACTGACAAGTCCTAGAAGGACGCAACATTTGTGGGAGTCCCTAACAACACTGACGAGTCCTAGAAGGACAATAAAGCTTTGCGGTGTCCCTAACATCACTGACAAATCATAGAAGGATGCAATCGTTTCTTGACTGTATCATTTTCATTTATTTCGGCAATATTACAACTGAAAGAATATCCTGCCTAAGCATGATCTTAGACCACAATCAATACAGGGCAAGGACCTCTTGTTTTCAATGTGACCACCTCTCCCATCATGCGGAAATATTGTTAAATGTCCACCCTAATAGACTTGTTTGTATCTGTCTATTCCTAAACATGTTTACCATTCCAGGTATAAACCCAGGCTATCCTATTAGTGTAATGTTCTAACCTTGTATAACAGTACCAGTCGTTTTTGTGTTCAGATAAAAGACTACCAGCATGTTCCTTTTAAATAATCCATCAATATGTATGTGTATTGTATACCCATCACATTATGCCTTTATTCCAGTGGTCATGTACACCAGTGACCGACAGTTGTAACCCTTCGGAAACGTCAGCTCGGACGTCCAGGATATCAACAATCAGTTTATACGTTCGTCAGATATTAAACTATTTCTATGCCTTTGCCAAATTGAGACTTCGGTTAAAGATGAAAACATTTTATCTTTAAGGCGTGTTTTTATGTCCTCGATATGAACCAGATAAACACACCAATATGCTAAGATTCGGTTCCGCATACTGCATCATTGTTGTCACAAGATTACATTTATTATTGTTGTATGAGTAAATGAGCTTTGTGATACAACCAAAACGGTAATAATTTGCAGTATATAATTAATTCTTGATCATTAATTTTAGTGTGTAGCATAGGTTTAAACTAATTATGATATACTTATGTTATTTTATCAGTTTGGTATTAATGAATACCTTATGCAACATGGGGAAAATACAGAAAGTGCAATACATAATTATGTTATACATATTTCATTAATTCAGTATCAACGAATATTGTAAGCAGCACAGGAAAATACAGAAAATGATAGACTTTCGAGGAGGGTGAGAATTGAGCACAAGTATGCCAGAACTTTAACCATACCACGGAGACATTACCGAAGGTTCTAAATACTGATGCTTAACTGATTGTCATCAACATTTACACAAAGACAATGAGACGTTACGCTCATCCAAATTATGATTGACAGAAAAAAACCAGGCGTCCCAGGAGAGTTTTGTAGTGTTTGTGTACATTCATTATGGAATCAAATAATCGTTTACATCACTCTCAAATATGTCTCTTTAAAATGGTTTTCACTGATTCATGAACAGACATGACCTCGCCCATATCACGTTGGTTACCAATTGACATTAAAGTAACACCAGCGGCCATTGGTTCTGTCATTTATAACGAGAACCACGTGACTAACACACGTGTGACCTAAGGTCAATGACCTCTCCATCACCTCAGTAACAATGCCCAGCAGTCACGTCATTACGTCATTCCCATCAAGCGTGTGTTTTCACATGAATTCACACCAACACCAAACGTACCGGGTACTCCCCTGAACGTAGTTTGTTTTATCAAAGTATTGTCTTAACTTTAACAATAGAATAATTACACTTCAGTAATTTCACTGTTTTTCATCAATGAACTTGCAAATATCCTGTTCTTATAGAAACTTAAATTGATTTACAGCAGATTTTAAAATGATTGACTCGTTAAGATGCCTTCTGTTACCTTTTGTGTCGACCTTCTCTTTTTGAGCATGTTGAAATTTCAGTACATTTGGGTTTGTCTTTAAATATCGACATTTTCCATTTACTGATACCTAAAGTGTATACTAGGTATGGTAGACTACCCAACACGTCGCTTCCTATTGTGGAAATTGACAGTCGTCGTTTGATTAGGGTTTAAATAAACCCGGATAACCTCAATGATAGAAGGTTTATTTGTTATCTAGATTGTATTGATTTAAGATTGTAAGGGATTGTTTTACACTTGGAGTGTCCCTCCCACAATCAGTACTGGATTAGTGTTAACAAACCCGAAACATAACAGCTTCTTTCGTACCAAAACACATCGTGGTCTTGGCTAATAGTAATACATTGTATATCTCCGTCTACGCATCATTTCATCAATATAATATTATCAACATTGAAATACATAAAAATAAGTAATTTCCCTAAGTAAACCTATGTTTATATAAAACAGGACATGGTAGGATTAAGCTGACTGGTTTTGGTTTTGGTAGTTAAGCTGGTAAACGTGATTTCAGATTTCAGGAAGGACATTGCGATAAAGTCGTTCGTACATTTGATACTCTTTACTCTATCTACTTTATCTACTCTACGAAATTTAACTTGTTTAACATTTAGATTATAAAAAACGATTATCTTCATTCGGTAAGTTCATTCAAAGTGTTATCAGCTTGACAGGTTTTAATGTAGTTCTTACAAGAGGCCAATGACATCAATCATTTTTGTTTCAATAACCAATGTCTGACATCTTGTTTTTGTTCTAATTATGAAAATGTCTTTGATAGATAAAAGATTTTAGAAAATATAAATTTACCAGACTTCACCTGTATATTTCGGCCTGAGGTAAACCATGCGGTAGACCTAGCTTAGGTCACACTTGTCCTCTGGGGGCTAAACAGTCTCGTCAAGGTGACCAAGTGCGGTAATGAAACAAGAAACCACAGAAAAAAAAAGAAATCAGCCATGTTGGTGATGAGTTGATTTTCGTGAACAACTCTCATTACAGCGTCGCTGACTAGCCGACACGGTGATACAGTCCTTATATTGACAGTATTATGTATAGAATCATAAAATATTCATGGCCCTGGCATCCCACCAGTGGATCTCGAGTTTCACCAAAGTTTGATTAGGTTCAGATTGTCTTCGTGTCGAAATGACGCTAAGTTCTCATTAGTACTGCTTTCTTTATCAGTCTTACTAATGGTCGTATAAAGCGTGGTCTTAGTTACATATGTCAAGGGTATTGTATGAAGTGGTCGGATAGTACACCTGCAATACTCTTAACATTCACCAAGCATTCAAGATGAATCATTTGATTTTATGAACTTGAATAGGCATGGAGTAGTTTCCTTGACCAAATAGGTTTTCTCTGGGTACTTTGGTTTCCGTTTAGGCCTCTATAGCTAGCGTGCTCAGGTTTCATCTTACTTGGAATTTTTTAAGTGCCAAGAAAAAATGAAATGTACATTATTCAAAACAATAATATTCAAAACGAATTCGCTTTTACCGATCAGAATACTCCAAGCTTAGCCGTACCAACAAACTTACATCTCAGATTTAATGTACATTTTACAATTACCATGATGAATATACCCGAATTAAATGACGATATTTGCATAATTTGTGTTATTTATATTATAGTGTACCATACTCATCATTATAGCAATATGCATGTACTTGCTTGCTCAAATGTCTTAAACGAGTTATCAATACTACAGATGTCCTATGCCCTCTAGCAGGGATAGTAAAACTTGTCAATGAGGTTTTTTTATTGATAGTAAAAATTCAATTTACCAGTTAAAATGGTGTAGAGGCGGGCGATCTGTTTGTGATTTAATCATGGGTAACTAGATGTAGTGATACTGAAAGTGGAATCCATTGACAAATTTACTTATCGATATCGAAAATAAATGGAGTAAGGCACATCGACACACGGAATAATAGAGCACTGCCAATACTACTCATTCAAAAGCCCAGGTATCGATAGCTCAAAGGTTCCGGGTATTTGCACTGTAGTGGCGGAAGGCATTGGTGCCTGGCTCTGTTTAGATATGTTCATCTTCTAAGGAATCAGTGACGAAATTCAAGTACATAACATACTTGAGATTCCTCTTAATACATTAAAAACCTTTGAAAATAAACAGTCACTTATTAGTATTATCTGTAACTTTAAAGAAGTGCCTGGTAGGCAGCTAGTTATTGTATACTTCATTGATAGCTTTGCAAACATCACTGCGCAGATTTTACCGTTATTATGACTCTGTGTTAATATGTTTTCGTCTCATTTTTTTGGAGATATATACGTGTTTTGCACAATATGTTGCAATGACCATTTTCTGAAAATATATTGCAAAATGTAGTAATTTACACAAGGAGGTAACCTGCGTCAAGCGAACCAGACTTCTCCCATTTGTTCTCATCAGAGGAAGCCGCCATTGCTTGAAGGGATTCTGATCAAGGATGTTTTAACTTTTAATATTTCACACAGGTACATGATGACATTTACGTCACCTGTTTACTCAGAAAGTCCTAATCAGGCTCGGCCTCAGCTCTTTGTAATGTAAATTATTGTATGTCGAGGCCTTCAGCCCCGAAGGTAAAGCATGTAGGCTCGTTACGGCTGAAGTTTTTGTCGCCACGGTCATAAACTTGTTGTTTTGATCATTAAAACATTTATCTCTCTTCCCGTTCGACTCAATAATCACTTCACACCTTCGCGCTCCAATTGCAATATCCGGAATTCTGTTGCTAAATCGATACTTTATTTATGATGTTTATATAACTTCCGGTCTATATCAATAACCGTTGTATCGTGCCCATCAATCACACCATTGGCTCGTTGTTTTGTGAGGCTTTTATTGATTTTGATAGAAACCTTTACTTTTACGCTAATGTCTTCAACATATCCCATCCCAAGGAAGATGGTGGTATTGTTGAAGTAAACATATCAGACAGACGACACCGCCATATTGATGACACAATCAAAAGATAAGTCCATGCACCGATAGATATTTCCAAAAATAGAATAATTATCAGAATGACATGATGTATTGCATAATGAAGTAGAAACACTAAATGATATTGAATGATGCTTTCAAAGTTGTTTGTTGGAAACATCGATATTTTGATCAATCTTTAACTTCCGTTCCTCAAGCACGCTTCTCTCATTAATTGTCATATCTCATTCTGAATTGCACGAAGGTAATATATTTTTCTCTCATTTCTTTTTATGCACTCACGATTTTTGAAATGATGTATCATATTAATCTGAAAAACATTGCTTGAAGGGAACTCTCTGATCAAGGATGTTTTAACTTTTAATATTTCACACAGGTACATGATGACATTTACGTCACCTGTTTACTCAGAAAGTCCTAATCAGGCTCGGCCTCAGCTCTTTGTAATGTAAATTATTGTATGTCGAGGCCTTCAGCCCCGAAGGTAAAGCATGTAGGCTCGTTACGGCTGAAGTTTTTGTCGCCACGGTCATAAACTTGTTGTTTTGATCATTAAAACATTTATCTCTCTTCCCGTTCGACTCAATAATCACTTCACACCTTCGCGCTCCAATTGCAATATCCGGAATTCTGTTGCTAAATCGATACTTTATTTATGATGTTTATATAACTTCCGGTCTATATCAATAACCGTTGTATCGTGCCCATCAATCACACCATTGGCTCGTTGTTTTGTGAGGCTTTTATTGATTTTGATAGAAACCTTTACTTTTACGCTAATGTCTTCAACATATCCCATCCCAAGGAAGATGGTGGTATTGTTGAAGTAAACATATCAGACAGACGACACCGCCATATTGATGACACAATCAAAAGATAAGTCCATGCACCGATAGATATTTCCAAAAATAGAATAATTATCAGAATGACATGATGTATTGCATAATGAAGTAGAAACACTAAATGATATTGAATGATGCTTTCAAAGTTGTTTGTTGGAAACATCGATATTTTGATCAATCTTTAACTTCCGTTCCTCAAGCACGCTTCTCTCATTAATTGTCATATCTCATTCTGAATTGCACGAAGGTAATATATTTTTCTCTCACTTCTTTTTATGCACGTCACGATTTTTGATAATGATGTATCATATTAATCTGTAAAACAGTGTTAACTTTAGTGTAACTCTCTAAGAGATTTGTGGAATATTGGATTGAGAATCAACAGTGTTTATCAATGTAGCCGCTTTGCAACCTTTTGTAACAAAACCCCAAGAGTTTAAGTCACTATATGTATACATTCTGTACTAGTGTTCGTATTTTGAATACCACAGAAACAGAAGTTTTATTTACTTTTTATTGATATTTACCTGTTGACAATTGAAAGCAGAGAAATCTTGAATATATTACTTCGAAGATAAAAACACTGTATCTAAAACCTCAACAAGTTTTATGTAACTTTAAAGGCTCCTATGATAACAAACCCAGGAGTCACAGAGGAGATAGCGCTCTCATTATCGCCACACCAAGCTGTGTTTATTCCTGGGCATGTCACCTTCGGAGGCCAGGAGGATGGTGACAAAATCACTGGCAAAGAAAAAAAAGAGAAAGTCAACAGATATAGACAAAATAACAAAGCGAAGTCAACAGATTAAGGCAAACTTCTAAATGTTGGATCATTATACTTACATTTTGTACTTGTGCATGTTAGGAACTTTTAAAAAAGATATTAAAGAGAAACGGGCTGTTCTTCAAAAAATATAATAAAAACTATCGAAACATTTACCCCAAATTTTCATCAGCTGGGATCATTGCTGATGGGTGAGATTAGAGTGTCCAAAGAGAAGGTAACTAAGGGATTCAAGAACTGACCGACAGGACTGTCATTGTAATATACAGTATAACAAAGTAAGAGCTCCTCGTATTACCTTCTATGTAACTCCTTAGTAGATACATGGCTCTGTCCACTTCATAACAAAGG
Source organism: Argopecten irradians (assembly GCF_041381155.1). Classification (NCBI taxonomy): domain Eukaryota; kingdom Metazoa; phylum Mollusca; class Bivalvia; order Pectinida; family Pectinidae; genus Argopecten; species Argopecten irradians. The sequence goes on along the minus strand of NC_091142.1, from coordinate 9,512,923 downwards.
AAATAAAGAATAAAATCCAATATGTTTAAGTGGATAATAGGTTTGGTATGTCTAATGCGTACAAAGTAATTACTGCGGTACATTCCAATAAATGCAATATTGCAATGATTGTGCGTCCAAATATAGGTCGATAATTACATACAGTGATTAGAAATATCTGTGTTCAGTAAACAATGGAGCCCTGAACTTTCTTATTTAAACAATTATAATGGTGATTTCGGTGACATTAAAAGTAAACATTCCATAAGATATGTAATTTACAGACTATAGTTAGCCAGACTACGTGTTATTAAGTCATTAACAAACAAAAACCTCGTGTCATGTTACAATCAGTGTAAAGTTTAAACTCGTGGCGTGACACAAATATTTAGATTTGCGTGCAGGATTTCTCAACAAATTTTACTCAACTGATACATAAAGGAAACAGTTCCGATGTACCGGATTTGCGTCCTGAAATCCTAGTCCTAACCGTCCATTCTGTGTGGTGACCTGATACAGGGGTTGGTATAGATGTTCACTGAGACCTATAAACACACTCTGTCTTCACTAATGTACAAGTTCCGGCTTTTATCTCCAAATCTCCGACTTCTGGCTCGTATATCATGCCTTACCCATGCTTGATTTCGTCTTTTGTTCCCTACATCACAAATAGAAGTTGCGTTTTTGTATGAATTGGTTTCAATATAGTTGGCATTTATTTTTGAAACAAACGAAAGTGTCAAGTTTATTTCTTTTGTTATCATGGCTTCAATTTTGTTGGGGAAATCTGATTGTGAATTATTTTTAAGTGGGCTGAAATATTTTAAATGTTCTTGATCTGTTGATATTACCTAGACTTTGTTACTATAACTAGTACATAGTTTGATTCTTTGTTGTGGTTTATAACACACTGTTAATCAGACTGATTCTCTTTGTAGATGAACTACAATACTAACAATATACCATAAGTTTAAATAAATCTTTCGACATGTGGATTCGTCTTTGCAAGAGAATAGTCACGGACGCAAAGCAAGCAGTTTCACAGCAGGGAATAGAAATAAAGAGTAAACGTTTTCAGTCAACTATTCGATATGACAGAATATCGGGCTTACACAGTAAACGTTGTGGCGATATGAATGGAGTGTACAAAGACAAAATGAGCATCTTTATAAATAAACTTCATCAGCTGGTTATCTAGCCATGCTGAAATAAATGTTGTGGATTTTAAACTTTAAAGTTTTACATTAACATGGGAATTTAATTATAAATTGATTCATTAATGTATACTCGTTTCTAAGCCACTGTAAAGTTGCTACACCACCGACAAAAAATCATTGGGTATTGTTTGACAATAAAGGAATCAGTAATGCACAGGTCTAATTGACACTTGCAAATACATTATACTTAACTTAAGCAATGAGTTTGCTTCTGATGTATGCGTAATCATTATTTCATTCATTAACGGTCAGAGCACAAAGGAATATCTTGTCTGCTCTTGATTAGTTGGTAAAAAGTGTTGTTTGTCGGAGACTCGGTGGTGTACCACTTATAAGTGATGGGTTAAAGCTAGAATAGATATTTTGAATTCCAAATTTCATGTGATTGGCGTTATTGAATTAATTTTACCACACTTTTATTTCTGGTATTTCCCTGTCCAGTTAGTGAACTATTATTTCCCATCATTAAAATACCTGTACAGAGACATGGTAGATAGTACCCATCAACGAATCCCCTTTTATTGTAATGGTGATGAGATACAATAAGTCGCCCACGTCAATCTTTAGTAATAATCTAACATACGTTTTCCTCATCCTTAACCACTCTAAGGAATCTGTGCTATGTCGTTAATTGTGCGTGCTTTTGTGTCAGCCACAATAGGTTGGTGAATAAAGACATTCTCGCTCTTCATTTCATCAGACCATAGTCCTACCGATGTGGTTTGTGGTATATCGGCAGGACGGTATTTATGAATGGCGTATACGTGTGGGAGTACGACTAGCGAGAAACGTAGTTAACTCAGGTATTCATCAGGACTTACCTGTTAATTAAACACATTGGTACAGGTGTGAGCTAGGTAGATATACCTGCTTAACATATTTGGGCTACATTGTGCAATACATAAAGCGGTCGAGTCTACCTTTTTATGGCCGATCTGTGTCAATATACTATACCACAGGGGATAGGCAAACCTATTCCTGTAGATATTTGCTCGGTATATGGGTGAAACACACCATGTTGATGAATTAAACAGCACGTCTTACCAGCTATTGATAGTCAGGTCACTGCTGTATAAATTGACAGGTTTATCTGTATGAATGAAAACTAACATAATGCCTTTCTCATGTATTTTGTTATTTATTGTCGTCACTTGCCACCTCGTGTGGTTCACAATTTCTAACAAACTTCAATTTTTCTATCTATTACGATACCGAAAGCCAGTTGATTGCTACTACCAAGATCCTACCAAGTCAGCATCTTCCATCATTTCCCATCGGTACCATATTTTCACTATTGGGATTATTTAGAATCCGAACATAGCCGAGCACTTCGTCGTTGCATCATCGCACCAACATGAATAATGTCGACGACGCGATGTTGCAATAGAGAGGTACCATATCCTGATTCCATAGCCTATTATAAATAATAAAACACATTTTTACTTCAGATTTTATTAATTGCAATATTGCTATTATCGGTGTCAGATGGGGACATGTGCCAAGGAGATACCAAACGAACATTTAACACACGGAAACAGAACCTAAATAAAGATCCGAGATTCAAATCCAGTCAAATGGATCTATCCCGTAACGTCAATTTACCCCATTTTGCTCCACGTTTTGTCATTTATTACTTCATCCAATAAACCGATGGATGTTACCATTGGCGTCACTCTATATACTGAAGGCGGTCCCTTCCTATATTAACTGATCACGGAGAAAATGACATTTCGTCCCAATACATACACATTTAGTTTTGTTGTGCTCTTTGGGCGAGATGACTACATACATGAAAACAATGCTGACCCCTAATGGAATACTTTCAGATCCTTAATCAATCGGAGTGATGATAACGATCTGTATTTTTATCATATTGATAAACAAATCATGTGAATAGGTATGATCTGGCAGAAGTAAACGGATACTTTATTTACATTTGAATAATCTGCAGATAAATTCCACACATGGGAAATGTCGTAATGTGCTAAATGTAAAGGTTTCTTCTAACGCATATTGTTTACAAAGTTTATTGTATGCGTAACTTAGATGGAAACTGTAGTATTAGTGTGTGAACCATACTCTCAAGAGTACTTTTTCTTTAACTAAAGCCACTAGAAGAACTAATCTATCTCATCGAGTCAATGACCACGAGGAAGAGGAATGGCGACAGCAGGCAGCCCTGTCAAACTCTCTTTACAAACACATGATGCTGTGGCAGCCCTTCCAAACTTTTTTGAGCAATGTATACTTGTTTCTTTATTATGACGAGAACAATTGGGGTGTTTACATAAAACATCTTTTAACAGTATAGTTTTGTATTTGGATATTCTACGTGTCGCCCGCTCCCTATAGCCCACCCAAATTACTACAGATTTACTGTTCTATGTAGGGGACTCGCTCTTAACAAGAAGCTCAAATATTTGGCGATATCAGAAGGTACGTGCGAACTGTTCTGGTATAGACTTAAGTTTATTGTTTTAGATTTCGACAATTTAACACCTGGACAGGCGAGACATTGTTTCTGATTGGCATTCGATCAAAAATCTTGACGTCATAGAGTTTTGTGCAGCGAATCGATTTGATTGCAAATAATGGATAATTGATCCGCTCAAGGTATGAATGCAGCATTGAATGAGATATTAGACAAAAATTATGTACAGGGTACATTGTAATTAAAGGCTGAAATTTTTGCTGTCTAAAAATTAGGCTTTGGTGAGAATTCAGCATATACATTTGCAAACGACATGCGTGTATTTCTCATTGCATGCATGTGCATTCCAGATTTGCATTCATTCTTGTTCTCTTATAAGTACAAAACAACAAAACATTAATTATAAATGTTTTAAATTAAAGGCTATAGTTATCGAAAAGAGCATGACCTCGATTATAGCCTTTCGTCATTTGTTTAATTTCAAGGCTTCAAGTCGATTCAAGCATTCAAGGTTCTACTTATTCATTCGGAAAAGTATATTACAAGAGGTCATATATTTTTGATATAAATGCGATGCATGTCATAGAGTCATTACTGTATTATAATACTTTATGCAATATATGTTTGTGAAACTAGAAGGAACATTTACCAATAATGGCATAGATTGTAGTTTGGTATATGTTTCTGTCTCCGTATGTCGTGTATTCCTCAAGTAAGCTTTAATCGAGTCGGATGTTGAGATATCAGGTAAATGGCGAATGTTAATGGTCCGTATATCGATATATCACACATTTAATGTGGCCTGAGCTCGCTATGTAAATGGTATATTGATATGACCTTTTTTGACTATCAGATACCGCGATATTACTCTGAAATACGTAGATACTACCCCCTTTCAGAAAAACTTGAATAGACATTTGGCCATTTAATATTACAAATTGGGGTCGTCTTTAGAAAAGAACGAGTCTTTAATGGAAGCTGTTTATTTACAATTATAATTCATTGATAAAAAGCCCTGGCCTACCACGCCACACGTACCAGGTTCTACCTATCAGGTAGGTAGGGGTAGTATACCGGCTCTATCACCAACTCCAGTCCATTTTTACGGGAAATGAACACCAATTTATCGCCTTAATAGGCCTATACTCGCCTTAATTATAGGAATACCTAGGGGAGATAATGTTGCTAGGATCAGGAATGACCCATTCTGACCAGGTTTGACTATGAAGGATGACTCCCTAAGAATTTTTGTATTGTAAATTTAGATGAATTTGGAAAGTGACGTCACTGCTGTAAAAGGGACAGAGTTATTGAAAACTTGGCAGCGTCAGTCTTTCTGTAGTGTTGTCCTGGTGTCTTGTATCTACCATAACCTATTGCGTCGTGGTCTTCTAACTTAAATCACAGAAGTAAAACTAACATCTTCTGATGAATTAAACATTCTTTACTTAATAAATTCCCCAAACATGATTCAAAGGAGTTAAGGAAGGTTGCACGTTAACCTCAGAGAAATGCTTTTCTAAGGAGAATTTAAAGTGAATGAGTTTCCGTAAGTTCAGGAATATTTGTTACAAGGATGCACTACATACCACACGTTCATGCGATTATAGGTTTATAACCAGTGATCATGATCGAACTACAGGTGAAATTATCTGTCATTACTGCCTGTCTGCGATCGTCAGACAACTCTGCCTTCTCCTTCATATGGAGGTTTTGCCATTTCTTCACGACCTCCTCTATACTCCGTCGGACAGTGGAGCTGGCTTTGATGGCATCATTTATATTTATCTGCTGCCACAGTTCTTCTGAGTTGTAATCTCAGCCCCGAACTTTGCCCTGGTGACATCCTTCTTCTTCTCAACACGTTTAATCAACTGCCGACATTGTCTGCTGTCCACTTCAGTTTCCACTTCTTGCATGGCTTCTCTCCGATATTCATAAGCAATTTGCTTTAAATAAAAAAAAAGATGGGCAAACAGACAACGACCGAGCACGTTTTTCATCAACGTGTTATTGTTTCAAAAAAAAAAAAAAAAATTCAGGACAACGAGCCATTTAAGAAGACAACGAGCCATCTTGAAGATTGCAATATGCTTTACAAAAAAACAACAACAACAAACAGTTAAGCAAGATGCTTATAATATTTATGAAATAGAAATTGAGTATCTTGCGTAACTAAGCATATTGAAAATTTACAAAAGATATTTGAAAAAGTACAAATCTTAGAAAATTCTGAGATTTTCATGCTTACGAGACCTGCAGCCGGAAACTAGGATATCACAAATATTTATAGATTATTAAAGAAGATACAATTGTTTTATTAAACCACACATGCAGCTGGATGGACGACCTTGAGATGTCACTGCAGACGACCCGTGTTGTTGATCAAATTGTTTGTTTTCTTGTTTTATGTAAGACAGAACTATAAAGCCATTTTAGTAAATCGGAGGACTACATTGTAAATAGCGGTAAACAGGTTGATAGTTCGTCGTGAAATAAAAAACAACATGTTTTCATGAATAGCTAATCCCTAACATTGTACAGTTATTATCTGAAATAAGAGTGAATATTTCCTGTGTATTAAGACCGGGTTCAGTGAACCAGATTCCGATAGGTGTTGATCGGAGTGTTAGACCACTTACGTATTATTTCACTCTGCTTGAAAACAGAAAACAAGTTGTCGACATATCAATAATGCCATTATTTGTAAGCATAGTCAACTTACATAGCAAAATACGAGGGGAGTGATAATTAATAATTCTAAACGTACGTTTATGTTAAAAAACGTTAAATCATAATACTAAATAAAATTGAAATTAAAACAATTCTTCTTTACTGTAGGTTATTTATTATCATCTGCAGACTTATTTTAAAGTTTTGATCCGATATGTCGACTCGGTGATTTTAAGTTGACAAGGCTTTTTGAGACCGTTATTTAAACAGCCTCTCGTTTATGTTGTGCAGTGTGATAAGTCTTTGTTTACAGCTGTATAAGTATTAAAACATGAGGTGTGGTGGGGTTATATAATTACCTCACAACACTTAACCAGATTGACCAATGTGCCCCTGGTGTCGGACAAAGTGTCGATAGTACAACTCTTCCACATGCAAGGATTTAAAAATAATAGCCTAATGTTGCTTAGATTATCTGATTATAAGACAAAATGAACCAGGAAAAGAATGGAGATATTTATTAAACACCGGAAAACAATTACAAATATCTAGTGTGTGTTGTACCAATGTATTTTGTGGAAAAATATTTGTTTTTTAAAATTCGATTTTATCAAATAACATAACATTTTTTCTGGTTTTTTTTCTTTTAACAGTATGTAAATGCATTTAAATTATAAACATTATTTCATTTTATAGAGTTTAACGCTTTCTTTAAAACACCCAATCATAAACTTATTAAAATGATGATAATATACATGTACTTACGAAGACAATGATTCCTATATATCCTCTCGACTGAATTAAGATCCGATGTGTTTTAAGTTCATTCGTTCAGTTTCTTTTAAAAGAGGTTAAACAATCTAGAGTACACTATGCAGGCAACGTCCGGATGTCGGCGATATTTTTATGCATTTCAAAGGTGTAAATCAGGGTGGTGTCATTAGCCCTTCATCGTTCAATTTAGCCCTTTAATTGAAAGACACTGAATTGCCAAAAAATTATAACTAATTAAATAATCTTCATATGGTGTTGATATTTGTTAAAATCAATCTCCTGATGTAAACAACATAGGAAAAAAGGGTCTAAAACGATCTAATGCGATCGGGCTTGTGTTTGAAGATTTTCAGTCCGGTATTTAAGTTGTTTCCTTTCATTCGTTACATAACATTACATTATCCAACGCCCACCCGTTTGTAGTAAACAAGTTTATCGTATTCTAGGTATTCTGCGACATTCCGATTGCTGTTATAGTGCGATTGTCTTTTACAAAAGAATTATGTACTGTTGACGTAATGTCTAAGAGTTGTCTCCCCTAGCTGTTTGTTCTACACATCGTGTCCGTGACGTCATAATACGTTTAACAGATCGGTGATAACTGATATAATTATGGTCTTTCTAGATACCTGTATGTGATTACGTCACATTGGGACAGTTTACCGCTAACTCTTAACGCCCGGGGGTAGAAGGCCTTTGAAATAGACTCTAGTCTGTATCCCCGGGGTGTCACGACGTGATGTCAGTAACAAAAACAACTTTAAATACCAACAAGTTGTTATTAGTTATGTCGGTTGCAGACAAGAACCCCTCGTTCAAGACATGTACAGGTGTCGTGTAGACTGGACAGTGGTCATTTCACCTCATGCTAGGTCACAGTGAAGTCACGTGATCTTGTTACTGTAAGTCGACATGACATTCAATTCACGTTTTCTAGTTATCCTAGTATTGTGTTAATGTCTTCATCATTCTTACCTATAAGTGATAATATAACTATGTAACTTTCCTTGAATAAAACAATTTGTTCCAGACTCTGTTTGTATAGTACCCGAGCTTCTCTTTGGTTTTGTTTTTTAATGTATATAAAACATAGGAATTATCTATATATTTATTTCCATTTATTATTAATATTTACCTCATTATACCTCACGCAATGGCAAGACGTTCGTTACTATAATGACCGCATGGGGAGGTTTCTTAATGACTGCGAATCGAGCACCACATATACATGCACATGTACACATATACATGCACATGTATAGTATAATTTTGATCAATTAATAAAGAATATGTAGATGGAATATTGAAAAAAATTAATCTGGCATAGGTGTACCTTTTGCTATCATGATAAATTTCAATTTATTTCCAAATGTATATATTAACATATAAGAATTATCTGAATCATCAATTTATATTACAATACAGTCGGGCATAGCTGGGACACCAGTAAACATGGCCGTATGATCTACCTGATAAATTGATTGGATATTTCACACCTGTATCTCGGTGAATAAGACTGGGTCAGATTTGTTGTTGGTGAGTGGGAGGGAGAGAAGAGGGGGTCAAGTTTGAACATTCCAAACCAAACTTGGGTAACCCCGGAATTTCACCTACAGCTTCAATAAACGAAACAACATCTACGATATGGCACACTATAATCTTTAATATTGATGACAACGAGTAGCGGGTGCGTGGATACCCGGAATTACAAACACAATACAGAATTTGCTAGCAACAAAAGAGGCACTTCAGGTGCGCTAGGAGATGGATTTCATGGTATCTCTACACCATTCAACACAACATAGCCATAAACCCACGATAGTGAAAATGAATAACATTTTTCTCAACAGTCTGATATTCCTTTTATGCATTGTACAATGTACAAATATATATAAGCATTAATGTAACTTTTTTTTAACTTCATCGGGGTATGAACGATATTTATTTGGAAACTCATTATTTAAGTTTGAAAACATAGTCAAGTTCTTCATTATCAATTTCTGTCTGTTCCGGTCTTTTTGATAAATATTTGTGTCAAGATTTAGATAAAAATAATTTAAGTTTTCTTATTTGTGAGTCTATAACTAGGTTAGGCAAATAGATGTATCGATCGTGTCTCGTAAGCCAATTAATGACTGGGCATTTTTACTCATTAAGAATATTTTTTAATTGTAAACGTTGTGTAAAAATGTGTGACACGTTAATAAAATATATTATTATTATGTATAAATAAGAACACTGAGCAATGCAAGTAAGTTGTAAGTTTCCCCCTGCGATATCTGTTTTAAACAGTTGAATCGGAGAAAATATAACCAAATTAACCACAGACAATGTGTAATGCATCGAAATAAGATCACAATTACGTAGTGTTCAACGTCCAACACAGATTTATTGATCAACGGTCAGAAATCTATATTTCAAAGATTCAGAGGTGTGCGCCAGGGTGACGGTCGGTTCCTTCATTGTTATGCGCTATATGGTTGGTGAACAACAACGTTTAACCTGTTTTCCCTGTAGTATAAATCATTGAAAGCCGCATACAAGTAAACAGATGTGCTAAAGACTTGCTTTTGGATATTTCCACTACACATTATGTTGTTAACACTACACAATGCAAGTTGTAAAACTTACGGAAATACCAGAATTGGAATGGATGATTTAAATCTTACTACAATCTTACTACATCGATATATACTGGTCACAACCGTGATTGACAGGTTACATATATATATAGTATCGAGCCTGGTGATCAGTGAAGCAGAACGGTCCATCACGAGATCTAACGAGACAGCGATCTTTCAGGTGGGACAGGTGAAGATTACAGGGTGATGAAGACTTAAGTAGACGGATTCTTGTTTACCTGTACATACAGGTGTGATAAACTTCTAATACATCCATCAGATCTAGCCCCTAAGGGTCATCGCCACTTCACGGTCTGTTGACTCCACGCGAGCTGACTTCCACTGTATCACTGAAATCATACACTAGCTTGCAAAATACGATTGATTAAAATCTACATTGTATATGAAATCTTACATAGAAATTTCTGACTATTTCTTAGAGAATATCCCTCGATTTAGACAAACTCGCGTAGTGAAACTACACAGAACCTGAAAAGTAGCTTGTAAAATTCAAAAACAGTATAGAAATTTATGTTAAGAAACATTTCCAGCGGAAAACCGACCAATGGCTAATTGCTGCAACATCTTCCTATATTTTACAGAACCAAACTGATTAATCGGCATCTATTTTTTTCGGTTGCGAAACAAGTTATATAACTTAAACAAATCTCTTTCTATGGCCCGGATAAATGCGTGCGAGTCAAATTATACGTCAAATAATTTTGAATCCGTTATTTCAAACTCTGTTTTTTATAAAGCCAATACTTTACTTTCATTGTCAGAATATATGTTTGAGAGATATCGTTTATGTAGAGTATGTAATTAAGTATGAGATACACTATCCGTGAACATCGAGCTGACCTAGACCAGTACAATTGATAGGTCACCCACGTCAGCGAAACTCTTTAATTCATAGTTTTATAAGTTTAATGTCTTGTCGTGATTCTGGAACAGTTTAACCTTTCAATTATAAAAACGTTTGAAAAGAATAAAAGTGAGAAACGTGATATCGCTCATGCGAAATCGTCTACAAGTACATGTAGTCAATGAGTTCTCCTAACCTTGAGGTACAGCACCCAGGGGACCCGGGAGGCACGTGACCTTTGTTTGATGACGTCGATAAAGGGCAATTAATTTCGTCGCCAATCACCACATTTAATCAATTATACATTGTCCAATATGGGTGTAATGGTATTAAATAACATTTAATTAAACACTTGTAAATTATAAACGATCACATAAGTAAAATCAAAATTTAATTTTAATTCGTCTACATTTTCATGGCTATAGAAAAGTCCTGGTCCAATTTCTCGTTAAAATATAGTTGTCTGTGTGACAAAGACAAATGTTATTACTTAATACATTTTTTTCGTGCAATTATTGCTTGCACTTTTTACCGGAAGAAGTCTGCATCATCTAAATGCAGGCCCGGACCATTAGTTTTCCGGCCGCCTACTCATACTATTACATCACACGTGTTGTGTTTTTGATGAAGTGTGACTAAACTTTCCACCGTGAAATTTTGTTTATTAAATCTGATACATTAAAGGATGGCGTATGGGTGTACCAGTTAATTTTGACTGTCAGTGAGGAATGAGGTTGAGTGACATTTTTGTTAACCTAGTTCTAAACTGTTAATATTTTTCCTGTAGAAAATTTACAAGCCTTGTATCAAATGTTTTGGTTTAATATGATACCGAGAAGCCCACTCGAGTAGGATTCGGTTATTAAAAGAAGCTATATATACGTTTGAGAAGTATTAATTACAAACAGGAAACCAAACAACTGAGACCCAATGTAAATGATGAAACCTGACATGAAAGAAAATCTTTCTTGAAGTGTGTTTATATCCATACATATATATATGTGTGTCATCAGACATGTATAAGACTGATATAAATACATAAATCTGGTGGCATGGAAATGAGATATATTTTATATATATTATGCAATGAAGTGCTACACCTGCCAATTTGCACAGACAGGTTTTCCGAGAAAAGAAATTGTTCGTTGTGTAACAATCGCAGTAAAATTACTGTAGTTTAATACCTCACAATTATAATTTAAAAGCAATAAAATGCATATAATCTAACTGGGATTACAGACTGAGAACAGTTGGTGTTCAGGACCAATGCGTTTGTTATTCTGTCTGTATTCAATAGCATCAGACCAGGATGATGCGGGGAGTGTTGAAATACTTAAGTCATGCTCAGTTGACCGTGACTCGGGGATAACAAGGGTATTGCACAAGTTGTGTCAAAAATTTCACTCACCTGTCTTGTGACAACAACTCACCTGTAATCTGTTGTCTACCTGTCCGTGTTAAGTAGTAAATAAACAACTCACTTTTCGTGGTCCAATTTAATGTGTTGACAAAGGTTATAGAACAATAGACAGAGTGGTAATCAACACATTGAATTATCAACGTCTGCACGAATATCACAAATCAGTATACATATTGTATTGATTAAAGCTCAACTGCAAAACTTCCTCTAATTAAGGAATTTCAGCTGGCTTTCCATCCCTCATAATTCATATAGAAGGTATATCATAAAACGATATTGTGTACAAATGTCTTATTTTTGTTCGCATATTTTCTCAAATTTATCTTTCCGATACACATCCCTATTGCATCAGGATAAATAGGTGTATTACTCACTATAACTCGATTATTTCATATTCGTGGTTTACTCGTGATCCAGTTTTTATTGTGTATTTGAGGGTCTGTGTACTGACCAGTGGCCAGCTGAATATTTCAGTTGGTATTTGAGTTTGTATTGTCCAATCTCTGAACACGGGTAGGTTGTGTGTAATAAAGTTCACGGTTGACTGAGCTGTCGATCCGGCCTTGCTGCCTATCCCACCAGCCGACTAGTTAAAGGGCCCGGTGTATATAGGCCGAGCTGTGAGCCTACCTGGATTCATTACAGAGACATACCTTGGACAGGTAGCACGTTCTCTCGCGCTACACACAGCGAGTATTTCACTACTACTTACAACCGGAGACAGCCACTGCTGTTTCTAATACTCATCGAATGGATCGTTTGTGACGGACTAAAAAAAATTCCGGAACAAAAGTGAAAATTAGTTGTGAAAAAATAAGGGATTTTATACTAACTTTGTAAAAATGTCTTTCATCTTCGGAAGAAACAAGGAAAGGGACGCTGGAAAGACCCACAAATTTTACGTGGAATTCTTAGGATGGATAGAGTGCCAAGCTCTCCGTGGAAGAAAGTACACGGACCCGATTGTGAACGATCTCAGGAGGAAGCAGAGGAAATGGAGGAACGCTCCCAAACTTACACTACAGGTGAGCAAGAAAGAGATGAAAATCTCACAAGACATGGAAGAAAAGAAACGTAAAATCAGAACAATTAAATTTCCGAACATCCCATCTCGTGACATCACGTACGTGAACCAGGCGATAGATCCGAACACTGGGAGGTTAGATGATATTGTGGCTTGTATTTATCTCGGTTATGTGCCTCGTACACAAAAATATGTACATGTGCACGTGTACAGGTTTGACACTCCAGAAACCGCTACAAACTTTGTCAGAATCATGCAACATATTATCAGTGGGTACACCGATCGAGTACGCCAGATCGAAATGGACCTGGCATCCCGTGGCTGGATAGATGATACAAGATTAAACCGGTCAGATGGAATGAGCGACCCTCACACGTCCGACTCGGCCCCAGACTCCGGGGCAAGTACATACAGTGGAGACGATGATACTATTCCCTCAGACGAGATAGAACCCGATCTTCAGAGTCTAAAGGATGTTATGGCTTTCGATTCTGTTACCGACGAACTCAAACAGAGACTTAACCTGGCGCCTTCCAAGAAGGCATCAGGACCAATCCTGCTTCCACCGAAAGACTACGACACAATAAGCAGACGACAGGGGAACCTCGACAAAGTGGATCTTAGAAAATCATTAAACATCAACATTGTTGGACAGGTGGCTAAACCACGTCCCAGGAATGGATCAGACGAGAGCGGTGTCGACCTCAACTCGCCTTCTGATGATTCTGATGACGGCAAGGCGACCGAGCCAGAATCCCCCAGCGAGGAGACATCACCACCTTTAAGTGCTAGAGACATGGTATATCCTCCACGCAATTCTAATGGACTGAACGAATCTTTCCAAAGACACACGCCAAATAGGCAACAGTCTTTTAACTCGGCCTACAGTAGCAATAGTTACCGAAGTGGGTCCTCCAATAACTCCAACGGTCTTGGGGATTCCATGAACAGTTCGGACGCTGGTCTGAGGGTTTCCATGAACAGTTCGGACACTGGTCTGAGGGTGTATAAAGGTACTTCTGCGGAAATTCCAGTGGCCGATTATGACCAGGAACCGGTCATTATGAGGCGCGAAAACCAATGGAGGAGTACGGATTTAGGACGATCTGTTGCTTTCGCTCAGGACTTCCAAGGAAGGAGGAGAGTTACTGCCCCTCCCATGACTCTTCATGAGGAGGATGGACCTGTGTATGCTGTGGTAAACAAACAAAGGCCAAGGTCAACACGTGACATTCACTTTCACGACGGATATTCTCCACGCCCCGGAGATTTCCGGGTCCGGCGGACAGTGTCCATGTACAACAAGTAGAAAAACTTGAAAATAGTGAATTACTGTTGCCAAAGATCTGATTTGAAATCCAAAATGTGTCTGGTTATTTCGACAGGAGAAAAGACTCTGATGATAACAGAACACTGTTTTATTTTCGTGCTTTCGGTTAGAGATTATCCAAGTGTTGACAACGCGAAAGTGGTCCGGGACATATTTGGAGCAATATAGAAACTAGACATTTACGTAGGACTTTCGAGTGCTCTCTCATCTTATCTAATGAGTGAGAGGGATTCCGAGGTAGGACCTGTGAAACGTTCATAAATTCGACAAAGAGGAATACTGTACAAATATTGGTTTTCTCTGACATGTTTATGCTGTTATGTGGCGACGTGCTATTTTACTACACAGCTGTATCAATGAAGCTTTCTAATTAATAAATATAACAATAAGGTAAAAAAAACATAAAATGCTCATATAATATATTAATCAAAATATTTCCTTATTGTGTCTCGTTCTTATTACAAATCGGGAAGGTCCATATTGATGTGGAACGATGCCGAGTTTGGTACAGCTGGGTAGAATTTGTTGTGATAACTTAACAGCCACAGGATTTGTGTGTTCATACTCATACAGAAATCTATACCTGTATATAGATTTCTGTTTCAGGTAACCAACTTTATACTCAGATAATACCTTACTGTAATCAATATATACTGGATGTATGTGAGAGTAGTCAATGTGTGGTCAGTGTTAGGGAGAGTGGTCAGTTTACTTAGGATCGATATATCCGTATAAAAATCAAATGTGTCATGGAAATTATAAGTCTATGTTTACCTCAAAAGAAAAAAAATCATAATTATTTAACTAGAAAGGAATTTAACAACAAAACCTTTTTAATTCTATAAAATATTTGTTGAAGCACCTTCACTCCGAAGTGTTTTATAATTATTATTTGGAATGTTGAATTGGACTGGTCGATGGATTAATATAGTTTTGGCACATAATCCCCGTACAATGGTCAACTTTTTTGCTTGAGCCGTGCTAGGCCCTAGTTCAAGCATAGGATTACATACTAAAAGGACTCTTGCATACTTACTATTGTCATATCAAGGTCAATTCTTATATTTACTCGTGAAAATTTCCTCTAATTGAGCTTCGGATAGTTTATAAACTATTTTCCTTCTAGAAAAAAATATGAAAAATGAAAATGCTAGTCGAAATATTTTCGCATCACTTTAAGAAACGTTTTTATTTTTCTAACCTGCAGTGTTTTAAATTTGGGATGGTGATAGAAATATTCACATATGGTTGCGGACTGTCTCTCAGACTGAGGTTTTAGAAACACCTTGATTACATTACGATAAATGGTTTTAGAGGATATATCGAGTTTCGTGAGATACACGTGTCGTTTTGTCCCACGGCCTCCGGGATTTCGATATAGACATTTAACGCCAGTTTGGATCATCGCCAAAAAGTTAAAGGAATGTTTTATTAAAATGTTTCGTCATAAACAAAAGCTGAAAAGGTGTGACATATAATTGTTGTTTTAGTTTTAATAGCAATGACAAAATTCGTCCTGGTAATTACCGATTTGTATCGATGTTTTGGTAACAGTGTATATCGGTATATTGTCAATGGCAATTTGTATCTATGTTTCCGATCGAACATCAAAGGACAATTGTTACCCAAACATTACAAGGAAATAGGTCCGACGTCACAGACAATAGTTACCGAAACAGTATACGGGACGAACAGGCTAACGCGTTAATGAAAAGGCACAAACAAACCAGTCAGCCCTGAATTGTCATCCAAATGTTATATAACTAATTATCAGAACGATTTATCTACCGACACAAACAATCGTATCTATATAACATTACGGTATGCCCCACGTGACTTATTCTTTCTCAATTCAAGAGTCGTATCAAAAGGGCCCCGAATTTGTTTTTCGTTTAAATTCGAATTTTTCAAAAAAATCGACGTAGGTTTGTCACGCGCTAGTAGGTTTCAAAGGAGGCTCACCTGCCCGCATCATCTGACTGTGATTGTCGAACCACCTGCATTGTAAAACCAATTAACGCGCAGGTAAAATCTAATAAAACCGAAAAATATTAGCTCAAATTTCATGTTCACCGCCGAAATATTACAGCTTCATAAATAATAGTTTAAAAAGATATTTCCAAACGGTTGATTTGGCATATTTTCTCAGTCACTATTCAGAACATTTGAATTACGTGAACTTTAAATACTATACCTATATCCCGGAGACATCAAACGCTCTTAAGTGACTACAAAATGACAGATGACGATATACTTCAGTGGTAAACTTAATGTCAAAATTGCCCCCAACAAAACAGCCGTCGATGTAGAAAGATGGATACTACATTTATGTTACCGATAAAAAGCCAATCTGGTTAATGTCAGTACATTACCTTTGCTTCCACATATGGAGAGATGTCAACGACTTTTTAATATATTTTTTAAAACAAATGCCATTGTTTAAATTTACGACCTACTTTCAACATCTGAAAGTAATCCTTGTTTTTATCAAATGAGTTTTGTACCACGGTGCGTCTTCATTAATGTGTATGGATGGGTACAAATGCAACCAGTACGCATGCGCGGAATGTGGCCTGATAATTAAGATAATTTATTATATCTATCCATCAGTTTAATATACAAACCTATATTAACATCGTCGTTAGCAATCCATGTAAGAAATATTAACGATTTACCTGTATTTTTGTTTACACTGTACTTATAATCTCATAATTGCATATCATTATGCGACATATTTATATTTTTCTTACCAAGTATATGTGAACCACGTGACTGAATGACTTTGCCTATCGAATGTGACCTTGAAGGAATACCTGTCTATAATGAGAGAGAAATTCACGTTATGGCGAGAGTGTGGACGAGATTTGTTATTGTTAAATTGTTTGGCGCGTGAAAGATGACTTTCAGGGCATATAGAACTTGTTATATTTGTTTTTCGAATAAATTTTTATTTTATATATTAAAATGGCATCAGGTTTTTATTTGACTACATTTGTTTATGGATGTCAAAGTTTGGGTATTGATCTCATCCCAAACATGGCGTCTGTAGGTTAAAGTGGACATACAAAGCTGAAACTTGACTCGATAGCATATTCTAAGACAGTAAGGTATCGTTACATTACAACATCCCAAATATAAATGAAGATGTTGCGGATCCGAAACAGAAACTTCATGCTATCACAACTATGGTTATTTAAGGATGGTCTATCCTGCAGGCGATGCGATGTTAGGGTTTATACGAATCTTCCATAAACCTGGATTTTTTGTGTGTTTTGTCTCTATGTGATAGCGGACACTCTTGCCAACTTTAGAGTGTAATCTGACTGAACTAGTACATCCTGTAGGGTATAATGACAGAGAGTCGTCACAACCTCCTTAATGCCGAGCGATAAGTAATAATAGCAGAAACTACAATACTATACGGTGTGATTCTGTTGGAGATGAGAACTTATTTGTAATGAGGAACGCTTCACCAGAGAGAACAGTTTAAGCTAGGCGGTGAAAAGACAGCAATTTGGAAAGGGAAAGAATTCTTAACGAAAAGAAATGATAGTCCTATCATATGGAATCCGTGAGTGGGACATTTGAATTCTGAACAAGTCAAAATTCAAAACACAAAAGTCGAAAGTCAATGGGTCCCATCACGGCTTCCGTACTCTCATCATTGGCGAATCCAGACAGGAAAGACTAACAGGATAGTTTAAATCATAAGAAAACTTAATTGCAGTATTTTGCATATCTCCAAATGGGTGATTATGATAAGATTCCAGTTTCATACCACTTAAACGTTTTGAGATAGGCAATTTAATTAGTTAATCAATGTTAACACTCCTTTACATATATGCTAGAATATCCAGTGTATGTTACACACCAATGCATGTCAAAAATATGACTACCAATGCTCGACACAAAAAAATCTCAATTACATCAGTGTGTCATGTTGACAGGGATATCTCAAACCCGCGTGTTAATGATATTTTTCTTCTTTTTTTTGGCTGGTAAACACTCGTCAATCCTCGTCTTGACCAGCAAAAAAAACTCTCACTCCGGTTGAGATATTCCTGTCCACTTAACAGATTCATGGAATTAAGATTCTGTTAGATTTGTCTTGTGTCAGTTCCAGTCCAAACGTAACTTATTGGTGAAGTATCCCAATTTATTATGCGTTTCTAGTGTTTTAGTATAATAGAGGTATTTTTTACTTGTAGTAACTATAAATCCGTTGAATAATGACACTTTCCTAGGATAGTAAGTTTAGTCAGTTGTTTTTTTTAATCATGCATCAGACGTTATCGTTCACATATTTGAAGAAGTATGCATTAGATAATATCGTTTACATATTTGCCGAAGTAATCCATCAGATATATCGTTCACACATATAATTTAATGAAGTTTGGCAGTAGAATGTTTCATTACACAGATAATCTTATGAAACTACCCCCTGGAAGACGCCAGATTAAATCTCAAGCAAAATAGACAGGTTATATTTATGCACAGATATGTAAAATTATGCACACTTCACGCTTCAGTGATGCGGGTATCTCGAGAGATCACCGGTTAGAGGTGCATTCGTCTGAGACTACCGGCGATACAACAATAGTCTTTCCCACTAGCTTACAGCTAATTGCATTAAAGTATGGTTTGTGCACACAATTTAATACATGAGATTTAGATGTGTATAATTTTACTGACAGTGCTGCAGGTTACAATTATGTAGCACAGATGTACGACAAAAACATGTCTATATTTAAAGCTAATGTTACTGTGGGCTCATGTTTACGATAAACAAGACTCAAAGTGTAGAGCATTATTGATCTTGAAGTATCAGCTTCTATTCTAGCACACATCACTGCATTTTCGATACTCCAGGGGTTACTATCACTGTCGTTATAATTACCCCTGGACTATCTCACAGTAAAACTGGAGGGAGTTTAGGGAAAAAACTGACCAATAACAGACCAAAAGGTACTTGCTTTGTCGCTTACACAGCCTTACAGGTTTACTGTGACATACACGTTGTAGTCCAGGGGTGGTGATAGTAACCCACGGAATGTCGAAGATGACAATACTAGGGATTATCAAATTGATAATTTTTATGGAAACTAACATTTCAAAAACGAATGGTAATCTATGGATGAACAACAATTAACAAACAAAGTGATACAATTATTCGATTCCTGATATTTTTTCATAGTTTTCTTGTCAGTTTGTCAAATTTTAGCGGAGATTTAAAACCAAATAATGGAGCTCACTGCTAGAAATCTTTATCTCGTGACTTGAATAATTGAAGTATGTTCTTAGATCTGATTTAAGTCTATTAAGATGCACCTCTTTTCGGTAAATAAGATAATGAAATGAGGAATCTGGTATTGTGGATTTGGAACATCCTCGGTTGAATACAGTTTTTCCACCAGCTCGCATATTTCGGAGGTCGGCATCAGGACCAATCGATGTTTGAGTAGTTTTTTTGTTCTATTCGTCAGGCATCAGAACAGGACATCTCTGTGGCGGACAATGGTGGACTATGTATAGGGACTCAAAAGCACCTTCATCTGTGGCATGTCACTGACAAAGTATATATGATATGGCTATGCTCGAAACTGTCATAATCTAATCAGTAAGAAAAGGGCTACAAATCTTTTTATATGAGGATACTGAGAAGTGATGCCTGATTGATGCATGATAATGATACAACACTCATTGATCAAGATTGGTGCGTCGCTTAGTACCTGTATATGAAAGTATTTGTGCAGCCAAAAAAAGTTTTTTTTAAGAATAAAGTAGGAAATTGTTTTTCATTGATGATTTGATAAATCAAGTTTCACCAATTCACATTTCATTTACTTAATTTACATTTGTGATTAATGATGGCGATATTTGATTATTTTTTATTTCAGTAATCTTGGTTGCATATAATTGATATTCCGATGTTTAAGAGTATTAAGCATGCTTACATTTGACTTGGTATTATCTGGATAATCCGGCCTGGGGTAGATAATCCGGGCATGATCTCCACTGTCATTGGCTGTTAACCAGAATACTCCTGATTAAGTTGGACGATTACCAGAAGTATTAGGCGATAATCTGCATGGAATGGTGTAAAGTCTATTGTAATCGATATGACAACAAGACATGTCACCACACAGGGTTCATATCAGAATAACAGAGCTGGCACTTCAATGGGTGGCAACCCGAGACACAGAAGTGGCAATATAAAAGGAAGCAACCCAAGAAGCTGTGTTTGGAGGAGATGTTGTCATTTTATGACATTATACAATATACAAAATGTACGTACAGTACGTAAATAATTGTTAGAATGAGACATTACACTCAAAAGTTATATAGAACTCATACATATATTTTGTTTTATAGCTTAGAAACTTAAATTTTTGACACGACTAACTCCTAAAACGTAATAGGACCAGGCGCTCCGGAAGAGAAGAGTCCCACCAACAATTAGATAGCTGCTACACTGTAGTGACCACACGCGTTAATAAGAAAACGTGGCGTCGATTCTGCCAAGCTCTCGAGTAGTTTAGTCTGGTTTGTTTTGATAGTTGTAATTTATTGTTTCGTTTGTAATCTCTACGTGAGACCTGTTTTCTCATTACAGTATAATAGCCCGCTATAACGAAGTAACGTTTACATAGCGTCTATGAAGAATGTCCTTCCATTTTTTTGTCTGTGACTTCATAACCCCAAAATATATTGAGAACAATGCTTAATTATCACAGCTGAAATGAAATATTTTGTAATATTTTGTAATTCTTTCAAGGTTTTCCCCTCCTGATATGTTCATGTATGACGATTAACGCCACAGAGAACAAACTTTTACATATTTCACACGGATCTCCTATGGTTGTTAGGGAAAAAATAACTTGTGGAAGGTTTTGGCCGACAACCCTCGGATTGACGAGCCAAAATGTTTCCGTATTGTTGAAATATCCCTGTCCACTTGACAGGCTCGTGTAAGATTCTATTAATTTAGACTCCTATATCGGAAAAATCAGCATGTTAAATAGACCACTGTGAACCTCTTCTTGTCTATATGTCTATAACTAACGTCGGTGATTATATCCAAACGTTATTCAATAATATCATAATTAAGCCCTTTTGTCACCTGGATTGATTGACGTGCCGAATGCTATTCTAGATCTTTAGTCGGCCATAACAAGTCCTTACTATAAGCTGGGGACAAGACTAGCGGCCTTCATAAATTTGTTCAATCGATCTGTTGACACAGTTTTTTTATCGAATACCACTTCCAAAGATTACAACAAACGGCGTGGGGTCCTCAGCTATCATCGATATCTGTCGACAATGCCAACCTGGGTTAATTATGTTCCCGTTAAATAGTCGTACTGTTGAAGTTTCCTGGGGTTGATAAATATTGATCACCTGAACGACTAGGGATAAACCCTGGTTAGCTGGATAATTAACAAAATATTTCATTATATGTTAGCAATTCAATTCAATTCATTTTATTCCGAATGCAAACAGCATATAGGATTACAATAAACATACATATGACAACATATTAAATATGTGCAAGATGGCGGAGAACACAGCCAATGTAATACAACACAAAATATGATATACATTACAATAAATATGTGTGAATATTAATAAGTTTGCCATAAGAAAACAAGAAACAAAATTTATGTGTATCATACAGTTAATTTACAATTGCAGTTTTCAAACTACATGAATTATAGAAAAGACAATAAGTATTGGTAATGAGAGATCTTGTGTGCAATTTGCTAAGATAAATTTGTGTTCAATACATGTATTATATAAATAAACTGCTTAACTATTTAATAGTACTTTTCTTCTAGTCGTTGCCTGAATTAAATATTTACGAAAATTTCTTTAAGTTTTTACATGGGTACTACAAAATATTTCAACCATCTTGAAAACAGATGGTCAACGATAAAAGTATGGTTTTAAATATTTTACCCTTAAATCTAAAAATCTTGGACAAAATAAAATAAAATGGACTTCATCTTCAACCTCATGGCTATCACAACAAGTACACAACCTTTGTGGTCTAGGAATACCGGTGTATCTACCAGTTTCAATTTTTAAAGAATGGGCACTTAATCTGTATTTGGATATTATTTGCTTTATTTTGAAAGTAAATGGTTTACTGAGATAATCCTGTATCATAAGCTTATCAACGATATGTTTGTATATAATGCACTTGGAAGAACTTTCTAAACTAGTTCTCATTTCTTGAATAAAAATGTCTTGCAAACGTTGTTTATACAATAGCAAAAAATATTTTTCATTTTTAACACTCTGTGCATACCATATATCACCAAAACCAAATCTTTTTTTTCAAATGATATACCCAATTATCTTTGCAATTAGGCTTTTTAATATTAAGTTCAACTAATTCATCATAACAAGCCCTCAATATGCAGTTTTCGGTCTTCAATAAATGAAGCCAATATTTCGCAAATTAATCTTTATCGTAATGTGAAAAGGAAAACGTCCCAATTCAAAATAAACCATGGGATAGTTAACAGATTTTTAACACCCAATATTGACTTTAAAACCATCAAATGTAGCTTTTCAATTTGTGGCGCAGTATTATAGCCCCAGACTTCGGAAGCATAATTCAAAATACAAGATACGTAAGTATCAAACAAAGAAAGTTTTGTATTTTCATTCAATATAAACTTTTTCATTTTACGATTAAGAAGATAAAATGATTTTCTGGCTGTTATAGCAATGTTGTTCTGTGCTATTGTAAGCTTACCATTGTAATTAAAAAACTAAACCTAAATAACAAAACTGGTCAACCACCTCAATATCTATACCATCATATTTCCAGTGTTCATTTGGTAATAAACGCTTGGTTTTTTTTCTGAATACTACAATTTTGGTTTTATCTATATTTACGGACAAATTCCATCGATCAGAATATCGTTTCAGGAAGTCAAGCACATTTTGTAAATCATCAACATTTTCGGAGAACAAAATAGTGTCGTCAGCATACATGATCAAAAAAGGTTAAGCATCTGTATTTGGTATTATAATACAAAGATCTTAATGTGTACAATCGAGGAAAGTGTGTTTGCAGAGAATGTCAATGCAGAGCAAATATTGAAGCAATGACTAGTATCCTCATTTGGTTTAGATGACTATCAAACAAAATCACCAAGTCATGATCTGATGAAAAAGTGCGATCATGGACGCAACTAGATGCCATTTCGGTCCTTAAAGTATGTTAAGGATGGCCTCCCGTGTACGTATGTGTAATGCATAGTGCGTGTTTCGGGAGACTCCGGTATAATCGTGTTTGTTGTGTCATCTGATAGTAGACCCAGCTGGTTTCTTTATTTTTTACGTCCTATTAACAGCCAGGGTCATGTAAGGACGTGCCAGGTTTGTTGGTGGAGGAAAGTCTGAGTACCCAGAGAAAAACCACCGACCAGCGGTCAGTACCTGACAACTGCCCCACATGGGATTCGAACCCGCATCCCAGAGGTGGAGGGCTTGTGGTAATATGTCGGGACATTTTATCCACTCGGCCACCGCGGCCCCTCATAGTAGACCCCGGATTGTTGCCTTTTTTATAGTGCTATCCCACCGAAGCATGCTGCCGGCGACACCAACGAAACACAACCTTACCCGGTCACATTATACTGGCAACGGGAAAACCAATCAACAGACGGAATGACACGAAGGGAAGTAACTCTGATAGATCATAATATCCCACTCGTACAGGACAATACAAGGTCCTGGGTCATCAAGACAGTCCCTATATACAAAGGGCCATGTTGGGGCCGAGAGCTGTACTGGTGGTATGGATAGCTATTGTCAGACTGATACCACACAGTAGTTCTCGGGTAGTTAATTACCCCGTGACGTCATCATACAATGCCCCCTATCGGCGGTAACTGGGGTGTTATCGGCTACTCTAAACGATTGTCCGGAGACGGAGATTGAGTGTTCGTCAGTGTTGATATCAGGCTGACAACAGCTCAGTTTTAAGACACGCGATAACTTTAATCTCACATACAGCCTTATACTACCATCATTGAACACAATCTAAGGATTGGTTTTAATGGATGGTTTTAATTTATGTCAATGCTAATTCCATTCTATTGTCAACCCCTCATATCACTGATATACAGTTAAACTTTCTCACGACGAATATGTTTGATACGATTGTTTGTTTATTACAGTACGAAGTAAATAAAAATCCACGGGTTTGGATCCTCTTTAATTGTACTTACTTTGGAAATAGATAAATCGAATTCGTAAATATAACGAATTTCTTCTGATACCACATGATATTTTTGGTCTCGTCAAGGCAATGTTACTGTCTATAACAAAGATCTACAGAGATGCATAAAATATTTAAATAGTTAAAGAAGAAATAATTGCTGTATCTAAAATATTTAGCACATGAATGTCTGAACTGCGACTATTTCGCAGTAAGTTTTTGTATGTGAATGATGTTGCATTTTCTGACTGTTATTTTATATGAATACTAGAAAGGATAACACAGTTTTTTGTTCGGTAAATACCGATTCTTATCCATTTTGTTTTATAATGATTAACATTAAACATTACACCTATTGCTAAAACCATTTATTATATATATTTACCAAATGTAATGTTTTCAGTACACCCCACTGTCTTACATCTATGGGGAGTACCTACGTACGTAAGTCTATCGGCCTAGAGTACATGCTTAATGATCCACCAGACATCAATGTTCACGGTTTTAATAGGTTAAGCAACCTGATAGCATCTAACGAGTTTCTCTCAACGAATTATTACTTTAAAAAATTACGCATTAGGAAACATTAAATGAATATCAAAATCTGATGTCGGTTTTTATGTATAGCATTCCTCATTTGAACATAGAGTTAATGTTTGAGCCGCGCCATGGTGTATCCGGAAAACTTCAATATAGCTTCCTGATCGATTTGTGGTTATATCTGTTTGTTAATTTAGTGCATGCATAAAATTTCAATTATTTTGATCAACGTGAAGACGAAAAAAAATCCTATTTTTCCTAACACGGATGTATAATAAAATGGTTTAAATAGAATTTATTTGCATATGATAATCATCTAATACGGTAACATTATTTTCAATTTAATCAAATTTTTATATCAAAAGAAAATCGTTAGTGGTATGTATCAACTAACAAAGGATGAATAATTAATAATTAACTAATAAATATTTTGCCATATTCAGTACCATACTGTAAAAGTGGACATCTTCGCGAGTGTTTATATTCGTGATTAGCAAGAGTAAACATTTTGCGTTGGTGTTCTTATCGCGGTAGATTTAACCTCGGGGTTGGGTAAGATAGTTTATATATTCACAAACTCTTCCGCGCGGTGCGAATTTTCGCGTGGAAAGACCTTTGAATGATTAGCGAAATCCTCCCTCCCGTACATTTCCACGTTTACCATATTAAACTATAGTGGCCCTATCATATTAGGACTGAAGTAAGGGTACATATATTGTTGTTGATCATAGGTAAATTTACATATACTTCAAGTATGGGTATAACATAGTGCTTTCATAGTTAATGCAATTTTATCAAAAAACTTGTCCTCGATTACTTAAATTTATCGTCGATTTTATAAACATATTATTTACACGCCAGCTTAAAATGGCGACAGTAAAAATCATATTTTAGATTTAAAGATTATAACGCGAGCTGATATTGCAGACATTACATATAAATGGCATCTTTTCATAAGCCTTGCTAATAAGCGAACCAAGGAACGAGGAAACACAACAAGTCAATGAATTGATTCACGTTGATTTTATCAGAATAAATGTTTATAAAATACTACATCTATACAATCAACATACAGTATGTATAATATGTTTTTGATGATTATTCCTTTAAGTAGGGTATTGTAATTTCTAGGTCCGTGGTCGGTATGCCGGAATCTACATCTGTCTAAAGCCTTCAAGGCAGGCACATATTATGTCTATATTGTATATGAAAACACTTCAGTAGGTTGTATTATGGTACGACTAAATGGTTTATTGTAATGGTCAATTACAATAGACATCGGTCAGTGGTATTAGTAGTGGACTGTGGTCCAGATAGAGCCACGCCATGTAGATGTTACAGCGATAGGTTATTGTGCTAACACCGCCTGGAATGTAGGAGCGCCTCCTTATACACAAACCATGCTACGGACTTCTGTAAGCTTAACCCAAATAGTTACCAATACCTTGAACTTTTAATTCGAAATGCGACACTTAAATGTATACATAAGTGTATGGGTGGAAGAATGGACAAGTACCTCAAGTGTTGGGCTGTGTTTCGACACGGTTTGTTGGATTGTGTATGTACATGGTTCAATGAAATACCGTAACAACGACGGAGAAAGAATCTCAAAAATACGAGCCTGAATCCGTATTTGTCTTTGTTAATCTGTATTTGCATATTACAGATATATCTGCTCTTGCAGGTATGTGTTGGTTGCTACGTCATGTTTTTATGGGTGTAACGTCATATTTTCAGAGAAAAAGACGTTATTTTTGCCCTCAAAGCAATGATGTCACAATCGATACCTGCCCGAAAGGGAGATAACTCATTAATACATAGAGACGGAATAGACACCTAGGACGAGGAATAGCTCCCAATCGGAAACTTCTGACCTGTGTTACAACATATAAACCATCAATCAATCATGATAAACAAGTGAACAAAATGACTTTCTGCAGTTTTCCAAAAACGCTCATACAGGCAACATAAAACATACAAAGGATACCATCCCGTAATTTCTTTTGCTGTTCAGAAGACGTCATCCAATGTAAAACTGAATCCAAAAACAAACATCGATCCCATCTCCTGATTTTCTAAGATGGCCTCTTCTGCATTTACCTACCGTTGTAATAGCAATGCGAAATTTACAACGCCAAGAATAGCATGTCAAACAAGTTTAACTCTTGTCAAAATCACGGAAACTGTCCCCACTTTCATTTGGTCTTAAAACCTAATAAAGACAATGAACAATGAAGGACTACTAGGTTTCATTTGTGAAAAAAAATTGAGTTCCCGAGGTATACTGATGATCCAGACTTTCCCACCTACCCAACCTTGTCTTGTAAACAAGTCTTGATGAACAAACGGTAGAAGAATTGGTTAACGTATGCTACTTAAAGTAAGAAACCCCTTTATTCATATTCTTCATACAAAAGCATTTTAACTGTTTAGAAAAATCCTCAAATTACGTAAAACTCCTTCATTTCTGCATTGCTTACCTATGAAGAATGTTCACAAAAAAGGCCCATCGCCTTGGACCTCTTGAAATGACTGAGACGTGATATGCTTGACGAGGAAGAAGTTTGACGGCCAAACCATCAAATATTGACGACAATTTATCTAACCAGCCCTGACTAGTAGTCTAGTATATATAGATTCGTTGTAGAACGTTTGACACCTTCACCACTGTGCCATAATGTGCCCTTGTACCTTGACCCATGACCCACACCCTGAAACAGAGGTGCTGTATGGACGGGATCGATCTCTGGCGACCTATTAGTGTTAAAACTCAGACCCACATCTTAATAAGCGTTTTATCTTCCTACAAGCTGTTTAGGTTAATAATCATAGCCTTTCAAGCATTCTATTGTATACATTCTGTCTAAAATACAGAACTAAGTGTAATCGTCTAGGCCTTAAGTAGGAAGGCGGTCCGTCGGTAAAACCTATCTCTAATTGTCCATTCTCACTAACCGCTTAATTGTGGTCACGTTTAATAGGATAAAAAGGAAGATTCGGCCAGTGTCCAGTAGAATTCGGCCAGTGTCCACTAGATCCAGGGTGGACCTGGCCTCATTATGACCGGATAAAGCACACGTGATGGTCAAATTAGTGGGTTAGGATAGGATTGTGTTGCAATCTCCACACCTTGGGCATTGTATACATACATTGATTTCAGTTAAACTAGTTCATGGTCAAAACTGTCTGCAACCTAAACTTGAACTTTGTTTTTAGCTCTTGAAATTTCAAATATTTAGTTCAACAGTATTAGAGCATGTCTGTATCAACAGTAATGTTAAGACCTGTCAAGACCTAAACATCTTTTATGATTATCTTCTGGCAGAAATACATTCAGATAAGAAAATAATTTTGACCTAAAACTCAAGTTACATTGAAAACCATTTCCAATAAAATTCAGCTGCCCAAGAAGATAGTGTATATGCTTTTTGTAGTGTTGATATTGATAACAATAAGAAATAAAAGACAAAAGACAAACATTACCGTTGTCAGACGAGTCATGCGGAAATATTGTCCAAAGGTTGGCCCGATACCGGTCTGTATCAACAAATGTCTGTCTTCATTGTAACTGTCTAAAGTACATGCATGTGTAATATATGGTTCCGTCTTGAAAAATATGCAAGGAATGAGATGTTAGTCAGTCACCACTGACATAAATGTATAACAGGGTGTTATATAACTTATCTTACTCTTTCTAAGTTCAATAATTTGTTTAATACGGGAAGCAAATAATCAAGATTTGGTCTGCAAAGTTTGCAAAAAGCCTACAATGAATATTTCATGTTGGTGATTTCCCACTGTTATTTTGAAAATATTCACACAGAAAATATTTGATTCGTTGAGAACTGGGGCATTAGAGGTCCAGAATTACCATGTCTCACAATGTATGGAACTTCTGAATACCTGTATAATGTTCTCTTGACATGCCAATGTCCTAAAAGTGGTGACGTCATTATGACGGCAATGCTTTTTAGCAGAATCAAATTATTCCTTTATATTACTCATACAACATAACTGTTGGTATTGCATGCCTTCATGTACCAAAACATCTTTTTGTTGCTCATGTATGTAAAAAGCAATAACATTAAAAGTGTAGAATGATTTATGGGTCACCAGTATCAATCAGAATTTGTTCAAATAGCCAGAGAGTTCTAACTGAAATGCATCAGAATACTACGTAGTACAGTAAATTACCACTGGTAATATTGTTACGTCCAATTGAGAACACTAAAATCTACAGGGAACAGAGACGAAATGTATTGATTGAGGAAAAGGATGGTGATTGGGTATGCGGTTTTTTTCAAATTTCTTGTTTGCTGCACTTTTCGCATGCATCTGGAAAAAAGTCAGGTACATATGCAACTCTCGTTGCTATGGAAAGAACAAACCAGTGTGGTACCAATCTGTAGTTTAAAAGGATGTGCAATGCTATCCTAGCTTAACCAATGTGATTAATATTAGATAATTATCAATGATAACATTATTTTTATTAAATGTGATCTGAACTGATACTGTTATCTTCAGTGCAGATCTAGCATGGTGTCCTCAGTGACTTTGGATTCAGTGGCGCTGAACGTCACACATAGCGAATGAAATTTCACAAAACTGACGGATCGCTTCAGAGAAATCAGATAGCAGTCACAAGTGTAATAAGTAGTTATTAAAACCGGAGACCGTGACATCGAACCCGGATTATTGACACGTGACGAAACCTTCTCACGTTTATCTCCAACAAATATCGACGCTTTCTGAGGAACTGTTAAGCAGTCCCGTCTCACGACAAAACCAGGGATGCTTTGTTATGGTAAATTAATCTTATCACATGGATATTTCAGAAATTATATGAAATAATGAAATAAGAAAAAAAATATTACTTAGAATATCCTATTGACGCGGGAAAATCTATCGAACGATGGTTACTGATTAGAATGGGGAATTCAAGAAAACTAAATTGCATAATCAGTAATGGGCGTCTGAAATACGTTACAATATTTTTTTATCTAAGCGTTTACATATTTTAAATGTTTCCTAATGGGCATTTCACTGGCAGTGTATGCAGACACACTAAATAGCACAATTGTTTCTTCCCTGATTTCCTCTGAGAACGCCTTTTATCCCAAATGCAATTCCGGACAGTTAAGGACATCAGCAATCAGGTACATATGGTAATGTAATGTTTACACTTCACAATATTGCCACTCTTGCAGCCGTAAACCCGAAAACCGGTTTAATTCTCAAAGTTGCTATGAATATATGTTTCTGGCTTCATAGCAAATTATGATTATCTTTTCGTGAAAAATTTGAAATCCACTATTATATTCAATACGTGCCATTTATATATATATTTCTGGCTTCATAGCAACTTTGTACTTACAACAATAACGATTAGTTTCTTCACAGTGAATTGTCCATGTTCTACAATATCATACAGTATAACCTAATGGTCTATCAAGGTCACTAAGGTCATACTGTTATACACTGTCAGACGTGCAGCAGGTGCAAGGGTAAATGTCAAAAGGTCAAGGCATAAAACGCATGAGTGAACCCAAAGCATATCGATAATCCTGTTTTAATTAAATGTTTGTGTATCAAAGAAAAGAAAACAAAAGATAGAAAGCCAGTGCAATATTGACACGGCGTTGATCAAATGTTTTCGTCCATCACACAATGGTGTTCATACAGGAGTATAACAATTTACCTTTCCATTGATGGTCAGCGATAGCATCAGGTCACATGACCCGTGGCCGTCAATGGCCAATGGGACGTGATTATAGACACCGTCTGCCCTTGCTGTACCTGGTCATTACAGGTTAGGGTTAAACTTAAAACATTTTGATACACATAGACTAAGTATCAAGTTTAGACTGCCTGACATTCTTTTAACAGGTGGTTTTATTCTTCAATCTGCTTTACGTTAAATAGAATATTCTCACAACTCGCCATTTTGTATAGAAGTCGGAGTTGTGGTATCTGAAGTCGATTGTTTCCATTGACATTTTGTTATAAATGTACTTTAATATGATATTTTCACTAACAATAAAGCTGAAATGGAGTTGTGGTCGTCATTTCTCGTGTTTCTGGGTCAGTAGGGAACTCGCTATTACCAGTCAACCATGACGAAATGACCCGATTAATTCCGCCCCTTAACTAAATGGGTCATGCTCGAGTGGACGGTCATTGGTACCTACTAATGCCTCCTCATATTGGAATTAGGCCAAACAAGATGTTTTCACTCACCCTCTTCAGTACATCTTAATGTTCTTACACTAAAATAAGGTCAAAACCATCCCATTTTTTATTTCCTCCTTCAACATTTTATTGGTATTTAGGGTTCAGTCGTTAGGGTAACGATAAGAGCTACAGAGCTATGTAAATTGCCTACCATTGTTCAAAAGGAATGTTTTTCCACTCAATTGTCTTCACTTTATCCCATCAGGTATTACAGTATCGTAGAGAATTCTCAGTCGTCTGATTGGTTAGAATGTGAAGAACGTGAATATGTTCTAAGCTCTATGTGCAGACTCCTTGTTGATAATAATGAATGTTGTTGGAATTTGGTTCGTTATCTCTGAAAAACTGCCTTGGTCTATACTGCAAACGTCTTATAATCGTGTATAACCAAAATTTGTGATAAATTTTCGCTTTTAAAAAACTAAAACAAACCATGGATTAACCTGTCTTGGTTTCTGTAGTATCAACAATATGTGTTCAATGATTGTGATTGTTGTCTATACATGGATAGTCTGTAATGTAATTAAGATATAACAAGCCAGTCATAAATACTGTAAAAAAATGTCATTATGCTTTTTAAAGATAAATTCCTGCGTATTTGCGCTCCAAAAGTGTTCGTCACAAACTTGCTTTATCTTTATTTTTTTTTCACTGAACTGTATACGGTATAACGTTTGTGTTATTAACAAAGTAGTAAGGTAACTTGAAGTATGGTTAATTAACTATTATTTATTTATTCATTTACTCAATTTATTTTATTTATTCATTTATTTATTTATTGTGGGTTTCAGAGAGTTCTGCGGAAGAGAGGTATCTTTGATGATCGAGCTTCCTGATCAATTTAGCATTAATGCAATACACATAACTTATATAATTGAGGAACATATACAACAAAATACATTTTACGGAAAGGGAAATTAAAAAAAAATACATGGAGATCCATCATTAATTTCTGACCATGCCATGAACACTTTGTATTCGAACTTGATTCGTACTATTTTGTGAAACATTTGTATGTAAATAGGAAAAGTCAATCAACCATGCCAAGACACAATTATATATCACGTTCAAGAGTTGTTTCAATTATGTAAAACATGACATGCAATAACTGTCAATAAAAATTAGAAGTGACAGTTAATGTCAGTTTGTGTGTTATTGTGAGACCAGATAGAGAGTAGAACCGGTGCATACAGATGCACTGAAGATGATTTTTGTCAGATACACAACTCGCCTCCTAGTTGTCTGTGCTTTTTAATGAATTCTATGTCAGTAAATGACAAAATTGATTGGTAGTGTCATCAAACTAAAATTATTATAATGTATACCTACAATGTACATTCTTATCTATTTTTACATGTACGATATTTATGTACACCGCCCTCGTAAATTCATAGATTTTTTTAATAAATCTATTGAAATTTTAAACATTAAGAAAGAATTTACATAGTTACGTTATTGCCTACAACGTCATGTCTCTGTAATCATTCTAGCCAAGGGATAAACTTCTTGACAGCTAAGGTTTAAATAGCGTAAGACATATTTCATAAATATTATAACATTATAATTATAAATATAAATATTCTGTAAGACAATGCTATTTGTTTTATTTACTTATCTATTATATACTATAACTGAATACTGATGCCTAATTGTATATGGTTAAGAAATATATATGGAGATAGATTTAAAGAAGTACTTTTTTATTTGTAGTATGATATCGCCTTAGGGAGATCTAACGTTCCTTTGCACTGTAAATCGAAATCAACTCTAATGGGTAGAACTAAGACAGTGGTCAGAACTATCGAAATCCACTCAAGGGAACTCTATACATATCCAAGGCACGTGCTAAACACGTAGTAGATATATAATATTGATCTTCCGATACCTATAACGTAGTAATTGACATCTGTTTAAAAAGTTAATTTTACCAGTGAGTGTAGTCTCCTTAAGATGCACAACAAAACACAAAATCATCTTTATTCAAAAACATTTTATACATGTATCAAAAAATACTTGCCTAGAGAGCTCATGGATGGACGAAAGCGCTCGCAAGAAATATCCTCATACATTCAAAATAAATGTTATCATAAAGATGGAACTTGAGTCCACAATGTCGCTGTGAATTTTTCTCTCATCCATTACCATAACAAAACGTCAGCAATGTTTGTTTTTCCTGATGACAGCGATCGATGGCATTGTATTGAAATTTAACCTTTATAGTACGATTTTATATATAAGTCCTTGGTATGAAAAAAAAAAAGATTATAGTTGCCGAATAGTTAAGATATTTACCACAAACCCTCCACCTCTGGGTTGCGACTTCGAATTCTATGTGGGACATGTGTCAGGTACCGACCTCTGAGTAATGATTTGTTTTCTTGTACTCAGGCTTTCCTCTTCAACTAACAAATTCAGCATGTCCTTAAATAACAATGGCTGTGAATAGGACGTTAAACAAACAAACTAAAATCAAAATTTCAGAAACACTAAATTGTAAAATGTCGATGTTTATCCCACCATTACGGCAGACATTGGTGTATTTTATCATAAATCCACCCGTTAACCTGATATCGTTACAGACATACAGTATATCACAACAAGTTCTATCACATTCGGTCATGTATATCAATGGGGCTACTATTTTGATTGGG
This sequence comes from Argopecten irradians, assembly GCF_041381155.1. Taxonomy (NCBI): domain Eukaryota; kingdom Metazoa; phylum Mollusca; class Bivalvia; order Pectinida; family Pectinidae; genus Argopecten; species Argopecten irradians. The sequence goes on along the minus strand of NC_091142.1, from coordinate 9,478,933 downwards.
TGACGACAATTATTTTCAATCATAAGAACTATAAAACGTGAACGCCTATTGGATAATGGGCATCGATAGATCTTTATCGTGGTAAGAACATACGAAAATTGATAGTAAGAAGACAATGATTTAAAAATCATAGAGGACAGACTTAAGGCATGAATACGCCATTGAACCCGAGGAATGAGGTCGAACGATATCAAAAGTTAGCCCCGATAAAACTAGAAAAAGGAATTTGGGTTTCATTCCCAGGTTTTTATCGTTTTCTATCAGGGAATTTAACAAAATACAGATATAACACCAGGTGGCGATAGCTCTGGACGATGTACTGATGTTTCTGAGTTTTATGTTCATAAATATATGATTTATAGATATTTTATTGGTGGTTAATATTTTGTGATGTTGTATTCGTGTTCAGTCTCCCAACTTTAATAGTTTATACCCCGTCATTTTTATATATGTTGGACACTTGTTTGAAAAGTGAGACTGGTCGTAATTTTTGAACCAAAACATTTTGTTTCGTTATTGCTTGCTAGATAAATATCACCCTTTAAAATCATTGACATGCTTGAAAAAACCAACAGGTCTCTCACAAAGTGTATTCAAATGTCGTCTGAGCAACATATCGACAGAAATATAGAAACATTGACAGTAAAAAACTGGAAGAATGTGATGGAATGTTTGAATAACTTGTGCTTAATCCCTTTTGATTGTATTTTCGACAATAAATAAGTTTAAATTTACATAATGTCGTATTCAGAGAAGATTGAAAAATGTTAACTATTCGAATGCCTAGGTAGATTTGCATATTAGGTACCAGGGGCAAATCTGTTGTAAATAGATAAACTAGTGTTGGTTTTTACTTTATACTTTAAAACTAATAGTAGTTTTCAAACTGATTCATAAACTTAATCTGTTTATCTCTGGAGATTTTATTTTTTTTAAATGACACTCACAGGAATAATTGTAGGGATAGCAATATATCAATCAATAATATATAAATTAATTTTATGGCTTTGTTATGAATCATAGTCTTTTGTCATTTAGATGTCATATTTCGTTATGAGAAAGCCCAGCAGTTTTGTACCGAGAATGCGTTTTAGCCTTCCGAAAACCAATCAAACCATGATAAGTTGGTTTGATTTCTTTAGTTTGCATGCAACAAGCGCAGAAACAAACTTAGTTTAAACCTTGTTTCTAATACTGGTTTGAAATAGTTTAAATGAAGCAAATATTCCCTTAAACCTGTCGGGATGTTCCGGACGAAACGGAAATAACGTTCCGGAAGTGTAACCATTACTAAAATGTTCAAGTTGGATCTTATTTTTCAGTAATTTATTTTCGTGGATTTTTATCGACGCAAAATACGCCAAAACAATCACACATGAAAATGGCCTTTTATCGTATGTTTGTGATGCTAAATATAAAGGCGTTTGCGATAAGAGGTGACTTCATCCGAGTATGTAACAAATGTGAACTATTAATGCAATGTGTCACGGTTTGAGCAGGAAAGGTCGGCGCCATTTTCTGAATCATAACATAGAAATGAATCGGTTAATTATGTACTTTAAAATATAATCAGAAGTTTAATTTTAGTTTGATAGATGAAGTTCAAAGAAATTGTAATTGATTCTAGCACACGTAATATGAAATATTTATTTTTTAATTGATTTTTATTGGTAATGTAACATACAGCGGACACTAGGCGCCTACAACCACCTTCCCCAGGTATAATGTTAAAAAACACACTAAGGTGCTGTCGATATGACACAGAGGCGAGATGTGTGAGGTTACGCCGTGAACCACTTGTCTGTTTACATCTAACTTGATTGATGTTCATTGACAGGAGTAACCCTGAACTTATAACCAATGAACTAAAGCCACATGCTTGACATCATACAATACGCTGTGCGGTTAGAAAATTGTTAATTTTGTTACATTTGCTGGTATAATGAATGTTTTTAATCTGCTTTAAGTCAAACTGCTGAGTTAATTCAGAGCAATTTAAAGTATTTTAAACTCTTCTTGTCTTTACAGTCTGGCATATCCTAGTCTATCAATAGTCAGACGACATTGGCGTATTTTACTACAAGTGATGTCATCAGATTCCCTAACCGACGGAAGGCTGTCTACTCGGCTTAAATAAATTTGACTCCCAATGCTACAATTCCCCTTCAATATAAATATTAATTACCCCTAAACGTTACTATAACCCTTTAAAGATATTGTTAATTAGGAACTTATATGAGCTTTTTATTCTATATAACATTATTCCGCAGTTTTCGGAAAGAAAAAAGGACTTAAATCATATCTGGCATCAGACTCATTTAAGAACCACTTTAATGGTTTGATATATTTAGAGGTTCGGTAATAGGTTTAGTCAACAATCAAAACAATAGGTATTCGAAAACTTATAAATATCAATATATATATATATATATTGTTGACGCATTTTGCGAAGGTAATTAAACATATTCAATATGTAGATTAAAAAAGCAAAAGTCTAACGCAGTTTCTATAGGAATATTGAGAAATCTGGTCGCTAGAATATGACAGAGGTCGTATACAACCGTGACAGTGACAGAGATACTCCAAACTATGATGAATGTCTACCACCCAAAATCTGACATGGCATGAAATGCAATAGGTAAGTAATTTGTAATGAAAGACCATTTAAACCCAAAAGTCTTTCAAGTCCAGATTTTAATGGAAATAGGTCGCTGAAATACCGGTTTAGGAACGGCCCATAACATATTTAGATTTATTACACGACGAACAAAAACATTGTTTGATATATTGCCTATGAATGTCAATCAAATTGATGACGTTTGTATGTCATAATAATTGAAATCAAACAAGAATATTCAAATGAGTTTGAGTAAACAGAAAACTGATTACATACGGGGTTTTACTGCGTCTTATATCATTTGGGTCTTTATGTCGTTTGTCAATGATTAAATGTAGGACAAGAATTTTACCTATGTCCCGACCGACCACAATTCTTTTCATCCTCCCTCCCATTCATAAACCATACAGGTACGTGAGCCGGTTAAGTGATCTCTCGTTGTTATACTAATTCTCGTACATAACCGTACGAGGAGCGCTCTAAGTAGCAAATCGAATCCGGGACGTTAAATCCGGATTTGCGGTTCGTATCCTTAACAAGTTATTATATCAGTAATAATCTACTCTCCGCCGCAGGCAACACTGGATTAGACCTGTTTTCGGTCTCTAATCTGTAATTACCGTACAAAGTATCACAAACATTCGTTAATGTACCTTTCCCTAGATTTGAAACTCTATCAAGAGCTTGTACTTGGCATGTATACATTTTCATATGTTCATGGCACGCGCCTTCTAGTCACCTGGATTGCCGTAAAATGAACCCGAAATCAACAATAGCTTGTAAATTACTGGTATATTGCAAAACAATACTTATTATAGTCATGGATTTAGTTTTCTTTTGATGATATTGACCACAAAATCATTCATTTTTAAAGAACTTTCAGAAAATAAGTTATGTGATGAACAATGAAATGAATTCCTGATGAAGTTATTTACTTATTTGCAAATCAGAGAATCTGAGCTAAAATATTAAGCCTATATACGAAAGTAGAAGAAATTAGGAAGGTGCTGTTAGGAGAACTGTGGATAAAAAATGACTATGTCTGATTTGTACCCATTTTTGGCCCCCAAATTAATTAAATTTTCAAACACATTATAACGTGATTAAATTGGTGAATTTGAAATATTAAGTATGGTAGTTGTGAATTATTTCAGGTTCCTTTGTCTGATTTTGCTAAGTTTTTCTTCTAGAAAGCATAAAGCGCATCCTTGAGCAATTTATATATGTTTCCATATGCATTTCAAACATTGAGTTCGTTCAAGATAGCCCTCTATTGAATCTAGCAGTAAATCTATCATAAATAGGTCATAAATGGTAATATTTTCAAATCTGCTAATTTATTTTGCTTATTCGTATGGTTATCTATTGCAAATATAACTCTTATGATTGAAATTTATCATTATAGTTGCATTAGGGATGTAATAAATATTTGTAATACAGTAGGTTATTTAATTACCGCTTAGCTAAAACATTGATGGATCTGAGGGTCAATAAGGGCCCAAACCATACATAAACCTTTAGTAAGAAACTTACTTAAACTTAAAGCACTGTTTTGTTGATTGCTCAAGTTGCTGCAAAATGCGTGTAATAATAAATTAACGGTAATGCACGTTTAAATGACAAGCAAAGTGCATGTTTTTTAGTCTTGTCAATGTCTAAAACACATTTATTCTGAATTGTTATTAAGTTTTTAAAAACACAAAAAAAAACTAAATTATCGATAGATCAATAAAGCCAAAATTCGATTCCCGAATGATTCATTAGCAATCTAAAAACGATAGTATTATACTCAGCCAGCGTTTTAAATGGCAGATAGAGGCGGTACATGGTAAGTGGTCATCGTCCAAGTATTGTTAATCAGGCTAAAAATGTACTTTAAAATCACGTGGATTCTCTGAAATGATTCAATCCTCTGAAATGATTCAATCCTCTGAAATGATTTAGAGACAAAATATGTCTTTATTATAACTAAAAGGGAGGAAACAAATATGGCTATCACTATCACCAACTTCATAAACAGCAATATTTCCTTAAAAACATGCTTTCAAGCTAGATGAATGATTCATTTTACTTTCACTGTGACCCGGATGTATGATGATTGAATTATGTAAATGCGTTCACGTGACATTAAATATAAAATCACGTTACACTGAATGTCGCGTCGTCTACATGTACTTCCGGTATAAAAATTCATATTACATGTACATCATACAGTGCATAGGCATAAACTTCATATATTGCTCAAAAAATACAGAAACGCTTTAATACGGTATAGATTTTGTGTACATTTTGTATTTCGGTCATTTCTTGTATTCACAGATGATTTTGATAAACACGAAAATACTATGTAAAGTTATTTCCAGATCTAGGTCCATATAATCCTGCATTGTTCGTGTTTTTGCTGCAAACTGTACAAAATAAGAAAAAGAACGTAATTTGTTACAGATGCCAGCCGATTATGTATAATGGGACACTGCCGTGGTAATTTAACTTCCAGTATAATAAAGCAACATTATTTTACACTTATATCCTACCTACACTCCAATCCTTAAAGATGCTCCAACGCTGACAGAGCATAAATGATATTCATCATTTGAACATTAATTGGTGTTTAATCGTGTATTCATACGCCTAATTAACACAAAAATAATATAAAATAATTTATTTCGCCTTTGGTGCATGCGCAATCAGTACTTCATTCCATATAGGATATAGTGCCACGGAATTTTTTCGGGATGCAATTAATTATTTTTCATATTTGTAACTTGAAGTAAAATTAGAAGCTCAAACTTTTCAATGGTGTAAAGTAAGTAACTTTTGTAACTGAAGAAAAATACGTCTGCTCCTGTTTTTTATAGTGAAAATCTTTAAATGATCAGCCAGGAAACACGTTATCTTTTTAATTAGTTAAACCTGTATACAGATAGGTTATATGAACTTTCCTTCTTAACGAGAATACAACTGCTGGTGGAATTTCATTTACAAATCGGAAACAATATGGCACAAGGATAATGCTATTGAAATATACCACTTCGATGATATGTACCGTATTCGAACAAATGAGCGCTCCTCCCTACTTTTTAGGCCTGAATTTCATTGACCTTAAATTGAATTCAGGCTGAAAAGATTTCTTTGGCAAAATTATTATGGATTTCTTTATTGATTTCTTTGGCAAAATTATTAAAGATGCTCCACCGCTGACAAATGGTATTTTTTTTCACTATGAAAACAGGAGCAGACGATTTAGTATTTTTCTTCAGTTACAAAAGTTACTTACTTTACACCATTACCACCATTGAAAAGTTTGAGCTAATTTTACTTCAAGTTAAAAATATGAAAAATAATTAATTGCATCCCGAAAAAATTCCGTGGAACTATATCTTATATGGAATGAAGTAATGATTGCGCATGCACCAAAGGCGAATTAAATTATTTTGTGTAAATTAGGCATATATATACACGATTAAACACCAATTATTGTTCAAATGGTGAATATCATTTATGCTCTGTCGGCGGTGGAGCATCTTTAATTTATCTGTACAATAATTTTATGAATGGCTAGTCCACATTTGGTTCTGTTAAGCAATTATTGTGATTCTACAAAAAAAAGACATAAGAAAAAACTGCTATGACAAAGATGCACAATTGTCCGATAAGCATCCTTGCTATCTAATATGTAATACCCAACGATACACATCAGCAAGATACCACAGTGTGATGAGCGTAATTTGTTTACGTTTACTTATCATCGCTGAAGTTCATCGTTGATATGTAAAACAACTGTAGATATGTCTTCACTAAAGACCACTCCATCGCTTTTATGTCTAAAAAAGCTAAGAACCAAACACCGAACTAAAGAACATCTTTTGCTTCGTAACTAAAATCTTCAGAAGAGAATAGGGCAACGTAATTCAGCGTTCAGTCGTACTCGCCATGACGATATAAATACACTGGAAGGTACAAAGGTGTATTCTAAATATGTTTCCAAACTTGGTTGAATTCATTACAGTAGAAAATTGATATTTCAGGTTTTCTTTGGGCTATCGCTAGAGTACCGAGAGTGGGTAGCTTTTATTTGATGAACAGTGAGTGGAAAGTGGTGTTTTACAATGAAGGTTTTCAACATGAATGGCTTGGTCAAACATTGAAGCTGGTCAAGTTCAAGACCAAAGTTAAACATAAATAGACATTACGGATCATCAAGGGTGCAAATTAAATAGAACGAAAATCAAGGTCATGTGATATTGAAGTCATCACAACCACTTGTGTAATATTTTAAACTTGTATCTGGACATCTGTGGTCAATTGTATATGAACTTTTATGTACTTTTACAAGTTGTATTAATTTAAAAGAGAGCGAAATAAGAAAACTTTGAGAACAAAAGTGCGCGCTTATCTTAATGAGCAATGGAAAACTATAAATCTATTTGTACAGGTTGTTATTTTGTTTAAACAATTTTAAATTTGTTTTTGTTTTAGACAAAACAGGAATGATTATTACTTATTTTGGCACACTAGCTAGACAAGATATTTATCCTGAATCATAAGTCGTGTAGTAGTTCAGTTTTAATACAGTTTTACAACCAAGGAGAAGTGCACTTCAGTTATATGAATAATGCATTATAAAAGGCACACGATTGAACTGTGTAGAATTTCTACTATTTGTAACTTATGTGAATCAGGTTTTTTTAACATTCAAGTATATACATGTATATGTCAAAAAAAAGAATAAAAGAAACACATGGACATATATGAGACACAAGCATGAAACTCAGTGAGTGGTGTGTCCGTTGACATCTTAAAATTATTTTTTGTGAAAAAAACAAGCTGAGTTAGTTTTTGACATGCTTTTTCTGCTTGTTGACCTCTTCACGTACATCAAACACATTTTATACATTTTATTTTATGCGAATTTTCTATTATTTCAGGGCAATTCAAAGAAAAGAATAAGAGAAAATGGTAAGATATTTAAACTAAGTCTGCTTACCAACACATTTACTTTTTGTTTCAATCTTCACACGAACCAGACAATTGTCGAGTACATATGTATTGACTTCATAATTTGCCTCACGTGCCACGTGAAACATCACGCACGAGGTTGTTTTCTGTAAGTGTATGGTAAAAATGCTGATCTAATTGATAATTGGTGGGCATTTATCTGCATGTTTATCATTGAACATTATCAATGGCGTCACGCTCTCGTGTCAAAGCGACTTAGATAGAAATTAAATCATCTAAATTCCATTGGACATACAAATCAAATTGGTAAAAGTACATTTCATTCTTACAAAACTATGGAATAACGATATGATCTTCGTATAGCGAAGATCTGTTGCATGTTTAGCGGAAATTAAAGAAGTGATTTAGTCCACAAGTTTACAATGATGTAAGTAGAACAGCAAAGCTATTTGGCAGATGAAAAAACTTAAAATCTTATAAATGATATTTTTCGGTCACGTTGATCTAAATTCTTTCGTATTTATTTTAACTGGTGGTAATTGCATGTGAAAATAACACTAGTGGTGGTAGGTCGTTATTCGGCACGTAATGACTAAATATTATTTTAATAATGATTTAAAATTTGTCTGGCCTTGGGGAGCTTCAACGCCGCGTCTGTTCCCACACATTGCTTGACAAAAATCAGCTGATCTGTCAACATTTTCATTCATATGAATGAAACAAATCTATATTTAACTCTGTTTGATATTTGTGTTTTTTTATTTGTTTGTTTTCTTTAATCACCATGTAAGCAAGATTACAGACACAAATACAACAAAAGAGTAATGTTCTCCATTCATGATAGTTCCTGTATTAAAATGAAGACTGTGTATTCTCTAACAGTTGACCTAAATACCGTCGTAAAAAGGCCCACTACCTTTCCGGAGCAAAATTTAAAGGTTTCTTAAAAACATTAATAACAAAAGAAAATATATATCGATGGCTTAAGATGAGGTTACAACACCAAAAATATGCAAGATTTCCTGTCTAATGTACGATAACAGTGGAGATTCATTTCGCTGTTTTGTCGTCTGGCGCAGTGATAGTCAACTACCGCGCGGCATTCAGGACGACGGCGGGAAACATAAAACGACCCGCGTTATGAAAATTAACATTTTATTTATTCTAATTAAACAGTTCTGAAGGCGATGATAAGTTTGCTAGTAAACGTATAGTTAATAACTTCTGCGACTCTACAAAATTATTGATCTCGTTTTACATTCCTATTTTAAAAATCAAAAGCCGTTTCGGAAAGGTAGTGGCCCTTTAAAGTGAGAACCATTCCGGTATCGCTGATTCTCACATGTAATTCCGAAAATCAACTTTACTGTTGCTACTATCTGAATAAAGATTTCACTAATGCAGTAATGTTCATGTGATAGTAAAGGGAAAAAGAATTTATAAAGTTGATGGAAACTAGAGTGAGAAGACGGATTATAAGTTTACAACTTGTGTATAATCCAATTTGTATATAATGTGCAAATAAAATATAATGAAATCAAACTCGCAATTTTTCCACATGGACTTTTGAACATCGATGTTTCCTTCGCATAAGTTATAAACAAATAGAATAAATGTAGGTACAAAACGTAGTTTTGTAAACTTTGTTAAAATGATGTTGCAATTTGCAATAGTTTGGTTTTAACAACAGACATGCAACTTATTTATTTGGACCTACTTTATAAATGAAATTAATCGATAAAGATGATGAACAGTATTAAAAAGTAAGATAGAAAATACTCTCGCCATTGTACATGGTCATATTATTACGATATCCGGATACCTAATGCATTAATTCAAGCGCATAACGTATACTGAAATATAAAATGTTTTAAAACGAAAGTTTTTGAATAATATTGCATATATTCTGGGAATTGCCAACCTCTTACTTTCAAGGGATATGTAAACAAATGGTTAGGTGAGACAAATGATTAGCCGATGGAGTCTGGAATCAACACTGCAATTGAGAGATGACGTGTATGTTTTTCATGTATAACTATCGGAACTGCTAGAATATTATTCATATCATCATGATATGAACACCAATGTATCGCACAAATTCAAATTGCGTGGAGTTCGTGACAAACCTTGATGGTGATACTGTTGCTATGGTTATATTGACTCCTACATTTTGATGACTTTTTTTTTCTTGAAAAATGAACTCGTAAACTATAGGTATGTAATGATTATTGATAGCACGGTACAACAATTAATGTTTTGGCAACTTTTAACTCTCGAACCTTTCAATGGTGATGTAATACGATTTTCTTTTAATAATTATTTCACGTGTTGAGCTCGTGCAAAGTGAGCACGATTTTCATCGCCTTGTGACGTCACACACAGTTTAATCTACAAATAAACTGACATTTGATATACATTAGTCTACGTCAAATAATTATTTCACAATGAATGTTAAGACCCTCGATTTCGAATTCCTTCCCAACCATCTGACCACTAAGTAGAAACACAAACACTTTTAGTACTACCTATGTACCTTAGCTAAACATAGTACCGCTATGGTGAGCGCAAAACATTCATTCATAAAAAATTAAAGTTTACGTTTGAAATTTAAACTAGGCTACCGATATAAGGCCTACTTCAGAATTGGTAATTGGCAGTACGCTATGTCATACATAAATATGGTTATGTATTCAAGGTTGGTCATGTGATGATTCTCTTTACTTTGGAACTCCGGGATTGTTCGTGTACTTTTACGGAGACTGACCTATCTATTACTTAATTGGCTATATATATGTACATACGAATATATTTTACCGTTTTTCTTTGCTGTAGGCTTTGGAAGTCGTAATGAAATTGGTGTAATTATCAGAAATTCAATACGTCTTCTTCGAACAGTAAAACCGAAATTCAGAATATTTCCGTGTGGCGTTAATCACAGATGATATATATATATGTGTTAAAGATTATTTCAATATAAATTGTCGCTATTATTAAAATATAAACAACAAAAATCGTTAGTATTTGTTCAAAGCTTTTTGATTATTTCTTGATTGTTTAAAGTCAGACGCCATATTGATCACCGGTGTCGGGTTATTAATGTGTTCGAACATATTACATATGTACACTATGGCTTTCCATATGGGGCAGCTGTCGCGCAATACTGACCGACGATCGGTGGTTTTTTCTCCGGGTACTCGAACTTCCCTTACCCTCCATAAATGACCCAGGTTGTTAATATGACGTAAAACATAAGAATCACGTACAGTGTACCCCCATTCATCCGGATACCAATGGTCCGGAAAACTCACAATCCGTAAATCTACATAACCAATACTCTTCACCTGTTTATTATGACATGAACAAAATCCGACATCTGTCATTCTCGGTAGACACCGTAACATGGAAACTATCAAAATTCACATTTACAGTTTAGTTTGTAATTCCATACCTCTTTTCTCCGTAAGAGAATCTATACAATTACAAAAAAGTCAGTTTTGAATATAGACTAGTTCAACTGCATTTCTTTACGAAAAAAATGTCAGTTTCAAAAATAGACTATTATAAGAAGGTCGACTGCATTTCTTTACTACCAAGACTGTCGACTTCATTTCTTTACACTGAAATTATATTTAAACCACAGAAAAGACTGATTGAATAGGTCTACTATTTACTTGGTGTTGCCAATAAATTATTTTTTAAAAGAACGTTTGATGAGTTTGACGTTAGCCGACTTCAGAACAAGTCGGGTCTGTGTAGGTAATTGGGATAAAGACAAATGCACAAGTATGCGAGGCGGAGTAATATACAGACTGAGTAAATAGGCGGCGGGTGCGTTGGTACATGTAGTGAATTAGTTCATAAAACTGGGTCAAAATGTTAATTATATACTTCATCTAAATATACAAAATAATATACATTATAAATATGACTCCTAGCCAAGGGGAGTTTTGGGCTTCTTCTGAGAATAATGGAAGGCGTTATATTTTCGGCTCACAGAGCTTTACAGGAATAAAGAATGGTGGTGAATTTTAAATGGTGTTTACGTCATCAGTACATGTGCACTGATAAATACAAACTAAACCCAGTTAAAACTGTTTTATTGTTCACCTCTGTATAAAGGTCATCAAACTTCAGATAATTTTAGAGTTCCTCAATAGCAACACAATTTGACCTAAATATTAAGGGTACTTGGCTGTGAACATCGTTTTCTTTCTACCTTACATAGACTGGAGGTCTTGATGCTCAAAGTCTTATAAAACACAAATGATTTGCTTCGATATATAAACCAATAACATTAGATCTTCTTTAATCTGAGAATTTTTTCCTAATTTGACCATCTTTTCAAATTTTGTCAAGTTTAACATTTACTTGTAACAACTTTTTCTGACCAAATTTCTTTTCTGAATCATGTCATTAATGATTGACTACCGGTCTTGAGCAGTTCTGGATCGGGATATTCTGTTTCCGTTTGACTGAAAAAGTTCTTTAAATCTACAGGATACATAGTCTCGCATTCCCCAGACTCTCGCCGCCCTGAACGACAGTGTAGTCCGGTTCGTATTTCCGTTTTGTGATTTCAAATTGAGGCTTACCGAAAAAACCGGTAAAGTTTTTCATTGGCTGATAAATATGACAGGTTGTTAGACACACTTAAAAACGAAACTAGATTTTAAATTAAAAAATACAAATCATCTTTCTTCAGGATACCATTATGCACAAAGAAGAGGTATAGTTCTTTTCGTCTGCTGCCATTCATGTTTGTTTACCTTTTCAACGCGACCTCTACCGGTCGCAAAATTCAAACACGAAGCGGACCAGACTCTCGTTCAGGGCAACGTGAGTCTGGGGAATGAGATACTACATGATGCACCAAGAGCACATATTACTAAAACGTTAACACCATGATCTCTTTCTGTATCATCATTATCGGTTCCTTTTCTATTAGCTGCAATTTTGTGTCTCAAAAGACTTTTAGACAGATAATGATGGCGTCTTTTGCGATTGTTGGCCGCCATATCGACAATTCTTTCAGTTCCGCTTTTACTCGGTTTAACAATTCCACATAAATGAAATTGATAATTCCAGAACTATTGAATCGATTCTACCTTAAAATATGAGTGATTTACATTGATTGATGTTACTGAGACATCAGTATCAATGAATGGTTTGGTCACGTTACATTGTATGCATTTCTAAGTCCCCACTTTTAACTCAAACCTATTTTATTGTCATGTAAGTCCTCAGCTTAGAATTACACATCCTCTGATGGATTGCAGTGGCATTATCGGCCCAGTGACCAAAATGTAACTATATCTATTACAGGTATACTTCAGGTACACTTATTAGAGGCTGCAGTATATTCGTGTTGTGACTTCTTGTATTTTGCACTTTTTATAGTGTTATATCACTGAAGCATGACGCCGAAGACACCAAGCAACAAACCCCACCCGGTCACATTATTACTGACAACGGGCAAACCAGTCGTCCTACTCCCTTAATGCTGAGCGCAAAGCAGGAGCAGAAACTACCACTTTTATAGACTTTGTGTGAAAGGTGAGACACTCTACCGAAAAACCTGTATGGGAACTATAAGGCCAAAAAATACAAAAAATAATATGTCTGTTTAGGCGTTACATTGGCAAAAAATTTGCTCGGTAGGTCGGCATGTTTTTTGTGTTTTGTTTTTTTTTTTTTTTTTGTTTTTTTTTGTAGTTTCCTTCACTCTAAAATAATGGCCGGAACCGGAGTCTAAGATCGAAATCGCGACTTTTAATTTTTACGTAGAAAAGTGGAAAAAAAATTAGGGTCGTGGGTAAAAGATTAGGGTCGATTGGGTAACCCTAAACAGACATATTTTTTTGTTTGGCCTAACAACAAAAAATTTGTATCTATCTAGATCAATATTGAATAACAGAGGCCGTATAGAAACGTTTACTCACCATTCAAAAAATTATAGTAAATATCGGATGATCATAGTTTTCTAACAAATCAGAAACGTTCTAATGAATACCGAGTTCCTATAGTCTTCAATCAAACCAATGGCGACTAGCTACTAACATTTCTTTCTTTTGTTTTTGTAGTGATATCTATTTCAACATTTTCTTACCAAACAGAAACTTTCTAATAAATGACGGATGCCCATAGTTTTCTAGCCAACCAGAAGCTCTCTAATGAATACCGGGTTACCATAGTTTTCTATCCAATCAGTGGCGACTAGCTATCGACGGTTTCTTTCTTTTGTTTTGTGATGAATATATTGCCACAAGTGGGGGATTCTGTTTCAAATGTTTCCCTGACCCTACAATCCTTTGTCCTATATTACATACTGTGGCCTGGTGCCCTAATATTGTGACAATTAGGCCTGTAAAGTACTCTTGTAACAAAGCTTAGTGTATCACTCATTCACAAACACGTGAGAACAATGAAGAATGGGAGCGATGGTACTCTAGTGATGTATCGAGGAAGATCAGACGGCCATTCATTCATAAATTCTTTTCTTACAACATGAAAACGATGTTTATCTGTACTGGAATCTAAAATACATACACACACCACGCATTTCACATGTGCTTGAGAAAAAATTGTGATTTGTTTTTCAAAGCGCTTCCTTATGAATATTTCATAACATTACATGTAATAATGTCGGGACCCAGTTTTACGAACTTCCTTAAACTTTGGAATTCTTAACTTAAAATTCTATTTAGGAAAGCATGATATATTTTTTCAAGAAAAGGTTCTTAAATTAAATTGTTTCCTTAATTCATGTTATGTTTTCCAGTAGAGAATTTAAAGTTAAGGAATGATCGTGAAACTGGGCCCAGTAAATTTTAACCATGGGAACACATTGTATGCTTTGCTTAGATTTTTGCTTGAATATTTGCTCATTATCTTATTTTCGTTTCCATTCTACGTTAAATGCTGATTTTCTATTCATACAAGGATGTTCTAATATTTAACGTACATACATATGAAAATGGATAAAAAAACATCATATCGCACTCTCGTGCATCATCAGTCTAGTCAATCAGATTTGTTCGACATATCTACGGTAAGTTGCACGAGCGCGCAGTATGAAGTTTGTAGTTTAATACTCCTGTAAATGTCCATGGTCACAAACCAGTGTTTTACATGATTATCATTGACAGTAGAATGTGTTTACTATATTGATTGTTTACATATCGAATACTTTCGTCATTGGTGTAAATATCAACATCATTATTGAGAAATTATTTTCGAGCAAACCGATACAATGTTATCATCATGATAACCGATCTACGTAAATAAAGACATAAAGAGTTACTGAAAATTCATCTCAATGAAGAAGAGAGCCCTTTTTGGAGTGATGATTCATCCGGGCCACTGAGACATTGAGATGACTCAAAAACTCAAAAACAATTACTGCTCCGAATCTTGATCTGCTTAGATCTGCTGTTATCTAAATAAAGCATTAAAAATGCAACTTGTCTTTATCTCCGTTGAGAGATGTCACATGTTTCCATCCTCTTTAAGACCAGTGTATAGGTTTGGTTGAACAAGACGGTACGAAAGAAAACACAGCATCAAGTCACGCAAAATAACACATTACATCAACAGTGATATTTTTTCGTATGGTAACACCCAAGGATGAAACATTTTCGAAAATTGGTAACCTAAAAATGATCAACTTATAGCCAACTAAATCATGTGTACCCAAAGAAAGACTTAGTTTCAAAGTTGAGTCATTATTCCAAAATTTAGATAAACATATTATTTTATATGGGGCCTTATAATGCGTATAAGGTTGGAAGAGTTGTCTACCTTGATTAAGTTATTTCTTGTTTTCCCGCTACAAGGGAGATAAGTCTGTTCTCTTTATGTGAATCAAGTTTCGTGCCATGGCAAAATTATATTTCACTTTTTTTTTAAATAGGCGGTTGTAGTAAATATATTTCCAATCACGTGAAGATTGGTTCTAACCACGGAAATTATTTCTATCAAAAATGCCAGGGGCGTAGTCAGGTTTGAATCAATGTGGATGCAATGTTATTTCCTGCCTAATATCCTCCAATGCAACTCTTCCCGCACAGTACAAACAATCGAGGAACCAGAATCAAATTTCTAAGGCTCAGATTTTAATCTTTTTTCATAATGAGGCAGTACATAAAATCCAAATAAATTCTGAAAATCACGATACCTGTCCCTGCATTTCTGTAGTCTTAAAGTATTGTAGAAGTATTCAGAATATAATTTAATTCGTGTCTTCTTTGCATAACAATTTGTAAATAAATAAATGTTGTTAACACAAGTATTATACAATATTTAACAACGGTTATGATAATTTCAGTGATAGTTTCATAATAGTCTATACATAAAACAATTACATCATATGACTGCATTTTTCTACGCATCAGACAACCTCTTTCTGGCTTATCACACACTATTACTCCCCTCTCTCCAGCTCACTTCAGTACCACCTATCTAGACTAGTCATCATGCGTTTAACCTCACAGTAATGGTAAAAGAAACAATATTAGGATAAATACAGAGGACGATATTCACCAAATCCTTAATATACACTTACTTCATAAATGTGCAAGAACTTGTAGTTGTTGTAAAATACGCTGTAGAGGAAAATGACTGAAAAATAATGTGTTTTGTCATATATATTCAAAAAATAAAATTTCAAATATGTGTCCATTTTTATTAACCTAATTCACCATGCATTCTATCAATCACCATTTACGATATCATATTTCAAGTTCACTCGTCAATTCACCGTCGACTAGTCACTCATACTGCATCAGATCGGGACTCCAAAGAAATCAATATCGCTTGTCACCAAAGCATATTAGGGACCACCGTTTTACCAATCAACCACCGAACGAAGGAGACAGACCTTTTGCGTCAGAGCAAACATACATATGGGAAGGTCAATCAGGGTTTAGGGGAGCTTTGATTACTCCTTTGTATATTATGCACCTATGTTTGTAAAAAGAAAGAAAAGGTAAAGGAAAAATTGAATGTCATTTCAAATAGCAACTAAAATCGTTCTTTCTAACATTAGTATTTTGATATTATTAGTATTTTTTTTATATATATCTTTGCATATCTACACAAATTAACCTGTAACTATTTAACAGAACACCTTGAAGTAAGTTTGTAAAATTCATAAATTATTCAATTTTGCTTGTAACGAGCATTTTCATTGGTTTGAAAATTTACTTTATCAGCCCATAAAGGAAAAAATGGCGTCGCCGTTTGTAACGTTGCTTCTGATTGGCTGAGATGACGGCGTTATGATTTCATAGACAAAAGAGTCCCAAAATGAATGCTAAATATTGAAGAGATTATCTTTAGTAAATTGAATTATAAGGATTAATTTGAATATATTTTTATGTTATGGAGATATAACACAAAAATCTGAGTGTACTCTCATCATAAACCGCTTCGCGGTTTATTTAGAGTACACTCAGATTTTTGTGTTATATCTCCATAACATAAAAATTCTATTCAAGTTAATCCTTAAATAAACTTGAAATTATGTCGTCACTGTCATGTAAGGACGGCCTCCCATGTATAACGTCCTATTAACAGCCAGGGTAATGTAAGGACAGCCTCCCATGTATAACGTCCTATTAACAGCCAGGGTCATGTAAGGACGGCCTCCCATGTATAACGTCCTATTAACAGCCAGGGTCATGTAAGGACGGCCTACCATGTATGCGGTGTGCATGATTTGCGTTGCGTGTAATGACGTCACAATGGATGGTATCCCGCAATATTGTAATATGAAAAGACCGAATAACTAGATGTCAAATTGTTTACCTTGCACTTATAAAAGGAACCAAGAGGTCCAGAGGGCCTTATCGCTCACCTGATTTGTAATTATTATGACAAGTAATGTTTTGAATCCAGCTTCATTGTTTCTTTTCTGAAGGCATTTAAAGTTTTACCCTCAATTCCCCTTCCCCAAAGGATTTTTTCTGGCCAAATGATTACAATCTATGCATAACTCTATGAAAAGTATCGATTTAAAGGATTTACCTCTATTTCTCCTATTGGACCACGCCCCACCTGACCCCGGGGTGTCAGAGCCAAAAATTATGCAAATCTCTTAAGACTAGTAGCGATCTAAAGGATTTATCTCTATTTCTCCTATTGGGCCCCGCCCCTCCTGCCCAGGGGTTGTCAGGGCCAAACTTTGTACAAACTCTATTGCTCTTCCCCAATGATGTTTCTGGCCAAATTTGGTTACAATCCATGCAGAACTCTATGACTAGTAGCGATTTATATGATTTACCTCGCTTTGCCCTATTGGGCTCCGCCCCTCCTGCCCCAGGGGGATCAGAGCATAACTTTATGTATGTTTTTGGCCAAATTTTGCTACAATGCTTGTAGAACTGTTTGACCAGTAGAGGTTTAAAGGAAATGTTGACGGACGTCGGACGCCGCGCCATGACATAAGCTCACCACCCAATCGGCCGAGGTGAACTAATAAATGTTAATATTCAAGGTGATTATTTTCAAAAAAATTTCGGCATGATTAAGCAAAAGCAAATAAGTAAATATTTGTAAATTAGCACAAGGTGTAATCGACCCAAAGAACAATTAACGATGTCTAAACAAATATTGTATGTTCATCTGGATACCAGTTCTAAAGACAACGGTTATACCTTGTATCAAATTAAGGACGATAGGAAATCCCACGCTCTTCGCTTTGGATCGCAAAAAAAAAAAAAACAAAAACACTAATGTCAGACATCCTGTGGACCTACCAAGCTTGAACTTCTTGGAGTGGTGACAAGTTGTGTTTTTAACCTGTTCTCCCATATCTCAGGGTAAACCACAAAATAGGGTCAGTAGGTCGGATGGATTTTTTTTTTTTTTTTTTTTTTTAGTGTCTTTCACTCTAAAATAATGGCCGGAACCGGAGTCTGAGATCGAAATCCAGACTTTTATTTTTTTTTTTTTTCGTAGAAAAGTGGAGAAAAAAATTCGGGTCGGGGGTGAAAAATTAGGGTCGGTCGGGTAACCTTAAACAGACATTTTTTTTTTTTTTTTTGCCTAAGAACATTCGATCAGACCATGAAGCTTAGTAGTTTTCTACAATTTCATTTACATTTTTGCAGTGTTACAAGTATCTTTAAGATGCTCCAATGCTGACAAATAGTATTTTTTCATAATCAAAAACAGGAACAGACGATTTTATATTTTTCTTCAGATACAAAAGTTGCTTACTTTACATCATTACCACCATAGAAAAGTTTGCGCTTCTTTTTTCACTTCAAGATGAAAAATATTAAAAAAGTAATTCATTCCATCCCGAAAACATTCCGCGGCACAATGTTCTATATGGAATGAAGTACTGATTGCGCACGCACCAAAAGCAAAATAAATCATTTTATGTTATTTTTTGTGTTAATTAGACATATATGAACACGATGAAACATCAGTTATTGTTCACATGATGTGTATTGTTTATGCATCGTGGAGCATCTTTTTAAAATAATTTCTGCAGGTATGTTTCCATATTAACATACTTAAGGCATAAAAAAATTACGGTGCATAACTTCAGTGTTGTAACTAATGTTTATAATGCATCATGATATGTTTATCTGTCCTTTTATATGATTTTCCTTGCTTAAATCATCGAAACAGATGGTTTGCAATAGATTACTGAAGAAAAAACAGTATTTCAAATTTTTTGCCAGTTATGAGCAGTCTGGAAATTTCTTTTATAAAATGTATATTTGTTTTTATTAGTTTTCTTAAATAAGATTGCAAACCATTTTTGTCAAGACGTGAGAAAAAATATCACTTCGAAGATGTTTATCGGTTTAAAACAATATTGTCTCTTAAAGATGCTCCACCGCCGACATAGCATAAATGATATTCATTATTTGAATAATAATTGGTGTATTATCGTATATATATATATGTCTAATTAACACAAAAAATAATATGAAATAATTTATTTTGCCTATGGTGCATACGCAATCAGTACTTCATTCCAAAATAGGATTTTTTTCGGGATGCAATTAATATTTTTTCATATTTTTAACTTGAAGTAAAATTAGAAGCTCATACTTTTCAATGTTGGTAACGGTGTAAAGTAAGTAACTTTTGTAACTGAAGAAAATACTAAATCGTCTTCTCCTGTTTTTGATGGTGAAAAAATACCATTTGTCGGCGGTGGAGCATCTTTAAAGATGCTAAAAGATGCTCCACCGCCGACAGAGCATAAATGATATTCATCATTTGAACAATTATTGGTGCTTAATCGTGTGTTATATATATATATCTAATTAACACAAAAAAAAATAACATAAATATTCGCCTTTGTGCATGCGATATATGCCATTTTTTCGCCTTTGGTGCATGCGCAATCAGTAATCTTCATTTACCATATAGGGTGCATAGTGCCATTCATAAGGATATAGTGTCAAATTTTTTGGGAGCTCAAACTTTCAATTAAAGTAAGTAATTTTTGTAGTTCAAATATTTTTTATAGTTTAAGTCAAATCTTAGTTTAAGTCAAATTAAAAGCTCAAACTTTTCAGTGGTGGTAACGGTGTAAAGTAAATAACTTTTGTAACTTCAGAAAAATACTTGATCGTCTGCTCCTGTTTTTGATAGTGAAAAAATACCATTTGTCAGCGGTGGAGCATTCTTTAAATGAGCGAATAGTTTGACATTATTTCGGTCTTTACTAATCTATTGAAAACCATAAGATGTGTACAATTAAGCCGTAAAATTTATTCAAATTATTCATTGTAAATCTGAAGTGAAATTGTAAACCACAACATTACATTGAACTGTAGACTAAATTATCATGAATTTTGGCAGCACTAGCAAAATTCAGTATGGGCTATTATTTGTACTGGTAAAATCAAAACATCTGCATTGTAAGTATTGTGACTGTCGTAATGTTGGTAACTTTTGGTGATGAATAACGTATCTAAAACCCTTCTTTATTTATGATTATGTAAATTTCGGCACACACACATAACATTAATCTTTGTTTGATTTATCAGTTGACCAAATGTAAACTAAATCACTGTCATACAACTGATTTGGCCAGAAATATCCTTGGGAGAGATGAACATAGATTGTATAAATCTTGACTCTGGGACAGATGATGCGGGCCCAATAAAGGTAAACAATAGTAAAATCCTTTAAATCACTACTGCAAAACGAACTGTAACCAAATATGGCCAGAAACATTATAGAGGAAGGGACACAATATTTATATGTATAAATCTTGGCTCTGACTCCCCCCTTTGTTTTACCTGTATTGACTGTTTAAACCCCACATTTTAGTGTATTTGCTAATGAATTCAACATATCTTGGAAGCCTTCGTTTTTTCTGAGAATATCATCATCCGCATACAAAAGCAGGAACAAATCTAGGGTATAAAATTCTAAACATGTATAATTATCGATTAAAACTGCACCTCACATTTATTATCATATAATATTAATCCATTCATTTCTTTATTCCTCCAAATTGAAGACTTACATATTCAACAAAATTGAATTTTAAAGAAGAAAAATAAAATGTAAAATCAAACGGAAAAGGTAAAACAATAAGTAACATATACATATATAATATACACGTATACGTTATGTTCACGTCAAAAAATCAATGAATATAAAAGTCTATTGATAGGTTGAATTAAAAATGAACAGAATATCATTGTCCTTTATACAAGAGTATTCAGTACGATACTGAAAGGAGTATCGTACTGAATACCTTTTGTCATCCTCGATATCCCAGGGGTTCCGATCACTTACGGTCTCTACACCCCTGGACTATCTCATAGTAAAACTGGAGACAACAGAATAGAACAGGTAATTTAGTCATTCGATGTACATCAAAAGATCCGATACATTGTGATTGACTGTATGACTTCGATGATAGGCGTCGCTCTCTCTGTAGTCTTCAAAGGAAACCTTTGCTAGCCTGTGATTGGTCAAATGTTTTCTGCTGAGTTGTCTTCAATTTCACTATTAGTTAGTCCAGGGATGTAGAGATCGTAAGTGATAGGAACCCCTGGAGTAACTAGAATTACCATCAGCTGGTGAAGTTGACGTAAACCATGCAGAAGACTGACACAAGGTTTGAATGAAAATTGAATGTAAAAAAAATCTTTTAAAAAAACCCAGAAAAACAAAAACTACATTATGACAACGACCGAGATTTACTTACACTACTGGAAAGATAAAGATGTAGTTGTATATCAGAAAATACGAGTTCTGAAAGAGAAAACAGTGTGTTTGTCACCAAGAACGAGTATGATATCGTCTGATGGACGACTAAGTATGGTAATAAATTACTTTCTCTTTCAGCTTAATCTAAACACTTCGAACAAAATATGAAAGTTTTCTCATCATATCATTTTATCAACTCAACATTTTATCGTTATATCAATATTTTGTATGCGTTTTCTCGTGTGTTTTAACTAAAACTATTTTATCGCAAACAAACTTTTGATAGAATAAACTTAGAAGCACTAGCTAAGATATTGAAGTTACAAAGCAAATTAGCAGAGACATATCAACAGAAGCAACAGTACAAGCAATGGAAAATAAGCATATAAAATTGAAAAATTAATAGATAAAAGAGATTTAAAACTGTTGGCAGACATAGACGAAGTTAACAGACATCACAAAGTGGCAGCAGACAAGCATATCAAACAAGTGCCAATTGGGTCATTCCAGGTGTGAACCAGACTCTTGAATTCATTGAAGTTTTCAACTTACCTGTATTCATTTCGCAGACTGTAACACACTCGGGATGCCTCAAAAGAAAATGATCTCTGCCCACACCTAAACATGTTTGTCCTTCTAAACTCTACCTTTCTTTCGTGTCTGAAATTATAAGAAGATTGTTTTAAAAAGATTAGGTCCTGTATATACTCTGGTGCCAACTTCTTTACAATTTAAAAAAAACTTCACAACTTCACTTTACAATAGTTAAAATTTGAAACAATAAAAGAGTAGTTAATTGATCGTTTTCCCTCTAACGTCAATTAAGAGCCAATCCTTTACAAAACTTATAGTTGATGTGAGGCCTTTCTACAAATATCTGAGATGTGGAGGTCGAAATTCAACAGCGAGTCAAAGTTGAAACCAAAAGCTTAATTACTGTTTTATTTCAACATCACCAATAATAGAAGATATAATCTGATCAGCAGATTTTTGCAAGGCATGCTTGCCAGCGCGAAAACGCGAAATAGATCAACAAAACAATTCGACAATCGGAATTCGAAGGATATGTCATCTACCGCGACAACTAGAGCGTGCTTGTTTTGTAATGATTTAATACGTAACGCCACTAACTGTAGTAAGGTAGTAGATCATGATGCACGCATGTCAGTTGTAAAGAAAGAGCGGTTATGTTTCAATTGCTTAGGTCACCAACGACTTGCAGAATGCAAATCAAAAGGTAATTGCAGGAAATTTCATAAACGGCATCACACAAGTTTATATATAGCTGGTGTGCACTCTCAACGCCAACAAGTTACACTCCCAGAGAGAGAACCACACACAAAAAACACAACGCGAAAGAATCGAGTGGAACTGATAATAGTAACAAGGGAGAAGATCACCAATACAGAGCACCCGCGTCCGTCATGCACTCATCTTTGATGAACGCACACCGTGATGTTATGTTGAAAACGGCAATCGCACCCGTTTGTTCGGACCACGCTTGTGTTGAAACCAACATCCTGTTTGACGAAGGCGCTCAGCGATCCTTTATCACGGAATCATTAGCGGCTGAATTACAATTAAGACCACACAGAACGGAGTCTGTGCAACTTTCGGGTTTTCGTGACACAAACAAAAGAGTGAGAAAACTGGAAGTAGGGTGACGGAGATGACGTTTCAATAGAGGTGTTGATTGTTCCTGAAATCGCGGTACCGATACAAACCTACGGTCGGAATTTCACAAATATTTGTCGGGTCTGAAACTTGCCCATCCTTTCAAAAATGACGATTCGTTTGAGATTTCTTTGCTCGTCGGCGCGGATTACTACTGGGAAATTGTTCAGGATAAGATTGTCAGAGGAAATGGCCCTACTGCTGTCGAGGAAATGGCCCTACTGCTGTCGAGGAAATGGCCCTACTGCTGTCGAGGAAATGGCCCTACTGCTGTCGAGGAAATGGCCTACTGCTGTCGAGGAAATGGCCCTACTGCTGTCGAGTCAAAGGTTGGCTATCTTTTGTCAGGCCCAGTTGTATCAGGAAACAAAGAAATGTCGAACATTTCAATGATGAATGTCATGCTCTTACACAGACAGGAGGAATGCGACATAGAGCAATTTTGGAAAGTGGAAGCGGTAGGAACTGAGGATAAAAAGAGCGGGAAAGATTATGGCGAGTTTTTAGACTCATAGATGTCCTCTTCAATAGAACAAAGGGAAAACAGATATTACGCAAAACTTCCATGGCAAGAGGACCACGCACCTTTACCTACAAACAGAAATATTGCTTTCAGTCGTGCACAGAATGTTGTAAAACCGTCCCTACTGCAAACATATGATGATATCATTACAGAACAGGAGCGACGTGGATTTATAGAGAAGATGGACGAAACTGTGAAATCAAATAACAAAATACATTATATCCCACATCATCCAGTAGAAAAGAATTCATCTACTACACCAATCAGAATAGTGTTTGACTGCAGTTGTCAGGCGAATTCGACAACACCAAAGTTTGAATGATTGTCTGATGGGTGTACCACCACAGCTCAATGACCTTACCACCATTCTGTTACATTTCCGTGAAAAGAAATATGCTACGTCAGCAGATATAGAGAAGGCATTCCTCAATAGAGGGTTAGAGGATCGCGATGTGACGAGATTCTTTTGGTTGAAAGATACCTCAGATCCAGAGGGAGGCTTCGACACTTACAGATTCAAATCAGTCTTGTTTGGAGCTACGTGCTCGCCCTTCATATTGAATGCGACCCTCCTCAAACACATGTTCATATTGAATGCGACCCTCCTCAAACACATGGACCAGTATCAAAATGAAGTAAGTGACACAATTAAACGGGATTTGTATGTCGACAATATCTTGTCTAGTTTTTCTTCAGAAAACGATCTTCTACGATACTACGACTTCTCACGTCATCTTCCTGCCGAAGCTGGATTCAATCTCCGATCATTGGCATCTAACAATCGGAAGTTAATGGATCTTGTTTCTACAGAACAAGTCTTGGATGAGGACAATCCTATCAAAATCTTAGGATTAAGATGGAACGCTATCAAGGATACTATCACATTTGCAGAGCAGAAACCGATGGATTTAAAGGACAAGACTGTGTCAAAAAGAGCAATATTACGGCAGTCATCAAAGGTTTTTGATCCTCTAGGAATTATTAGTCCAATAACCGTCCGGGCTAAGATGTTAATTCAAACTTTATGGCAAAACAAACTCCAGTGGGATGAACCCATACAAGAAGAAATTTTCCGGGAATGGATTGAAATAAAATCAGATCTAGACAAGGTTAAACAAATCGAAATCCCTCGACCTTCTTTCACAGATTCGCTTGAAAACAAAGAGGATGCATCATTACATTCTTCACAGACGCAAGCATGAAAGCGTACGGAGCATGCGCTTACATTGTTTCCGGGCAACAGTATTCGATTGTTATGGCTAAGGATAGAGTAGCACCCTTGCAAAAACTAACCATTCCTAAATTAGAATTGATGGGGGCAGTTATAGGAGTAAAACTGGCACAATATTTGTCATCAACATTGCATTTATCACGCGTTGTTTTATGGTCGGATAGTCAAATAGTGCTGAGATGGTTGAAATCAACCAAAACATGATTTCCTTTCGTAAAAAAACAGAGTGGAGATCGAAAGAATTCTTAATGATCGTCCATTGACTTATGTGCCATCAGATTTGTTGGATGAAGACCCAATTACACCATCGCATTTACTGCACGGAAGGAAACTTTCATCCCTTCCATACCCTATAAGCAACACCGAGGATATCCAAACTTCTACAACGACACACGTCCACGCTAACAAGTTATACCGGGTACAAGTGCAAGTCTTGGAACATTTCTGGTCAAGGTGGAAAAGGGAATATCTAACATCCTTGAGGGAATATCAATGTATTTCCGGAAACAATGATCAGAAACTTAAGGTTGGTGACGTAATGTTAGTGTATAATGATAGCCCAAGAAACAAATGGCCTTTAGCCATTATAGAGAAACTCGCCGTCGGAGGAGATGGTCTCGTCAGATCAGCGACTATTAGAACCAAGAATGGAACGACTACAAGACCAATAGGTAAACTATATTCTCTGGAAATCAACGTGGAAGATGATGTGGTGCACAAAATGCCAGAGCTGGACCGACTACTCGTGCAGCAAAGACTGATGCTGTGCAAAAGATAAAGAACTGGACAAAGAGTTAATTTATCATTGAAATGGAACTTTAAACATTTTTTGTAATATCTATAGAGACTGGTTTATTGTTAGAAATGTGTAGTGTTATCCCAGAGACTGGTTAAACTTACATATTTATAGATTAGTTAAATCATTTCACTATTATTTATAATGCATCCATTGATATACAACTTTATATATCAATTCATAACAATTATTGATTTAAATCATTTGTGTGGCCCCAGTATGTCTTAAATGTACGCCAAATAGTGACGTGATATTGTATATTGTGACGTAATAATATTTATGACGTCATGTACGTTAAATATAGTTGAAGAAAAGAAAGAAGATGGCGTTGATCATATTTTAGTCCTCCTCCGCATATACACACATATATGGACTGAAATTTCTCTGGGTTGGCTTTCATTTGATTTTTTTTTAAACCAGGTAATCAGATGTATTGTTTGCTTTCTTTTAGAGTGTGTACATTTTTGCTGGAGCTAAAAATAATATTGTAATCAGCATAATTATATAACTTTTTAAAATGACTTTATATATAAAAACAGATTATTCACAAAAACATTAAAAAGGAGTGGGCCCAAAATTGATCCCTGAGTGACTCCTTTCTGCACATCCAAACAGTCGCTGCATACGGTTCCAAGTCTAACGTGACGAGGTTTGAGTACCCAACATGGAAAACCTCCTAAATAAATTTTGATTAATAGATAACAAGGTATGATAAAAAATGTTTGAATTCATTTAAAGAAAGTTTAAACATTTTTTAGTTTATGCAAGTCAAATGTCTTTCAAAAATATTCCATTCAGCACTTGTTTTTCTTATTTTAAAATATATGTTGTTTTTAGGGTTGTTGCACGACGTCGTTTCACGGAGTTTTTCAAAATTTCATTATTTTTCATTTTAACCCTCTTGCTGCCAGAACTCTGTTTGAAATATGTGACGTCACTGCCAGAATTAATGACGTAACGTCAAGTTCGCGACGTTGTTTATTTATATGCAGCTGCAGGTGCAGTACCAGTTTAGTATTGATAATCCCAATCATTTACGTCATCAACCTCAGTGATATTTTACAATAAAATAAAGAGAAGAAATGGGACTGTTCAATGTGCATTATTTATTATTCTTGTTAAACACGCTTGAAGTTTCGCTAAGAGTGATATTTCCTAAACCTTTTTCCCTGAACAACACACAGTCCGGCCTCACACAGAGAGCACCATGTCCGAATCCTTCTGTGACATAGGCCTATTTGAAAAAATCTCTTGGATCTTAGGCCTAAAATAAACCCCATTAGTACCACTTACATGTACTTTATATTGACATTTACAACAGGGGTATTGAACTTCTTGTCTTCTTTTTATGTTGCAAGCAATAATGACGATTTGTCAATGAATAAAAATACGATAATAATTTATTTCTTTTGATTCTCCTTGTCACGTAGTGTAAACCAATATTTTGTTTCATTACACTATATAATTATTCACTTTTTGAATACATTTGTATCAAATCTTTTTTTTTTTTTTTTTGAAAGGTTTGTAATAGTAATTTGTAGTTTCAAAGATTTACTGCTGTGGGGAGGCTATCGGAAACAAAATGTCAGTTTTCCAGTCACTATAAACGAAGACCAATATATTTCTGCACTGTACATGTAGCTTCCAAGTGTTTTGAGAGAAATACATGCAGCTGTAACCGACTTGGCCAAAACGAGTCAAATATTTTGTACTTTTGTCTTTCTGTAATAGAAAACGATAATTATCATATATGCAAAGCAAACTCGCGTTTTCTTATGAGCGTGGAGTCATTAAAATTAAGTTAACAAACGCGCTTTGATTTAACTTATGTGTATTTCGTGTTTAGACTACACTGTGTTCAAAAATAACTGATGGAACCTAGGCGTGTCTGACCATATTGTACGGTTTTTATTTATTCTCAAATGTGAAGTGATGGCTACTGATCCTAAACTGAAAATGCTCTCGCCAGAATCACAGGGATTAGTTGTAGTTAATAAATATTTGGACCCATTTTAGTTTTTTAGGCGTTCTACATGCTATGTATACGGATTATAGGATATGATGTTTACCTACTTTTATATATCCACATAACACGACTAAAACTGGTCTTTGAACACTAGGATATATAAATATCCAAATATATAACACTGTATCAATCAATAATTATCATATCCCTATGATCAAAATGTTCTATTGTCTTTATTTTCATTTCTATTTTCTTTTTATTTTTTTGTCAATTCACTGTTAGGAAATCCGTATTGTTCAACACTACTTTTAAAACTCACAATACTTTCGTCGATTGTCAAATTCCGGGCTACATTTTATTACGCAGTTTGAAAGTCCGATTGAATAAAGCCAGAATTAGGCTGTGGTATCATGTCCCTCTTTTCTTCATTAATCCTATATGCTGAATAATGGATTTGGAAATAAAGAAATTGAATGAATCGGTATACCTGCTATTGTTTTCCATCCGTCAATATCGACGGATATTTGAGTCTGGTAAATGATCAGGGGGGTTATAAACAGTAAGGGTTTTTGTTGAACGTGATAGAACGAAGAAAAAAACTAGATAGAAAAGAAGGAAAAACCTAGAAAACTAGAAACGTTATGGCTAGCTAATCGTTGTAAATGCTTCAAGGACTTTTATAGGGATGTATGCATTGAAGTCTGCTAGTGTGGTGCTATGGTACTTAGTACTACTACCGTTGTGTAATTGTGGAAGGGGAAAGGGGTATCTATTAGTGTTTTACACTACATGTATGTATATTCGTACACCGGATATTGCTATCAGTTAAAGGTACGTAGATGAACTATTTACACTATTACAATCATAATAATTGTTTTTAAATATTGGCTCGTTAACAAAAGTTATCTACGTGGCCCATATAGTATTTGTATATCCTGAATCTACAATATTTGTTGAGGAAATTGGTGTCTTGGGTAGCAGATATTTGTCTATATGTGCGTTAATGTGCTTAGTTACCTATAGTTTTACTACCTGTTCCGGTTAATATTATTATTACAGTAAAAAAAATTGAAAAAACGGGAAATCGATGGGTATGTTTTAATGGACATAAGATACTATGCATTTTTGTCAGTCACCACTGGAGAGATATGTAGCTCTACACATGTCACTTTATCTGGATTTGCATCCTGCCATTCATGCATTAAATCAGGAGCACGGTGTTGACTCATTCTTGATCAAAATACTACCTTTCGTATATGTTTATCTCTTGGACAATGATCTTAATCAACCGATTTCCCGTTCCGGGAACTGAAAACAGGTTAAAGTAGTCAATATGATCCGATTTGATATCTGTCGAGTCGATAAACCTCATGTCTTCCACATACTCACATAAATGTATACGTCATGAGGATCTCGTCCATAGTCCTCGAGACCTGGCGGTCCTCGCCTATAGCATTACTTATCATCGTTTGATATATCAAATTCCATATCAGAATCGTTTTCTGAATAATATTCTTTATTAACATGTCTCGTATATGGTGTCATTCATCTAAAAAACGTATAGTTGTGTGCTTATCGGCGGAGTGACTACATTAATTAAGATGTAAAAGATATATAAAGTACCGAAATTGTAACGCTGCAACCACTTACGATAATACGATATTCAGACGTCAGTAATTAGATCCCTCTAACCCAAAGTAACCTTGTATTTGCACTGAGTGTTTTCTTTTCATTTGGTGTCTCTTCTGTGTCTTATTTTGATGAAAAACATAATTTGGTCCAATATATTTATACATTTTAGGACAACGGCTTCAATAACGTCATCATTTTGCAACCGTTTCCTACCTCAGCAGAGCTAAAACTCGCAACTACGCTGTGCATTTCTTTTATAATATCTTATTTCATAGTATTCACATCAATTTCTATCGTCATGATGTTATCACTGAAATCAAAGACCTTATGCTATTTTAGCAAATTATTCTCTGCTGAAAATTAAATGGGTTTCTTAAAAACTATTGCCTTGTACATCACAATGTTCCGTACATAAAATGTACGTCATCTTTCCTAATTTTTACGTCATGTGTTAAAATGTGTTTTTTTGACAAAGTGGGACATTAAAAAGTCACTATGTACCATAAATTATTTCAAAATGAAATATTTCGTTGTATATATTATAGAGTTGTGATTCTAGATTCATTTGAGACCAATATCACGACAGTCTGTTGAAAATCAAGCGAGTTTTACGCCACATACACGGGATGACTTGAAATGGACATATATGTACACTCTGGCAGTCAGCCGACAATGTACATATATGTATACTCTGGCAGCAAGAGGGTTAAATACAGATAATAGGCAACTGGAAAGAAAATGACATGTTAAAATTGTCATAGTTATTAGTCAGCACCTTAATTTTTGTTCAGGACAGTTATTGTTAGTTTAGATTGTAAACTGAAAATTCTGTATCACATATTTCAAAAGCGTTCCATTTTGGGTAGCGTTCTAAATTGGGTAGCGTTACGTTAACCTGTTGTTTCCTACTGCTCAAGTAGCTGGACAGCAGCTCTGTACAGCTCCACTACCAAGACCATATATTGGCTTCACGCATCCTAAGCAGCTGGTTGTGGGAGACAGGCAAATGCGTTAAACAGAAAAAGTTGTTAAAATATTTTGCCAGCTGGTCATTAAGTAGAAAATTGCTAAAAGGCCAATAATTTTATTAAAACATCATTTTTCTTATAAACAGAAACAATCTTAACCTCCTTGTTGTTTCAGCACCCAACATCAACTGCCTTAAAATAGACTGGATAATAATTATTACAATCATGAAATACTATTTAACTATTTAACTATAAGGCTTCCATTTAGTGGAATATGAACTTCATTGACCACTTAAAGTCCGGTGAAATTCTCTATATTCAGAAATAAATATATACATGTATATATAGATAGATAGAGAGAGAGAGAGAGAGAGAGAGAGAGAGAGAGAGATTGGAAACTCCTTCTTTGTCTTTGTTGACAGGCAGAGGGACCTCCGGTTTACATTTTGCCTTGGCTAACTACTTTTAAGTGTATCAACAGAAAGTTTAAACATTATATCATGGTTTGACGTGATCAGTTTTCTCGATTGATGTTATTTATTATGATGTTTGAAAGCATGAAAATAAGCAATTTTACCTTGTTTTTCGAAAATCAGGCATTCAAAACCGAAAGTGCGTTTTGTTTTATTAATAAATATTTTAAGAGTTTATCTAAAAACCCCTAAACACATACCGAGGTACATTGTACATCTGCCGATGCCGATCGTAAAAATGGAGTATATGTTTCTGCTATATTCTATTATATTAATTGTTAGAAACATAACGCGTTTAGGGTTGTCGCAAGACTTCATTTACCCGATTTGTTTTTTCATTATTTTGATATCTAAATGGAGGAATTAGCAACAGTGATGAAATCATATGGCTAATAGAAAAAAAATCCAGATATCTAACGTTAGCTTACATATATATGTAGTAGAATACATGAAGTGTAATATTTGCAATTCTATTAAGGTTGTTCGGGACAGTTTCTCTTTTTGTTAGTTTTGTACCATATATTGAAAAGTAAAATAAAAATGTATCAAATGTCAATATTTAGAGTAATCTCCCTTCTTGTTGGTGAGCCAGCAACTAGACGGCGCTGTATAACTACCGGAACTTGCTAAGGTGAGGCGGAACTGACAGGTAGACCACCGAAAGAGGAGATTACAAGCAGTCAGAAACAAGTAAGTATAATTCTTTTTGTAAAAATATGGATTTTGTTGTGAACTACATTCTGTATTGATGTAGTTTAATGGTAAAGTAGTGAATTTTTGGTAACGACAAACGCTTGGAAGTCAAAATGTTGGCTTGACCAATGAACACGGATACTTATTGTACCCGTCAAAATTAAGACATTTTGTTGTGTATATATCTCTATTTAGTGTCATTATTATTGTCAATATCACAATCTAATATCTGATATTCACTTGTGAGTGATAAGTGTTGTCGTTATGCTGAGAACTTTCTAGAATATTAAAAAGCACATGTGTATGCAACAAGTAAGGGAGTTCCAAAATGGAGTCTAGTCACGTGACTTGACAGACAGCCGGCTTCGCCCGTCCCACTTGCCGCGTGATTTCACAAGGTCCATTTACACGGAGACCTCTGATGCAGGCAAACCCAGCCATCTGACATACGACGGACAATACTCAAATTCTTAAAGGTTTGGCATTCTATATAAATATGATAGTTCAATACAAAGCTTGAATTAACATGAAAAATGATAATTTTGTGCATTTGGTTCCTGGGTATGACACAGGAAGTCTAGCCATGATGACCTAATATGACTAACCCAGTCGGAAAATGGAGGAAGTGAATTTTACACACACCCCATTGTGAATTTAGCCGTTTATTTTACTCCATTTAGGACAAATTACAGTTGTTTGCATACACATTTGCTTTTGTTTTATTCTAACCATTTGTGAAAAGTAAATATATTTGATAAGATATATCAAAAAGTATTCAGACAGATGTAGTTTAAAAGACAATGTGCCATGATTCATTGTATGAAATTTTCCATCCTGCTTATTTGCCGTATATAGAAAGATTCTTGGAGAAATATTCATATTAATGAATACCAATACACTATTCACTTAAATAGTTTTAATTTGTGTTCAGTGGGATTCATTCCTTAATTAAAATATGCAGGATGAAGTATGGTTTAGTTTGATTTGTGTCATCAGTATAACAAAAAAAAATGGTTCATACAAGAACCATGTTAGCTGATCATATAATTTGTGTTCTCAAACATATTCTCTTTAGTTTTCTATTCCATATTGTAGTCAATGTGATAATTATCTTTCAACGGTCTATGAAGAATTTTTAATAAGAGGCAACAGGCATAATTGTATAACTGGAGGCAAATTATAGCTAATAATAAACTAGCTCTAGTGTTTGATCAACGAAATCTTGCTGTATCATTGAAAAGTGTTTTCTAAATCGATGTCAATACATTGATGACCAAGTGTGTGACTGGTTTTATTTGTGTGGAGACCTAGCTGGTTTTTGGGTAGGGGGGGGGATGCCATAAAGTCAGTGATATTAGACTTTCATTATCATTTTCAATTAATGACAGTTGACAGTTTTCAGTGAGTGCTATAACTAAGCTGAGCATACAAATTTCTTGGTAGTCTAGTTATTTATTATGTTATTCTAAAACGGATGTTTTGAGACGACAGAAACACGAAGATTTATTTGTGCAGCTCATTAGCTAGTAGTGTAAGTATTAGTAGATATAATAATAATTTAACTGATGGATATGACAGGTTAACGTGAAGTAATAATTTGCTGAGACTTATTTTTGTTGAAGCTATTTAAATATTTCCTGGTTTATTCACCATGTTTCATTCTTTGTTCAAGATGGTTGCGTTAATGCTGATTCTTGTAACATAAACTATAAATTTCAGATTTAAATACAAAATATTGATTTAAGCTGAAATCATTATTATGATTGAATAACATATTGTTTGAATTTGACTTGGGTTGAAACCTTACAGTATTATTATATTCAATTATATGCCAAGCTTTACAAAGTCTACATATTTATCATGATTTCATCCAAGATATTTTGACCATTACAATTTACAGACTTTAAATTGATGTTGACGAGAAAGGCCATTTTTCTTTTCAGGATGCAAAGGAGAGTCTTCGTATTTTTGTTTTGAGGCTGAGCTACAGACGTACAGAAGCTAGAACTGCAGACAGTATTCAGCCTGACTCTAGATAGCATCCTATATAGAAAATTGTGTATGATGTAGCAGATGTAGACATTTCAAATTCCAATATTTCAGAACTGAAACTGAAAGGAGCAAAACTCTAAACCGAGAATTTGATCCTGTTGTATCTTATTTTTTTTACAGCAACTATGGTCATTCAAGGTAACAGACCAGATCATACGTCATGTTAGTCCGGGTGCTCCAAACTACCCACCAAAAGGACGAAAGATCTGTTGACACATGCATAAATTTGTATCTTATGCTATTAGATATAAAACTTTCAGCAAATTTAATTTAAAATGAAGCATTATTCTTGATAGATAATCATATTTATCTGGTAATTTTTGGTGGCACTTTTATGACAATTGTCAATAAGTTTATAATAAAAAAGAAATGTCAAGGACTTACTAACATTTCAATTTCTTTTTCTTTCAAATTCATTCCGTCACTATGTAACATTACTCCACAGCTGAGTCTGGTTCAGTGGTTTGTGACTAATTTACTTCATGCTATTCAGATTACTGACTTCATTTGCAGCCGAAAATCTGGGAAAATGAACAAATAAAATTAAACTTTATTGAAAATGGTACCAGTCTTTGTAGTTTGTCAGATATTTTAAAGGACAGCTAAAAATACGATTTTGTGAAGTTTGAATTAGAGGTGCATTTGCCATTCTTGAATTTCTTGTCCTCTTTTTCAGTCAACACTCTACAGTACATTGTATTGCTATGAAATTATACTATACTATTGCGAAAAACATTCTGCATTCTTCTCTGCATCCTAAACTTTCATAGAATTTGTGAATTCGGGAATTTTGTATCCGTTTTCTCTCGGATAAAATTAACCTATTGGACAGCACAGTTACTTACCTGGCTGCTGAATAGTACGAAGAGCAAACTATACATTTTGTTCCTGTCTTGAGAAAATCCGGACAAGGCATGATTCTGATGCCTTAGAAGAAGGCCTTTGGATTTCCTAGATCTGTCAAATTGGTGAGATGCTACAAACATTCTGCATGTGCTTGGATGTTTAGCCTGGACGTTTCGCTAGTTGTGATTAAGTGAATGTTGACGTCATGGTGTCAAATGTTTGACTGCCACAGCATCGTAACACCTGACAGCGTATAGGTAGCACTCCGCGTCGCGATAATCACAATCCCCGAAATAAATATAGATGTTGTTGCTACTAATTCAAAATGGTATGGCTTTTTGTGCCCGACTATCCTTTAATTAACTCTTTTGTTGTTAGATGTTGTAGCCTTCGCTGATCAATGAATGATGATGCCGCTTTCAGTTTCTGAGTTATACCTGAATGGTCTTCAGAGCATGCATGCTGTACTGATTAGCATGAATAAATGTTGAAATTTACAGTGAAAGTCTATAAAATGTGTGTTGAAGAAATTAATACATCTTATTTATGTAATGATTCCTTTGATTGCATTCAAAACTTGGACTTAAGATAGTTGCAAATTTTGCTGAACAGCTAATGGTAACAATTACAGAAAATTTTGCTGAACAGCTAATGGTAACAATTACAGAAAAAAATCATACTAAGGGGGTAACCAAGAATGATTCATATTTGGAAAAAAATGTTGATTAACATGTACAGATTAGACATATTGGCAAAACAGCTAAACTGATAAATAATTCAAAGGACCAAGATGTTAGATAGACCGCTATCTTTGATTTTGATAATTGAAGTTTGTTACCAGTTATTTCTCAGAAGTTACTGAAAGGATCTCTCAAATTTCGTAGCATCCCCTTGGCCCTAATTGTGCATATATATTGAATGTATTTTAAGACCAATAAGTCATGTGCATGGCTAAGAGACCCTTAATTTGTCATCTTGGATTTTGGAATTTGAAGTTTTGTTTCTTGCTCTAGAATTCGATTAGATTTCATATACCGGTATAAGGTTCTTTTCGGTCCCTATAGTTTTCCCATTTGCATTTTCTGAAATTAATTTAATTAATTTTAGTAGCCATACATTGAATTTGAGAATATATGTATGCTGCTGCTAATTAGAAGCAGACTTAGGTAAAAAAATTCCTATGTGTATTCAATATTTCAAAGGAAAAAGATCCGTCTTTTCATTGAATGACATGGATCATTCCCTTTCGGATCTACTATATTCAGTCTCAGTGACGTTAATAATTTTTTTGCTGATAGTCATTTGGATTAGTAAACCCCAAAATTTTACTAGCCTGACCATTTAATCACTAGTCCAAATTAAATATATGGCCGTTTTGCTTTTTAATCAGCTCTTCAGTCATGATCAGTCTACGACTTTTGACCCAAATTACAGTCTCGCTGTCTGGTAGTTGCAATATTGTAGCTCAAAATACTTTTAGACAGATAATGGTGTCGTCTTTAGAGCTACAGTTGGTGTCTATTACTGCTAATGGAGCAATGTAATGATCATGCAAATCATTATTAAAAAGTTTTAATGCATTTTATCCTACTTGTTTTATATCACATATCTACTAGGTAATAAAACTGAACTGTATAAAATATCCAATTCACATTATTGTTTCACATATACCTATGATGGTCTTTTGCGAAGGAAAATTATACGACAAGTCTACAAATTATGAATTTGAAGTCTTAGAAGTGGTAAAGTCAGGGGTTTCAATATCAGGCGGTACCCGGTACTTTTTGCCGGTTGAACCTGGCTGTGGTACCGCCTGATTTGGGCTTAATTACATTAGATAGCATACAGATGGTATAGAAATGTACCCCCTGAAATTGCAATTGTACTGCCTCTCCTGAAAGATAATGAAACCCCTGTAAAGTAGATATTAAGAATGGTCGTTATGCTTCTTTTGGACAAAAATATTATATATGCTTAAAATAATTGGAAACCTACAACAAAGTATAGAAAATTGTGCCCGAGTGATTTTCTGAGGCAGTGCTCCACTACGACATATAGGGACCATTTCGTACCCGGCCAAAAGGTATAGTAGGCCGGGTACGTATATTCATTCTAGCTGTCTGAATGCGTTCGTGAACGTGTTTTCACAAAATATTGAATCCAGGCTGAAATATTTGGATACACTATGCACTCAAAATGTGTTGAAGAATGTAATTGACCACTGCTCTTGCAAATATATTATATTTTCCATTTTTTATTAGGTGGGGAGCCACTAGTCCAATCGGACTAGTGCTTTAAGTCGTTGACTAATACTTACTTAAAGAACATGTTGGATGAAGGGAGTCAAAAGCCTTATCACACCTTTGTATCATTCTGTATTGTCATTTAATGTAAATGTCCAGTATCAAATCATTTGAGTTTATCTTCAGTTCAACTTCTTATAACTAATCTCTACATTTCATAAGGAGTAGTGAATGAACAGTTGGTTCATTTGCTGAATATCTTTTCACTAATAATGAGAAGATTTCAGTACAATTTGAAGTAAGAATGGTACCAAAATGCAGGTTACAAATTCACTCCACAATTTTTACTTTGATAGGATGATGTGTGTTAAACAAAATATTTGATAATTAGCAGTAACATGACGGGTGCAAAATTTTCGTCTTGGATACCCAACTGTTGCTACTCGATCTATACATGCGACGGTTATCCGTAGCATACCAGAACATTAGACATCAACCGTAAAAACTGTAAGATTAACAAATGACACAATTTTCCAAAAATACCAACCTTCAAGAACTTTTTATTTCTAAAATATGGTTTTGCCATGAAGATACCATATACTGATTTGAACCTATCATCCATTCCACTTTTAATCAACGAAGCCATATATTAATTGGTTATTTGCTTGTACTTATGACCAGAATTCCTGCCTATTTAAGGACAGAGGAAAACAATAAAAATGTTTTAGAGAATATTTTGTGGCTTTATTTACTGTTTAAATTATCTACATTTCTAATTAATACAGTATTTTTTTTATGTCCATTCAATATTTCTAGTCGGCATTATTGTAAAGTTTTTTCTGTTAGTTAGCTATAGGACAAGTGTATGTTGTGGATCCCTGCGTTTGATGATCAGGCATGAGTAGATGTTAACAGCATGTATTACTTGGCAACACAAATCATTGTTAACATTTTTAGATTAGGGGAATTTCGTAAGATATTTTATTTTTACTTGTCATTTGGTGTTATTTGCTAAAAATGCCAATATGCTTCGAGGTCTGGGTTCACATTTTCCTACCTGGGTATGACTTAAACCAGACCTGTGGTGATAGTAATGAGATGATACACATAGTTGTACATGAATAATTGTTTTACATTAATGTGTCTATAAATAGTTAGACTCCTGGAGATGATAGTTGTACCAGATGGTAGTTGTACCAGATGAAAGTTGTACCAGATGGTAGTTGTAGAGATGATAGTTGTACCAGATGAGAGTTGTAAGAGATGATAGTTGCAGTGGTGGGTCGATCATGGGATATAAACGATTGACGACTTGTGAGAGCCTTCTGATGCCGATGATCGGTTCTTGTTTCTCGTAACCGATTAATCGGATAAAGTTCTCGGCCAGGGGACAGAACCCAGTGCCTTCCTCACAGGGGCGAACACTGATCATGAACTCAAGGCCAAAAGTAAGGCGGTGTCAAGGGAGGCATTAGGAAAGATAAAGTCAGTTAGAAAAAGAGAAAAGATAAGATTCTAAATTTAGTCGCCTTTTACGATCATGCAATAGGGACTGCAGGTACAATTCTTATGCCCTACCTGCAGGGCCAACTACTAGTCTACCACAACACTACTGTACTATAGGATTATTAACTCACCTGGTCTGAAGGACCGAGGTGAGCCTATGGGATACCGCGTCGTCCGTCTACAATTGACTTCTTCTCCAAAACCGCTGGTGGTATTTCAACAAAATTTGAATAGTAGCATCCTTATGGGCAACTAACTGAAAATTGTACAAATGATGGGGCTGACCCCTGAGGGGCGGGGCCAAAAGGGGTCAATTTGGCTATATCCATATTAACGGCTTCTTCTCTGAAACCAAGCATGGGATAGCACCCATAATACAATGGTAACATCCTTATAGGGTGGGGATTCAAAATTGTACAAATGATGAGGCTGACCCCGGGGGGCCTGAAGGGTGGGGTCAAAAGAGTTCAATTTGGCTATTTCCTTATAAACAATTTCTTCTCTGAAACTCAGCATGGGATAGCACCCATTATGCAATGGTAGCATCCTTATAGGGTGGGGATTCAAAATTGTACAAATGATGGGGCTGACCCCTAGGGGGCCTGAGGGGCGGGGTCAAAAGGGGCCAATTTAGCAATTTCATATAAATCATAAAATGACTTCTTCTCTGAAACCAAGCATGAGATAGCACCCATAATGCATTGGAAGCATCCTTATAGGGTGGGGATTCCAAATTGTACAAATGATAGGACTGACCCCCGGGGGCCTGAGGGGCGGGGTCAAAAGTGGTCAATTTCCATATAAATGACTTTTTCTCTGCAACTGAACATGGGATTACGCTCATAATGCAATGGTTACATCCTTATAGGGTTTGGATTCAAAATTTTGCAAATGATGGGGCTAACCCCCGGGGGACTGAAGGGTGGAGTCAAAAGGGGTCAATTTAGCTATTTCCATATAAACTACTTCTTCTCTGCAACTAAGCATGGAAGAGCACTCATAATGCAATGGTAGCATCCATATAGGGTTGGGATTTGAAATTGTACAAATGATAGGGCTGACCCCCGGGGCCTTAGACGGCAATAGATGTGGGGTCAAAAAGGTCAATTAGGCTACTATTTTCATATAAATTACTTTGTCTCTGAACCTATGTATTGGATAGCACATTTGTATGGTATCAATAGCATCAATGTATGGTTGTGATTCAAAATTAAACTTTGGAAGTCAGTTTTGCTTATTTTTCTAATTGTCAGAGTCTTGTGATAATTACTAAAAAAAAACCAGGTGAGCAGTACAGGCCCTCTGGGCCTCTTGTATCAAATATAGTATATAGTGTGCAAGTTCGTACATAAATTAACAAAAGTGAGTTAGGGTTTGATATTGATATACAGTTTATATACAGTAACAGAGTAACACAATATCAATAATGATGTAAGATATATATGAAAAAATGATAGCAAAATAAGTGAGAAACACGCACACAGCAATTAAGCAACTTTTAGTAGTTTGAGGGCAATCAAATAACACTGCAGTTTGTTGTGGAAGATATTCTTGTAACTGATTAAATTAACTGATCCTATCATCGGATCAGTTTTGAATCCCTAACCGATGTCCCACCACTAGATAGTTGTACCAGATGAGAGTTGTGCGAGATGATGGTTGTACCAGATGAAAGTTGAACCAGATGAAAGTTGTACCAGATGAAAGTTGTACAAGATGGTAGTTGTAGGAGATGATTGTTGTACCAGATGAAAGTTGTATCAGATGATATTTGTACCAAATGATAGCTGTACTAGATGATAGTTGTTCCAGATGAGATTTGTATCAGATGATGGTTGTACCAGATGATGGTTGTACCAGATGATAGTTGTGCCAGATGATGGTTGTACCAGATGATAGTTGTGCCAGATGATGGTTGTACCAGATGATGGTTGTACCAGATGATAGTTGTGCCAGATGATGGTTGTACCAGATGATGGTTGTTCCAGATGAGATTTGTATCAGATGATGGTTGTACCAGATGATGGTTGTATCAGAAGATGGTTGTTAGGGATGATTGTTGTAAGATAGTAGGCTGACTCCTGGGACTAGAATAGATAGAATTAAATGGAAAAGTAACAAAGAAAAACGATCCATGAAGTGACTGATGCAGTGCAGATTATTTCTTGTTTAGTTCAAAATTAAAAACAAAATTGGTGGACTTTTGAGATTTTGCATGCAAGTTCTTTTTTGAGAAAATCAGATGGTGTTCGTTGTAACATTTAAACCTTTGATTTAAAAATCAGAACTTAAGGTCAAGGATATTCTATAAAAAATGTTTTAATGAATCCTTAAAATCTATCTTTAAATTCAGAATATACAGTATAATGTGTATGAGATATGATGTTACCGAGTTCAATATTAATTGTGATCCGAATACTTAGTTCAGTGATTTTCTTCATAAATAATTTCGAGGGCGTGTACCTTTTGAATTGAGAAAACACTTAATTTTGTCTAGCATGTATATTATCAAGAGTTGTAGATATATTAACATAATATTGGGGAAAATACAACTGAATTTCTTTAGTTAAATGGGCTGTTATTCTGAACCAAATTAAAAAAAATCACTGTGGCCATTGTAGAAATAGCTAGGTTTCAGATTATACAGACCTGTTTATACACACCTGTTTTAATTACTATTAATTAAGATGGAAGATACCATACATAATTAGACTGGGATCTAGATTAGACAAATATGAATTATAAACATTGGGCGAATCAGGCAAATTGTACTGTATGAAATCTTGAATTTAAGGATATGAAATATTGAATGAAATTTTATATACCGTATTTTGAGGCCTCAATATCAATTGCACTATTCATTTTGCAATTTTTTAAACACCCTGGGCACTTACTGCATCGAATACGGTATACAGAACAGATTTAGAGAATATTGTTAGATAGTTATGGGCTATTTCAAATTCAACAATTTGCTATATAATAATAAATAAATATATATATATATATTGAAAAAAGTTAAAGAGAGTGATAAATCTATGTTTTGAAGACTATGGGACAATTCAGCTGATTTGTTCAAAGCAATGGGTCCCTTTATGTAAACTATGGGACATTTTGGAATTTTATGGATCTGGCCCGGGGCTCGCACCTAGATTTATCAATAGAGTATATTTGATAGCTGTGAGCTAGCTATTACAAATTAAACAATTTTCCATGGTTTTATCTATCCTTGTATTGGATTTATCAGTTAAGTAATTAATCATAATTTGCTTATTTGAAATTAAAAATATTTTTTTTGCTTTCAGACGAGCATCATGTCTTGGGATTCCTATCTTGATAACCTGGTAGCCCAAAGTAAGGATTCGAGTGGAACTGCACATGCAGACAAGGCCTGCATTATAGGATTAGACGGAGGTGGAAAATGGACCACTGATTCCCATAGCTGCGCATTTAAACTGGATGCTGGGGAATGTGCTCAAATTGCAAAGTCTTTTAAAGCGAAAGATTTCTCTGCTTGTCAGGCAGGTGGTATTACAATGGAAGGTGTGAAATATCAGTTTCTCCGAGAAGAAGATAAGAAAGTTGTTATGGCTAAAAAGAAAGATCATGGTGCAGTAACATGTCAGGCTTCCAAAACTGCAATAGTAATTGGACATTGTCCTGAGGGTGGTCAGCAAGGTAATACTAATAAAGCTGTTGCTGTGATTGCAGATTACCTGGAGAGTTTAGGAATGTGACGACATTTTGGAAATTCCTGATAGCTGTTTCTATGCTATAATTATGTGATGATGCTGACTCATCGATGAAGTAACCATTTCGCACACAAATCTAACTTTTATCTCTGATTATTATTCTTTTGATGTATTTAAAGTTCACAGAAGGTTTCATTCATGATCAGTGAGAATTGCTTTCCTGTGCTACTGGTATTGATACCAGAGGAACTTATGCCTGATTCCTCCTTCTTCGGTGATTGGAATGATGTGGACTGCAAGGCCGCCATTTTGTAGAAATGTCTGCTGCTTACTGTAATTAACTGTATAATTGGCTGTTAAATTTGTAGACAAATTCCTGCAAAAAAATGATGAAACATTCAAGATGAAACTTCCAACTATTCATTTAGAATATGAATTCTTGCTTGTTGCACAAAAGCACAGGAAACTACTGGTATTTGAGAGAGAGAGAGAGAAATTGTCAATTGAATTCATAATTTTGACATAGAAGTTCGTATGGAACATATCAATAGTAAAACTGTTTGATAGACACTCAAATTTTCAAAATTGTTTCCTATGATATAATGACGAATTCCAGATTTCATTATTAAGCAAACAGACAATTCATTTACATCTAGCTAGCTCAGTGTAACAGAAAAAATTGTACATCCTTAGTGCTTTTCTATGTAACGTGATAGATTTTATGAACAAAGTTTGCTATGGGATAAGGTGTTGCCACAAGTGCTATTTTTTCTGAAGTTTGAGACCATTGTGTGTACAGCTTAAGTCAGGATGATCATGCACTAACTATTATTTCCTTAATACGAATATAGACCAACATATTTCAGCATAAACATTATCTAAACATTAAAAAAAAAAAAAAGGAGTTGTTTTTTCTGTGAGGCTTGCCCATACGAGGCAATGAACACCAGCAAGAATATTGAGCCATGGAGGTACCTTCTAAATATCTTCAACTTAACAACCCTGTGCAGGGTTCCCGTTAAAAGCCGGTTGCCGGCAAAAACAGACGTCTATTTCCTTGTTTACAACCGGCTATTTTTGTCAGAAATAAGTATTGGCAACCATGGGGACCTGTGACCCCCAACCACCTATTATTAATTTTCAACCATCAATCAAAAAACTTTGTGAGAACCCCAGAAAGTGCTAAAAGGATCGTTCTCATACTTCTCACATTTTTAGCCCACCATCATCAAATCGCTATTTCTCAGAAAGTCCTGATGGGATCTTTCTCACATTTCATATGTAGGTTCCCCTAGGGCCCTAGTTGTGGATATTGCAGTTTGGGACCAATCGGTCAACAAGATGGCAGCCAGGCATCCATCTTGGATTTTGATACTTAAAGTTTGTTATCCCTATTTCTCACAAAGGACTGAATGGATCTTTCTCAAATTTCATATGTAGGTTCCCCTAGGGCCCTAGTTGTGCATATTGCGTTTTGGGACCGATCGGTCAACAAGATGGCCGCCAGGCAGCCATCTTGGATTTTGATACTTAAAGTTTGTTATCGCTATATCTCACAAAGTACTGAAGGAATCTTTCT
Source organism: Argopecten irradians (assembly GCF_041381155.1). Lineage (NCBI taxonomy): Eukaryota > Metazoa > Mollusca > Bivalvia > Pectinida > Pectinidae > Argopecten > Argopecten irradians. The sequence goes on along the minus strand of NC_091142.1, from coordinate 9,435,296 downwards.
CAAATTTCATATGTAGGTTCCCCTAGGGCTCTAGTTGTGCATATTGCGTTTTGGACCGATTGGACAACAAGATGGCCGCCAGGCAGCCATCTTGGATTTTGATACTTAAAGTTTGTTATCGCTATATCTCACAAAGTACTGAAGGAATCTTTCTCAAATTTCATATGTAGGTTCCCCTAGGGCTCTAGTTGTGCATATTGCGTTTTTGGACCGATTGGACAACAAGATGGCCGCCAGGCAGCCATCTTGGATTTCGATAGTTAAAGATTGTTATCGCTATTTCTCAGAAAGTATAGAATGTATCTGTCTCAAATTTCATATATAGGTTCCCATAGGGCCCATGTTGTGCATATTTCGATTTCGGACCGATCGACCAACAAGATGGCTGCCAAGGAGCCATTTTGGATTTTGATAATTGAAGTTTGTTACTGCTGTTTCTCAGAAAGTACTGAAGCGATCTGTCTCAAATTTTATATGTAGTATGTTTGCAAAAGTTTTAAAAGCAGTGAAAAGATCACTCTTTCCATCGTCAGACATAGATTACTCATTGGTGGGCACCAAGATCCCTCTGGGATCTCTTGTATATATGGTCATCTAACCCAAAGGGTCAAGACGACATATTGTCACCATGCATCGTCCGTCTTCGTCCGCTGTGCATAAACTGTTCATTCTTCTAAATAATCTAAAATCAATGGTACTGATATTTGGCCTGTAGTATGCTGGGAGAAAGGGCTACCAAGTTTGTTTAAATGAATGACCTTGACCTTTATTCAAGGTTATAGGCGTCAAACAGGCTAAAATCTTTAAACTATTTTTTCTCGAGAACCAAAAGGCCGAGAGTACTCATATTGGGACAGTATCATGCTTGGCTGAAGGGCTACCCAGTTTATTCAAATAAATGACCTTGACCTTCATTCAATGTCAAATGGGTCAAATATGCTAAAATCCTAACGACTTCTTAAAGAATCAAAAGGTCAAGGGTACCCATATTGGGCCTGCGGCATGCTGGGAAGAAAGGCTACCAAGTTTGTTCAAATGAATGACCTTGATCTTCATTCAAGGCCACATGTGTCAAATAGGCTAAAATCTTTTATCAACTTCTTGTGAATAACTAAGAGGCCTAGATACCTTATAGTGGGCCTGTGGCATGCCGGGATGAAGGGCTACTAAGTTTGGTCATATGAATGACATTGACCTTCATTCAAGGTCACAGGGGTCAATTCGGCTCAAATCTTTAAAACGACTTCTTATGAATAACTAATATAAGAGGCCTGCGGGCCTGTGGCATACTGGGATTAAGCGCTGCCAAATTTGTTCAAGTGATTGACCTTGATCTTCATTCAAGGTCACATTGGTCATATAGGCTAAAATCTTCAAACGACTTCTTCAAGAACCTAAAGGTCAAGGGTACCCATATTGGGCCTGTGGCATGCCGGGACGAAGGGCTACCAAGTTTGTTCAAATGAAAGACCTTGATCTTCATCCAAGGTGAAATGTGTCAATTCGGCTCAAATCTTTAAAACGACTTCTAATGAATAACTAATATAAGACCTGTGGGATACTGGGATTAAGCGCTGCTAAATTTGTTCTAAGTGATTGACCCTGATCTTCATTCAAGGTCACAGGGGTCAAATAGGCTAAGATCTTTAAACGACTTCCTCTCAAGAACTGAAAGGCTCAGGGTACTCATATTGGGCCTGTGGTATGCTGGGGGAAAAGTGCTACCAAGTTTGTTCAATAGAATGAACTTGATCTTCATTCAAGGTCATTGGGGTCAAATAGGCTAAAATCTTTAAACGACTATGTTGTATTGTGCCAATAGTCAGATGACCATGAAGGCCCATGGGCCTCTTGTTCTCTAAATTATTGAAATCTAGACTAAGTTTCAAACTAGGGGATATAATCTTGAATTTGAAATATGTTTAAAAAATCATATCAATATAAACTTAGGGTCTGGTGGCCAGTCTAGCAGGAAGCGGTAAACTACTACTTAATAGTTATAGCTCTTTAATCAAAACACAGAGTTGTAATGATAAAGTAATGAAAAATGATAAATATATAAACTTTATTATTTTTATTTCCAATACTTATCAAAACAAACCCCTGTGGTCAAAGTGAAAACAAACGCTAATGAATTATGAACTAAAACTGTCGAGTTAGCATAACCATGATAATAACTATCCTATCGCTATTCGATTTCACTTTTTCTCATGTGTAAGTCCTTCAAGTGACCTTGTATCGGAAGCATAACAACACGTGCACCAGGAGATAAACTAATTTTCCCTCCATTACCGGAAGTATATCACTAATCTAACGTTAGGAGCGGGAAAGTTGAGTTTCCGGTTTCCTCGGTCGTACCTCGACATTACTCCGATACAGGAAGAACAGAATTTCCCCTGAACTGTGACAAATTTTAGATTTTAATCTTTCGTGTTTTTTCTTGAAATAGAACCAAATGGGGAAGTTCTTAGTTTCCTGTAAGCCTTGTTATGTCGGAAAAAGTGCTCCTAATCCCAGGAGTGGAGATTTCGTGAAAAAGTTTCCGGTACAGGGTCTGAGGTAATAAGACTATTAGATGGGAAGGGATACATGAATTTCATCCCCTATACTCCAGGGTTTCCGATTCGCTACGATCTCTATAGAACAGAACAGGTAATTTAGTCCTTTGATGTACATCAAAAGAGCTGTATAATGGTACACTGGGGTTGGCTGTGTGGCTTTGATGTTGGGCTATTATCTTCAAATGTAATCTTTGTTGGCCTGTGATTTGTTCAGCTGTTTGCCGCTGAACTGTCTCTAATTTTACTATCAGATAGTCCAGAGGTGTAGAGATCGTAAGTGATCGGAACCCCTGTAGTATTGGGGATGCATGTATCCCAACCTGAGTACAAAATTTTGGTTAATCACGAGGCAGTTCAGCAACGGCGGGATAACTCTGTCAGATATGAGAGTTTTTATCCGATTTTGTTTATTATCGATTCAGTTTGGCCTACTATTTTAAAGAATATCTGACAATGCAAACAAAATGAGGGTCAAACTAACAGGTTATATTAAAAACACACACACACACTCTCTCACACACACACACACTCACACACACACCCACACACACAAAAACGCTACACACGTGTGTCTATGACATAACTAAATATTTACATTTTGGTGTCCAGATCAGCCTTTCTGATACTCCAGGGGTTACTATCACTAACGATGTATTCACCCCTTGACTATCTCAAAGTAAAATTGGAGGCAGTTCAGGAGAAAAAAACTGACCAATAACTGGCCTGAAGAGATTTCCTTTGAAGATTATACAGAGAGCAACGCCCAACTTCTAAGTCACATAGTCAACCACATTGTACCAATATGTAATTCCACTGACGTGCCCAAAATGATTAGATTACCTGTGTCTTCAGTTGTCTCAAGTTTTACCCTGAGATACTATAAGGCACATGGATCTGAGAATTACTTAGAGTTTATATAATTATGGGCCCACCAGAGTGCCGTAATTTACCATTTTACGTTTAAGAGGTCAAAATCAAAAATCGAGGTAGAGAACATTACACAGCATGATTGAAAAATTTACATTTTCATTGCAAACTTAAAAAGGTATTTTAACCTTACCGAACGCAGATGATTCATTTATAAGTTCGAAGTGATTAGTCCCAACTGACCTAATCTAATCACCCTGATTTTGTAGTCCGTCCGTAAACAATTTTATATTTTAGACTTCTTCTCCAAAACCACTTAACCGAATTGATTTATTTTCGAAATTTTTTATGGTCAAAAGTCAATGAAAAATGCGAATTATAAGGGCTCAAGCATACAGGGTGCGAGTACGTGATCAAAAGAGATCAAAATGACAAAAAAATATCAAAATTCTTCTTGTTTTGTCATGACCCCGAGCTACTGCATTTTGCTTTCCTTGGCGTAGCGCTGGCTTTTATTATATTTTTTCCTGGAATTTACAGAGTCATCTGACCTTGGGGGTATGTATTGCATTTGTGATTGAAACTCAGGTGATTTTCCCTGAAAATATATAGGAAATTAACGCATAACCGGAAGCAGATAACTCTAATCTACAAATATAGAACACACTTCTGGTAGGCAATCGCGACATCTCGGAGTAATTTCCGGCAATCTTCGAAATATTTTACGAAGATTGCCGGAAATTTCTCCGAGGTGATGCGATTGCACTGGAAGGGTACTACCTGGATGAAGTCATTTCTAGTCACCTGCCCGACTGTCTCGTGATCGTCGTATAAATATTTTAAATTGTTAGATTCTATCGATTGAACAGAGAAAATAATTCAGCTAGGATTTTCATTTGATAAGGCGATGTATGCGTGTGTAACTCTGTATCTTAAGATATTGCTCAGTACTCCACAAGACCTTCACCGACTTCATAATTGCGTGACGCACTGTATTATGAGATGTACTTATTAAAGAAAGTCACGTGATAGCTTGATCGTTTTTCTCCATTACCTTTGTATTTAAAGACGGGTTCCGCGATCTAGATTTGCATCATACAGAGTTATCTGCCCTTGCGGGTAGGTATTCATTTTAACGTCAAATGTTTCAGAATGTAACGTAATACTTTTCAGAAAAATCGACGTGAATTTCGCTCACAAAATAATGGCGTCACAGTGGATACTACTCGTAAGGGAGACAACTCTATAATATATACTGTAAAAGTATTACACATAGCGGATAAAACCAAATATATAATGCAAAGAGAGAAGTCTGAATGTTTCAGCTACACGTTGCAATGTCATGTTCATACGCAATACTGAGATTGCATGTTCCAGATACACGTTAAATGTCATGTCCATACCCAATACTGAGTTTGTATGTTTCAGATACACGTTACAATGTCATGTCCATACCCAATACTGAGTTTGTGTGTTTAAGATACACGTAACAGTGTCTTGTCCATACCCAATACTGAGTTTGTGTGTTTCAGATACACGTTACAATGTCATGTCCATACCCAATACTGAGTTTGTGTGTTCCAGATACACGTTACAATGTCATGTCCATACCCAATACTGAGTTTGTATGTTCCAGATACACGTTACAATGTCATGTCCATACCCAATACTGAGTTTGTATGTTCCAGATACACGTTACAATGTCATGTTCATACCCAATACTGAGGTTGTATGTTCCAGATACACGTAACAGTGTCTTGTCCATACCTTTACGGAGTTTGTATGTTCCAGATACACGTTACAATGTCTTGTCCATACCCAATACTGAGGTTGTGTGTTCCAGATACACGTTACAGTGTCTTGTCCATACCTATACGGAGTTTGTATGTTCCAGATACACGTTACAATGTCTTTTCCATACTCAACACTGAGTTTGCATTTTTAAGATACACGTGACAGTGTCTTTTTCATACCCATACTGAGTTTGCATGTTTGAGATACACGTTATTATTTATGTCTTTTCCATACCCAATACTGATGTTTTGTGTATGTTTATCAGATACACGTTACAATGTCATTTCCATACCCAATACTGAGTTTGTGTGTTCCAGATACACGTTACAATGCAATGTCTTGTCCATACCCAATACTGAGTTTGTGTGTTCCAGATACACGTTACAATGTCATGTCCATACCCAATACTGAGTTTGTATGTTCCAGATACACGTTACAATGTCATGTCCATACCCAATACTGAGTTTGTATGTTCCAGATACACGTTACAATGTCTTGTCCATACCTAATACTTAGTTTGTGTGTTTCAGATACACGTTACAATGTCATGTCCATACCCAATACTGAGTTTGTGTGTTCCAGATACACGTTACAATGTCATGTCCATACCCAATACTGAGTTTGTATGTTCCAGATACACGTTACAATGTCATGTCCATACCCAATACTGAGTTTGTGTGTTCCAGATACACGTTACAATGTCATGTCCATACCCAATATACTGAGTTTTGTGTGTTTCCAGATACACGTTACAATGTCATGTCCATACCCAATACTGAGTTTGTATGTTCCAGATACACGTTACAATGTCATGTCCATACCCAATACTGAGTTTGTATGTTCCAGATACACGTTACAATGTCATGTCCATTCCCAATACTGAGTTTGTGTGTTTCCAGATACACGTTACAATGTCATGTCCATACCCAATACTGAGTTTGTGTGTTTCCAGATACACGTTACAATGTCTTGTCCATACCCAATACAGAGTTTGTATGTTCCAGATACACGTTACAATGTCTCATGTCCATACCCAATACTGAGTTTGTATGTTCCAGATACACGTTACAATGTCTTGTCCATACCCAATACTGAGGTTGTATGTTCCAGATACACGTAACAGTGTCTTGTCCATACCCATACGGAGTTTGTATGTTCCAGATACACGTTACAATGTCTTGTCCATACCCAATACTGAGGTTGTATGTTCCAGATACACGTAACAGTGTCTTGTCCATACACTATATCGGAGTTTGTATGTTCCAGATACACGTTACAATGTCTTGTCCATACCCAATACTGAGTTTGTGTGTTCCAGATACACGTGACAGTGTCTTGTCCATACCTATACGGAGTTTGTATTTGAGATACACGTTACAATGTCTTTTCCATACCCAATACTGAGTTTGTGTGTTTCAGATACACTTACAATGTGTCTTGTCTATACCCAATTTTCAAGTTTCATACACGTGATACTTTTCAGTGTCTTTTTCATACCCAATACTGAGTTTGTGCATGTTTCGTAAGGGAGATACACGTTAATATGTCTTATGCCATACCCAATATATGAGTTTGTGTGTGTTCCAGATACACGTTACAATGTCATGTTCATACGTCAATACTGAGTTTGTATGTTCCAGATACACGTTACAATGTCATGTCCATTACCAATACTGAGTTTGTATGTTCCAGATACACGTTACAATGTCATGTCCATACCCAATACTGAGTTTGTATGTTTCCAGATACACGTTACAATGTCATGTTCATACGCAATACTGAGATTGCATGTTCCAGATACACGTTAAATGCCATGTCCATACCCAATACTGAGTTTGTATGTTCCAGATACACGTTAAATGTCTATCCATACCCAATACTGAGTTTGTATATGTTCAGATACACGTTACAATGTCTTTTTCATACCCAATACTGAGTTTGTATGTTCCAGATACACGTAACAATGTCTTTTTCCATACCCAATACTGAGTTTGTATGTTCCAGATACACGTTACAATGTCTTTTCCATACCCAATACTGGTTTGAGTTTGTTTGTGTGTTTAAGATACACGTGACAATGTCATATCCATACCCAATACTGAGTTTGTATGTTCCAGATACACGTTGAAAGGTCTTGTCCATACCCATACTGAGTTTGTGTGTTTTCAGATACACGTTACAATGTCTTGTCCATACCCAATACTGAGTTTGTGTGTTTCAGATACACGTTACAATGCCATGTCCATACCCAATACTGAGTTTGTGTGTTTAAGATACACGTTACAATGTCTTGTCCATACCCAATACTGTTTGTATATTTCAGATACACGTAACAGTGTCTTGTACATACCCAATAATGATTTTGTATGTTCCAGATACTCGTTGAAATGTCTTGTCCATACCCAAAATGGGTTTGTGTGTGTTTCAGATACACGTTACAATGTATTGTCCATACCCAATACTGAGGTTTGTGTGTTTCATATGCACGTTCAATGTCTTATCCATACCAAATACTGAGTTTGCATTTTTAAGATACACATGACAGTGTCTTTTTCATACCCAATACTGAGTTTGCATTTTTAAGATACACGTGACAGTGTCTTTTTCATACCCATACTGAGTTTGCATGTTTGAGATACACGTTATTATGTCTTTTCCATACCCAATACTGAGTTTGTGTGTTTCAGATACACGTTACAATGTCATGTCCATACCCAATTCTGAGTTTGTATGTTCCAGATACACGTTACAATGTCATGTTCATACCCAATACCGAGTTTGCATGTTTGAGATACACGTTACAATGTCTTGTCCATACCTAATACTTAGTTTGTGTGTTTCAGATACACGTTACAATGTCATGTCCATACCCAATACTGAGTTTGTATGTTTCAGATACACGTTACAATGTCTTTTCCATACCCAATACGAGTTTGTGTGTTTCAGATACACGTTACAATGTCTTACTGTAATTGTCCATACCTAATATCGAGTTTGTATGTTTCAGATACACGTTACAATGTCATTACTAATACCAATACTGAGTTTGTATGTTTCAGATACCCGTTACAATGTCATGTCCATACCCAATTCTGAGTTTGTATGTTCCAGATACACGTTAACAGTGTCTTGTCCATACCCAATACTGAGTTTGTGTGTTCAGATACACGTAACAGTGTCTTGTCCATACCCAATACTGAGTTTGTATGTTCCAGATACACGTTACAATGTCATGTCCAATACCCAATACTGAGTTTGTGTGTTTAAGATACACGTACAATGTCATGTCCATACCCAATACTGAGTTTGTGTGTTTCCAGATACACGTAACAGTGTCTTGTCCATACCCAATACTGAGTTTGTGTGTTTTCAGATACACGTTACAATGTCTTTTCATAACCCAATTCTGAGTTTGTATGTTCCAGATACACGTTACAATGTCATTGTCCATACCCAATACTGATGTTGTGTGTTTTAAGATACACGTTACAATGTCTTTCATATACCCAATACTGAATTTGTATGTTCCAGATACACGTTACAATGTCATGTCCATACCCAATACCGAGTTTGTATGTTCCAGATACACGTTACAATGTCATCTTCATACCCATACCGAGTTTGTGTGTTTCAGATACACGTTACAATGTCTTGTCCATACCTAATACTGAGTTTGTGTGTTCCAGATACACGTTACAATGCCATATCCATACCCAATACTGAGTTTGTGTGTTTTAAGATACACGTAACAATGTCAATGTCCATACCCAATACTGAGTTTGTATGTTCCTGATACACATTACAATGTCTTGCCCATACCCAATACTGAGGTTGTGTGTTCCAGATACACGTAACAATGTCATGTCCATACCCAATACTGAGTTTGTATGTTTCCAGATACACGTTACAATGTCATGTCCATACCCAATACTGAGTTTGTGTGTTTAAGATACACGTTAACAATGTCATGTCCATACCCAATACTGAGTTTGTATGTTCCAGATACACGTAACAGTGTCTTGTCCATACCCAATACTGAGTTTGCATGTTCCAGATACACGTTACAATGTCTTTTCCATACCAAAATAATGAGTCTGTATGTGTTCCAGATACACGTACAGTTACATGTCTTGTCCATACCCAATACTGAGTTTGTATGTTCCAGATACACGTTACAATGTCTTGTCCATACCCAATACTGAGTTTGTGTGTTTAAGATACACGTGACAGTGTCTTTTTCCATACCCAATACTGAGTTTGCATGTTTAAGATACACGTTACAATGTCTTTTTCATACCCAATACTGAGTTTGTGTGTTTCAGATACACGTTACAATGTCTTGTCCATACCCAATACTGAGTTTGTATGTTTCAGATACACGTAACAGTGTCTTGTCCATACCCAATACTGAGTTTGTATGTTCCAGATACACGTTACAATGTCTTGTCCATACCCAATACTGAGTTTGTATGTTCCAGATACACGTTACAATGTCATGTCCATACCCAATACTGAGTTTGTGTGTTTCAGATACACGTTACAATGTCTTGTCCATACCCAATACTGAGTTTGTATGTTCCAGATACACGTTACAATGTCTTGTCCATACCCAATACTGAGTTTGTATGTTCCAGATACACGTTACAATGTCATGTCCATACCCAATACTGAGTTTGTGTGTTTAAGATACACGTTACAATGTCATGTCCATACCCAATACTGAGTTTGTATGTTCCAGATACACGTTACAATGTCATGTCCATACCCAATACTGAGTTTGTGTGTTTCAGATACACGTTACAATGTCTTGTCCATACCCAATACTAAGTTTGTATGTTTCAGATACACGTTACAATGTCATGTCCATACCCAATACTGAGTTTGTGTGTTTAAGATACACGTTACAATGTCATGTCCATACCCAATACTGAGTTTGTATGTTCCAGATACACGTTACAATGTCATGTCCATACCCAATACTGAGTTTGTGTGTTCCAGATACACGTTACAATGTCATGTCCATACCCAATACTGAGTTTGTGTGTTCCAGATACACGTTACAATGTCATGTCCATACCCAATACTGAGTTTGTGTGTTTCAGATACACGTTACAATGTCATGTCCATACCCAATACTGAGTTTGTGTGTTCCAGATACACGTTACAATGTCATGTCCATACCCAATACTGAGTTTGTATGTTCCAGATACACGTTACAATGTCATGTCCATACCCAATACTGAGTTTGTGTGTTCCAGATACACGTTAACAATGTCATGTCCATACCCAATACTGAGTTTGTATGTTCCAGATACACGTTAACAATGTCATGTCCATACCCAATACTGAGTTTGTGTGTTTAAGATACACGTAACAATGTCTTGTCCATACCCAATACTGAGTTTGTATGTTCCAGATACACGTAACAGTGTCTTTTCCATACCCAATACTGAGTTTGTATGTTCCAGATACACGTTACAATGTCTTGTCCATACCCAATACTGAGTTTGTATGTTCCAGATACACGTTACAATGTCTTGTCCATACCCAATACTGAGTTTGTATGTTCCAGATACACGTTACAATGTCTTGTCCATACCCAATACTGAGTTTGTATGTTTAAGATACACGTGACAGTGTCTTTTTCATACCCAATACTTGAGATTTACAATGTATTGTTCATACCAATTTGAGTTTGGTGTTAGATACACGTGACAGTGTCTTTTCATACCCAATACTGAGTTTGCATGTTTGAGATACACGTTATTATGTCTTTTCCATACCCAATACTGAGTTTGTGTGTTCCAGATACACGTTACAATGCAATGTCTTGTCTATACCCAATTCTGAGTTTGTATGTTCCAGATACACGTTACAATGTCATGTCCATATTCCCAATACTGAGTTTGTATATTTCAGATACACGTAACAGTGTCTTGTCCATACCCAATACTGAGTTTGTATGTTCCAGATACACGTTACAATGTCTTTTCCATACCCAATACTGAGTTTTTATGTTCCAGATACACGTTACAATGTCTTGTCCATACCCAATACTGAGGTTGTGTGTTTCAGATGCACGTTACAATGTCTTATCCATACCAAATACTGAGTTTGCATTTTTAAGATACACGTGACAGTGTCTTTTTCATACCCATACTGAGTTTGTATGTTCCAGATACACGTTACAATGTCTTTTCCATACCAAATACTGAGTTTGTGTGTTTAAGATACACGTGACAGTGTCTTTTTCATACCCATACTGAGTTTGCATGTTTGAGATACACGTTACAATGTCTTGTCCATACCCAATACTGAGGTTGTGTGTTCCAGATACACGTAACAGTGTCTTGTCCATACTCAATACTGAGTTTGTGTGTTTCAGATACACGTTACAATGTCATGTCCATTCCCAATACTGAGTTTGTATGTTCCAGATACACGTTACAATGCCATGTCCATACCCAATACTGAGTTTGTGTGTTCCAGATACACGTTACAATGTCTTGTCCATACCTAATACTTAGTTTGTGTGTTCCAGATACACGTTACAATGTCATGTCCATACCCAATACTGAGTTTGTGTGTTCCAGATACACGTTACAATGTCATGTCCATACCCAATACTGAGTTTGTGTGTTCCAGATACACGTTACAATGCCATGTCCATACCCAATACTGAGTTTGTGTGTTCCAGATACACGTTACAATGTCATGTCCATACCCAATACTGAGTTTGTGTGTTTAAGATACACGTTACAATGTCATGTCCATACCCAATACTGAGTTTGTGTGTTCCAGATACACGTAACAGTGTCTTGTCCATACTCAATACTGAGTTTGTATGTTCCAGATACACGTAACAGTGTCTTGTCCATACCTATACGGAGTTTGTATGTTCCAGATACACGTTACAATGTCTTGTCCATACCCAATACTGAGTTTGTGTGTTCCAGATACACGTTACAATGTCATGTCCATACCCAATACTGAGTTTGTATGTTCCAGATACACGTTACAATGCCATGTCCATACCCAATACTGAGTTTGTGTGTTCCAGATACACGTTACAATGTCATCTTCATACCCAATACCGAGTTTGTGTGTTTCAGATACACGTTACAATGTATTGTTCATACCCAATTCTGAGTTTGTGTGTTTCAGATACACGTTACAATGTATTGTTCATACCCAATACTGAGTTTGTGTGTTTCAGATACACGTTACAATGTCATTTCCATACCCAATACTGAGTTTGTGTATATCAGATATATGTTACAATGTCTTTTCCATACTTGATTCCGAGTTTGTGTGTTTCAGAAACACGTTACAATGTCTTACTGTAATTGTCCATACCTAATATCGAGTTTGTATGTTTCAGATACACGTTACAATGTCATTACTAATACCGAGTTTGTATATTTCAGATACACATTACAATGTCATAACTAATACCGAGTTTGTATATTTCAGATACACATTACAATGTCATAACTAATACCGAGTTTGTATATTTCAGATACACATTACAATGTCATAACTAATACCGAGTTTATATATTTCAGATACACGTTACAATGTCTTGGGATTCCTACATCGATAACTTGAGAGCCTACAGTAAGGACAGCGCTGGTGGTATAAATGCTGACCGGGTCTGCATTATAGGTCTGGACGGCGCCGCGAAGTGGACGACAGATGACCACCCAAATGCTTGCAGGGCAACTCCAGATGAGTGTTCAAACATTGCCAAGGCTTTTAGAGGCAAGGATTTCACACCATTCCAGGCTGGCGGCATATACCTAGAGGGAATAAAATATCAATTTCTGAGAGAAGAGGACAACAAAGTTGTGATGGCGAAAAAGAAGGACATGGGATCTATAACAATGCAAGCTTCTAAAACGGCGGTGGTCATTGGTCATTGTCCGGAGGGCGGTCAACAGGGCAGTCTGAACAAAGGAGTGACCGCCATCGCGGATTACTTGGAGAATTTAAATATGTGACGTCATCGAACTCGTGCTTAGACTGCTTCATTGCGAACAAGGGAGGGAATAGGAAGAGCCAACTATACTATGAATTATGGGAGATATTTACTAGACGCCAAAGCACAAAATTTAGGTAACTGATGCCATTGGACAATTTTTATCACATGATATACTTCTAGTGATCTGTGCATGGTTAAAGTAGTAGTATGTCATTGGATAAAATGTGATCATCCCGACCAATCAAAGTTCTGCTGTCAAAATAGTGATCAAATGAAATCCCCAGTTTATGACCAATGAACTACCGCCTTACAATGACTAAGATGACGTCATCGATATCTACCAGAACGTGTAATCAACAGAATAGTTTCAGAAGTCGATCAAACATCCCGCGATTTATAACAGCAAGAAAGAAAAAAAGGTGTGAAATTCATTATTTTATGCAAATGACTGACACGAAACTGTAGCTTTTAAAATGTCACATACCATATACGGATCTTTAAAGTGTTGTAAGTTCTCTGTGAGGGTTTCTCGCCTGTTCCCCATTGTCTACCGTAGTTAGCTAGATGTCATGTTCAGATTATCATCAAATAAATTTAGTATCATGATAGTTATGTAGTTATGTACTAACAAAAACCGTTAGATTATGTATGTATGCCAGTAATTACACATTTACCATGATCACCGTAATTAGCGCCCCTCCCCTTTACTCTCCCCTCCCCTACCCCCCCCCCCCCCTGTACGCGCCCCTTATCTATCTATAATTGCCACCCCTACACTCATCCCTCCCCTATTATCGCCCATCCCCTACTCCTCCCTGTACGCGCCCCTTACCTATAATTGCCACCCCCTATACTCATCCCTCCCCTATTATCGCCCATCCCCTACCCCCCCTTACGCGCCCCTTACCTATAATTGCCACCCCCCTATACTCATCCCTCCCCTATTATCGCCCATCCCCTACTTCCCTTTACGTGCCCCTTACCTATAATTGCCACTCCCCTATACTCATCCCTCCCCTATTATCGCCCATCCCCTACTCCCCCTTTACTCGCCCCCTACCTGTAATTGTCACTTCCCTATAAGTATCCCTCTACTTATAAATGTCCCTCCCCATAAGCCTTTCCTTATAAGCCCCTCCCCAATACGTACGTTTCCCTATAAGACCCTTCCGTAGAGAGCCCCTCCTCTAGCCCCTCCCGATATAAGTGCTCTCCCCTATAAAGACCCAATAAATATGCCCCTTCCTCATATTAAACGCCCCTAATGTGTACGCTTTTAAAACCATCAGTGCCCATCCACATATAAAACGCTCCTGTAGAATGAACATTTTCTCCAAGTAGTGGCCTCCCCTAGCGGCTTTCTCCTCAAGAACTGCAATAACTTATTAGTACCACTCCGTTTTAAATCCCCTTTTTAGTCATTTTCTCCATAACATATACGACATATTGGAAGGGGGGTGTCCAGGTCCAGATTGACCACACCTCCCCTTAGTGACAATATTGGTATTAGCTGACCACAACTATTCTATACCAATGAACTTTCTAGAATAGAATATCTACTGCACTTTTATCCAATATCACGGTAAAATGCATGGCAATTTAACTAAAGGACAAAAAAGCTAAATATTTCCCCAAATTAATCTTATTTTCATGTCAAATTTATGTGAATATCAGGTCAAGCTCATTTTAGGTGAAAGTATCCTGAAGAGGTTTTGTCCGTGAAGGCGACAATCAAGTCCAATTTGTTTGCGCCCTGGGCGTTAATTACGGTAATTCGGTACAATGGAATTCAATATGCTTACTCGATGTTAGCGTTAGCATTCCTCCATTTTATTGGCAGGGTTACTCATTTTAAATATTGAAAAGGTAACTCAAGAGATTTTGTAATTTTCAGGATTTCCCGAATTGATGGAAGTTCTCTTCAGTTTGCTCTATGAAGACATTGTTTAGGGTATAATGGTTTTAATGATAGATACAATGTAGATATAACCGTCGTATGCATGAGTTAGCGCGTGAATCTGCTGGTCAGTGTTGTAATGGTCAGTCTTAAGGTCAAGGTCACTAGAATATAGAGCATACGATGCACGGCGATAAGTTATGCTTATGAGAAATAAATACAATCGGCGACAGAAGAAAGCATTGTTTTTAATTTTGTATTTTCAATTACATGTTGACCAATTCAAATGCAACATTGATAGTTTGTTGGTGAAGAACAGCACGAATCACCATTTTCTGTTACCATCCATTCCGAAATCATTCAGGGTCAAGGTAACTGCTGTCAGACGTATGGTCAAACAGGGTCGAATCTCACTGCTGTTTTGTATGTCATGATGTCTTGCAGAATCAAGGTCAGTGACATACAGGGTCAAGGTCAGTGTCATACAGGATCAAAGTTAATATAAGAGTGTTGTTCACACGTGGTACAATACAGGGTCAAGGTCAGTGTCATACTGGATAAAGGTCAGTATTAGAGTGTTGTTCACGCGTGGTACAATACAGGGTCAAAGTCAGTGTCATGCTGGATAAAGGTCAGTATTAGAGTGTTGTTCACATGTGGTACAATACAGGGTCAAGGTCAGTGTCATACTGGATAAAGGTCAGTATTAGAGTGTTGTTCACACGTAGTGCAATACAGGGTCAAGGTCAGTATCATACTGGATCAAAGTCAATATTAGAGTGTTTTTCACACGTAGTGCAATACAGGGTCAAGATCATTGTCATACAGGGTCAAAGTCAGTGTCATACATGGTCAAGGTCAGCGTCTTACAGGATAAAGGTCAGTATTAGGTGTTGTTCACAAGAAGTGAAATACAGGTTCAAAGTCATTGTTATACAGGTTCAAGGTTATGACATTGTCATACAGGGTCAAGGTCATTGTCAAACATGGTCAAGGTCATTGTCATACATGGTCAAGGTCATGGTCATAAAGGGTCAATGTCAGTGCCAGAATATGTCAGTATTAGAGTGGTGTTCACACGTAGTGTCATACAGGGTCTAGATCAGGGTTATACAGGATCAAGGTCAGTATAAGAGTGTTGTCCACATGAAGTTTAATACTGGGCCAAGGTCAGTATTAAAGTGTTGTCCACACGTAGTCACATACAGGGTTAATAACAGTTTCATACAGAGTCAAGGTAATTGCCATTCAGGGTCAAGGTCAGTGTCATACAGGGTCAAGGTCAGTAATAGAGTACGTGCAGTGTTACCAATGTGGTTTTGTTATATCATATAGAGTGTTATAGAAGGTCAAGGTCATTACCGTTATATCACATATGGTGTTATGTTAGGGTCACAATATTGCATATTTTAGAGTTATTCCTTTATGGGTATTTAATTGTGACGTCATTATTTATGACTGAATCACACATCTTAAAGTATGACGCTCGCAAACAAATGACGTCAACATCGATATCTACCCGCAAAAGGCATATAATTATGTAATATGCAAATACAGAGTAACATACGTATCATTTTATAAAGATCAAGGTTATGTTGAAAATATCAGAAATCCAGGTAATAACCGCATATGTATAGGTTACCACAGGTGTGTTAGGATAAGTCCGTTTTATATACATTGTATGTTCTTATGTGTATCCTAGTATCCATAGATGATAAATCTTACGTCTACTTACTGTGTAAAAGAGAAAGAAGAGTGACCAAAACATGCGAGTGGGGCGAAAAGAGTCATTCTTAGTCTTCACCTAGACCCAAAACAGTGTATTTTGAAGTGTTTTTTGGCAAGGGCTGTGGAACGCTATAATTAACGCTATAATTAAATCTTGTGAGAATTCAGCTGAATTGCATCAATGGCATAGCCATTCAATTAACCTACATATTACCTATAATATTGTTATTACTGTACGAGGACAGTTTAAAGAAGCGTTCATGCTATTAATTCGGGAAGGTTTGATTATAACTAGTGCCAAACCATTCGGGGAAGCTGTAGAATAGTCGGGGAATTCCTACATATACGTCACAGCTATCTTTATGGCTAGACTTCCGTGTCTACCAAACACTGAGTTGGATCGCTAGGAATTTCGGAGTTTTACCATTAAGAAACATGCGGCTATTACAACTGTTTGTGGTTGAACTCTGAGTGAGGAATGAAGGTAATTAGAGGAGTAGGGCAGAGATCGGAGTCTGATAAGGAAGCCATTCATCTGGGAGACTAGGGATAGTAAATATGAGAATTAGTTAAAAAACGTTCTCGACATAGGATGACGCGGGGATTTAGTTAGGGGACCTGAGTAATATTTAAAGGTTGGGCCTCAGTATGGGGAAGAGTGATGGAGGGGGTTGTTTGTCCGAATGAGAGTCATAACTTTAAAATGCAAGTGAAAGAAGTAATCGTGTGTAACTGAGGGTAGGGGTAGTGGTCACAAGAGTGATGTAATGGAATTGATTGGGGGTAGGGGTGTTGGGAGGGGGAAATTGAAAGGTAGAGGGGGTTAATAGGGGAAAGGGTTGGTAAGAGGTTGGGGCAGATAGGGGAGGAAGTTGGGGTTGATAGAGGGAGGGGGTTGATAGGGGCTGCCAGATGTGTTTATGATAACACACCAACACGATATGTACATTAGTCTCTCTGTCAGGATATCTTTGTGTGGCCAGAAAGTTTAACACATTACTCACGCTCTAACGGAGCAGATAGCACAAGTCATCCCCTTACCCTGGGGTCGTGTGCATCCCCCTCCCCACTCCCTCGTGCTGCTAAACTGCTTGATATATACCTACTCATCCCTGATCACCATCGTTTCACTAGCTGATACGCACCCAGATATGTTGTATGTATAAAATGTATATTGTGTGTGTAAGTGTGTGGCCTAGATTCGCCGAGCTCGAGGGACTCGATCATTTATTTACGTCATAGTAACAAAGGAGGTCGGAGATGTCGAATACCTCAGAAACGTCAAATGGTTGTCATAGCGTCAGTCTGGTCTAGCGTCCGGTGGTGTGGTGTTCGAGTCTCAGTGTGCCTTTGTTTTAGCCTGGATGTTATCTTATGGTGTGTGTGGTTATGTCTCTGATTCTCTTCACACTTTTCTGTACTTCTGTTAAAATGTAATAAGTTGTATCATCCCCGATCTCCAGGGGTTACTATCACTGTCATTATCATTCTCGATACTCCACGGTATACTATCACAATCATTGTTGAGAAGTATCATCCTCGATAGTGTAGGTGCTACTTTCACTGCCATAAACCTCAATAGTCCAGGGGTTATTATCACTGTCATAAACCTCGATACTCCAGGGGTTACTATCACCGCTATAAACCTCGATAGTCCAGGGGTTACTATGACTGTCATAAACCTCGATTATCCAGGGGTTACTATCACCGTCATAAACCTCGATTATCCAGGGGTTACTATCACCGTCATAAGCCTCGATAGTCCAGGGGTTACTATCACCGTCATAAACCTCGATACCCCAGGGGTTACTATCACTGTCATTAATCAGGAGTCTCGTCCTCGGTCCGGGAGTTGCAGTTACTGTCACTATGCCCCTAGAGTACCGATGAGGCACAAGACTATTGAATCGTGTCCGATACTTCCCCCTCTACCCCCGTCCTTTGAATGGACAGCATGTGTGACGTTAGTTATGTGTCTCATTGGATTGGCGTCATGAGGGACGGATATACAAGTGTCTGTTAATGTGGTGTACAGCCCAGGTGTTAGATGTCACAGTATAGACACATTCTTGGCATTCAACCAACCGGAGCAGCGATATTACAACTGAATCCTTCTAAGGTTGTAAATGTCTGTCGTTATTATAAACGAGGTTCATTATTAGATTTCACAGCCACACATAGATATCATTAAAGTAATAATTATATGTAGTTTGTTACAGCAAGTTACAAATTTAGGTTGAACGATTACGGAAAAGACAGGGAATACAATCAATCGAATCCCCTCGGAGAAATTTCCGGCAATCTTCGGAAATTACTTGACGGAAATTACTCGGAGATGTCGCGATTGGGAATGCACCGAGGCTCGGCCAGCAACTGTGTACAGACTTAACAAGGTCAAGGTCATATCACATGACCTTGACTGTCAGTCCTTTATCTGTGGTGGTCATCTTTAAGTCAATCATGTAAAATATATATTTCTCTCTCGGGGATGGAGCACGCTCTATACGAGAGTGTAGTGACCTGGTATGAACATAATAACTCGCCCATGAGCCTATAAGACCTTTTATTTACATTCGTACACTGTATACACATATAATGTAGTAAAGCCATATAGGGATATGGATTATATAGTCTGGTGTACTACACAGCTTTTATATACCTATGTAAGATATATTACAAATGTACACGCGGTATAAAAGTGCATTGATACGTCACTGTTAGTACACAACATTCCTAAGAGGAGATCAGATAATTTTACTGACGACGAAATTCGCTGTGAATGCAGTTTACACAATACATACATAGCAGTGGGTGTTTAGGAAATATGGATTTTACACCTAGCAGTGGAGAAGACATATTGTATCATGCACACAAAAAATATTTCCTTTTGAAGTTATGTAAGGTTTTATTATCACGAATACCCCGCGAAGTAACGATCCGGACGTAGTGTAGATATAGGGAAGTATTCTATACAAGGTACATTATATACTCAGAGCTAGGGGGCGTATCTACAAACACACACGTCCACAAAAATACCGAACTATTTACTCTCAGACGAAGTTATATTTAGGTTTTATCTAACTTCATCTACACACAACTCCGTAGTACATTCCATCAAACACAACCTCTCATGACCACTTTCTGTAGTGCAGCATCGAATCAGAAATACCTTTCCACACAGTCCCCGAATTGTGAACTTGCATTCTGGCACAACCCGCTTGTGATTAATACATTCCTACATGACCCCTCCTGAGACCACCGACACGACCATTATGTATACGTACTGACTGTAATTGGTTGATAAGCAGTAAAATTGGTATAATAACGTACGCTTCTAAGCCGACAGAACACTGAGTTGAGTCAGTAAGACAAAGTCCAGTAATAGATGGAGTCATGTAGACGTTAAAGAAGATGTGATCTTTGGCTGGCTTAGAGATTAATTATGATGATTATTATGATGATGATGTTGATGATGATGATGATGATGATGATGATGATGATGATGATGATGATGTTGTTATTTGTTGTTGTCGACGATGACGACAGCGACGACGACGATGATAATGATGATGATGATGATGATGATGATGATGATGATGATGATGATGATGATGATGATGATGATGATGATGATGATGATGATGATGATGATGATGATGATGATGTTATTTGTTGTTGATGATGATGATGATGATGATGATGATGATGATGATGATGATGATGATGATGATGATGATGATGATGATGATGATGATGATGATGATGATGATGATGATGATGATGATGATGATGATGATGATGATGATGATGATGATGATGATGATGATGATGATGATGATGATGATGATGATGATGATGATGATGATGATGATGATGATGATGACGATGACGATGACGACGACGACGATGATCGATGCTGTTGTTTAATAAAATTATTTGTTGTTGTCGACGATGACGTCGTTGAAGTGACAAGGAAATTATGGATGAGGATGCTATTGATGAGAACGATGACAAGCGCAAAGGAGGTTGACGATGAAGTATATGGGAAGAATGAAAATGATGAGGAGGAGGATAGGAACGGCGACGATGACGTTTATAAGAAGGAGTATGCCGAGTGGAGGGGGGAAGAGGAGGAGGGGTTTCCTCGACTATGAATCAGTCATAAAATTGAAGGCTATGGTTAACCTCGAGGTCTGATGAAAAGACTCGCTAGAATATAAACACACTTAAGATTTAGCATCGATATCCATTAACTTGCTTATCTGGTGATATTTATTTCACACGAATGCACCCCCTCCTGTCTCCTCCGACAGACGGCAGCTCAGTTTACTTCACACCATCAAATATTACATTTGTTTACTGAAATTTATGTCTATGCTAAGAATTATTAACAGGTACTTATGTATATACATGTATATTCCTTGACTCACATATTTAGTTCATATTTCGAACACGTTTCCACTTTCATAAATTTAAAAGCTTTTCGCAATGACGGGAAAAACAAAATGAAGGAATCGATTACCATTCACATTTTGATATCGGAAACGCCATTGTATTTGTAAAGGGAATAAATATTCTACCACAATAGGTGGTGTTATTCGTTTATTTGGCGGGAGGTGGTGTTATTCGTTTATTTGGCGGGAGGAGACATATACATTGTCTGAATATTGAATCAATTTCATCAAATTTTATTTCATACAAAATTTGAAAAGGGATCAAACAACAGTCTAAGCCTATACAGCTTCTCTCCGAAGTGTAGAATAAATGAGGTACTTGTTTCTGACCACCGTAACTGACCACAGAAGTGACCATTGTTAATGATGAGTTTCAGGAACCTCCACATGAACGTTTGTCACTAGCTTCTATATGTATCTATCTATATACTCCTGTAGTTATCAAACCGATAACTATCGACAACGGCTTTGATGACGTTGATAGACATTCCTTCTACTTTACTCGCGTTACAACCAGCAAAACCACTTAAAATGTACCCACTGATGTATATATGTATGTACGTAATATTTAAACTGGTATAATTCAAGTGCATGTAACATTCCTCCCACAATTGCCGTTCCTTGAATATATCTCTGAAGTCTGGAGTGGAACTTTTCGCTATAAACACGTTTCATTTAAGTTTTACGCTGAATAATTAACGTTCGAGGAGATATTTTTTGAAACCACAAAATCAGGAGCCAAGGTTATTTACGGACGACCTGCTTCCCTGTATATGTTTGTGTAGTGGATGTGCTGTTGGGTCTCTTTGTGATAGTGGTGTCCATTTTATAGTGCTATCTCACTGAAGTGTAGAGCCGAAGAGTTTTAGAAACAAAACAACCGACAACCGGAAAACGAGTCGTCCCAGTTCCTTTATACGCTAAACAGGGGCATAACCTACTGCTTTTAGAGACTATGATATGTCTCTGCCAAGAAGTTGGGATTAGAAGAAAGTCAGTTAGGAAGAATAGAAAAGAAAATATCCCAAATATAGTCCAATGTTTACGTCATACAATATACAATAGCATGTATAATCTGAAAGTAATTGACATTTTATTCCAATATAACGCCATAAACTTCAGTAGTATTAGACCACAGGATGACATTTCAGAGGGATTGCACTTTAAAGCTTTAAAGTAACTAAAGTCTGCCCCAAGCCGGGTTCTGTTGTTGATTGTATTGACCAAGAACGATGTCTCGTCCCAACAAACAGACACATACACTAAAAAGCTATTTACCTCCGGTGTCTCAGCTGCTTTAGAAGTTTTCCTGAATTATTCAAATCTATATTTATGTCAGGAAACAGCTGTTGTTCACATAAAGCATAACACGTCACACAAATAATGCTCAACCTAGATATAACTAGTTAGGAGAGGTAATTCACTGTGATTCCTGACAAAGGGACAGGGGAGATAACTCTCCTATCTACGTCATTGGATGAGGTAATTCCTGTGTTCTGTTTGATCAAGAGGAGATAATCCATTTTTATAGCTGACAAAGGGGAGGTAACACAATGTTCTATATGGTATGTAAGAGAAAATACATCGTTTTTTACCAGGGTTTATTATTTTATTGTGGGGGAGTTAGAGATAATCCACCTGGGTTCATTATACGGATCTTTGATCGGGGAGATAATCAGGGGATCTGTATGATCAGGGGAGATAATCCACTGGGTTCTACCTTATACGGATCTGTATGACCAGGGGAGATAATCCACTTGGTTCTACCTTTATACGGATCTGTATGATCAGGGGAGATAATTCACTGGGTTCTACCTTATACGGATCTGTATGATCAGGGGAGATAATCCACTGGGTTCTACCTTATACGGATCTGTATGATCAGGGGAGATAATCCACTTGGTTCTATCTTATACGGATTTATATGGTCAGAGGAGATAATGTCTTTACCTGATCAGAGGAGATAATTCTGACAAGGGGAGAAAATCCAGGGTGTTCTACATAGGGTTAACTGACCATACTGTATTAATATTCATTTAAATCAATTTAATTAAGTGTTTTTACAATCCTTAAGTATCTCGACCGATATCAACCGATATAGTTACATTGCTTTACAGGACTTAGATGTCGTGTAGGCTAAATCAATGTTGTATACAAAATCCAGATATGAAAGTATTGAGCGAGCAGTGGCCATATTCAGCCGCCCATATGTTCAAATGTAACAAATGTACAAATGTTATGTGCTAAAATGACAGACAGCCGTACATTATTCACGGTCCCTAGACTCACCTTTGGAATCAGGTGTAAGATGATTTAAATAGCCTCCGCATGACCACGTAAATCTCTTAAAACATCAATTTTAACCTTTTATTAAACCCTACGTGATATTGAGCACGAATAAGGTCAAAGACGGAGTATATTACAACTAGGAGTTTAATATCGCCTAGCTCTACATAACAGTTGTATACTAATAATACGTATATCTACAGTACTACACGGCGATAAAGTGTTATACGGGGTTGTTATCGGATATCGACAGTAAATGATAAAGTATAATTCCTTGATACGACGGATGACATTGTAGCAAGGTTAACAGATAAAGTTCATGTATAATCCTTAAAATTTAAAACTTAATATTGATCCTGAGGAGCTCTGTACATGCTTATATTTCTTTTTTTTGTTTGTTTGATTAATTAACGCCCTATTAATTAACAACCAGAGTCAATGGTGGCCTCCCGTGTATACGGTGTGTAGTGTGTATGAAGTTACATGTTTATACATGAGCTAATTATAAGGTATGGTAACACTATCGTCTGTTTGAATATACTTCATGTACATATAATTTCAGTAATGTTGAATTTCAACATTTTGCGGTACTAACATCATATAGGCTCGGCGAGCCTCGTTCTGATCACAGGGATCTGAGAATTAGTTACAGAGTATATAATCATGGACCCACCAGAGTGCCCTAAGACCGTTTTTAGACGTTTTAGAGCTCTAGATAAAAAACCGATAAAAATAATACTCTACATGGTACTATATACGAGAAGGGTGGCAAGACTTAGGCTCCAAATTTCTAACCCGCCTACCTTTAACGGCTATATAAACACATTGCTAGTATATCGTCATAAAAACGGTTACCACCGTTGGAAAGAGCGATAATTTTCCTTTCGAAATCATCCTACACATCTGTACAAAGTGCCGTCATTAAGACGATATAAGCCCCATTATGACAAACACCTTGAACGGCAGCTAATTAATATTCAAGGTGGCCGATCCGGATAAAATATGCATGAGCTAGGCCTATGCTCCAATCTCATTGGCTGGCTATATATAAAGGCTCTCTTCTCGGGACGCGTCGTAGTTTATCTAGAGACACATCGAAAAAAGAAGATTGTGGGTAGGCGGGTTAGAAATTTGGAGCCTTAGTCTTGCCACCCTTCTCGTATATAGTACCATGTAGAGTATGATTTTTAACGTTTATCTAGAGCTCTAACACGTCTAATATTGGTCTTAGGGCACTCTGGTGGGTCCATGATTATATAATCTGTAACTAATTCTCAGATCCCTGTGGTTCTGATTGCATACTTTCTCAACTTAGCCCCTCTCTTTAAGCCAGCTTTACAAACAGCTTAGACAAACCAAATTAAATTTGTGTTGTAGTTTTAAATAACTTAACATGACAATTTCAGCCTATAAATTAAGATCTAAGTCGACATTTGAATATCATATAATATATTTAGACCGTAAATATTCACCGACATCCAGGTATATAATTGACATATTTCATCCGGACATATAGCAATTGACTTTCAGACTCTGAATAGCAAATTAAATCTTCTTTCCTCCTAAACATTTATTGGGAGAGAAATTATCTGATAATATAAATGTATGTATTTACATATGCGATACACGATTAGGAAAGTCAATAAATATACAACCACCCAAAGATAAATGATAACAAAAATAAACCCAAGATATATCGCCTGAAGTGATCAGGTTATTAAATCTACAGCACAATACAAGAGGTTTTTTCCTGAAATATATCCTGCTCAGCGACATTGAACTTGCAACATTTGTGTTTGTAGATTTCTGTCTGTTACATATATGTAAGAGGAAGAAGCTGGGGTAATTTTATATCGGCGATAGTACATATACATTTGCATTTTATATGTACACACACTTCCTCCCACATCGCCATGCATCCCAGCCCCGTGCCTCACCCAAACACCCCAATCCAACGTACCTTACCGGTACCCACACACTTCACACCCACACACCTACATATCACACCCCACATCCTATTTACACACTCTCCCTACCTGTATTTTGTATCGTCGACAGTATATATACTACTCTGTTCATCCCCACCCCCTCACACTTTATATCATATGTACAGCCCATCCCTTCACGATTACTATCATATGTACACCTCCACCCCCTCACACACTTACTATCATATGTACACCTCCACCCCCTCACACACTTACTATCATATGTACACCCCCACCCCCTCACACTTACTATCATATGTACACCTCCACCCCCTCACACTTACTATCATATGTACACCCCCACCCCCTCACACTTACTATCATATGTACACCCCACCCCCTCACACTTACTATCATATGTACACCTCCACCCCCTCACACTTACTATCATATGTACACCTCCACCCCCTCACACACTTACTATCATATGTACACCCCACCCCTCACACACTTACTATCATATGTACACCCCACCCCCTCACACCCTATCAATGTAACCCCCTCTCACACTTACTATCATATGTACACCCCACCCCTCTCACACTACTATCATATGTACACCCCACCCCCTCACACTTACTATCATATGTACACCCCACCCCTCACACACTTACTATCACATGTACACCCCACCCCTCACAATACACACATTACTATCAATGTACACCCCACCCCCACACACTTACTATCATATGTACACCCCACCCCCTCACACTTACTATCAATGTACACCCACCCCCCACCCCTCACACATTACTATCATATGTACACCCCCACCCCCTCACACTTACTATCATATGTACACCCCCACCCCCCACACACTTACTATCATATGTACACCCCCCCTCACACACTTACTATCAATGTACACCCCCCCCTCACACACTTACTATCATATGTACACCCCCCCCCTCACACTTACTATCATATGTACACCCCACCCCTCACACACTTACTATCATATGTACACCCCACCCCTCACACTTACTATCATATGTACACCCCCACCCCCACACACTTACTATCATATGTACACCCCACCCCCTCACACACTTACTATTCATATGTACACCCCCCCCCCCCCCCCCTCACACTTAC
The DNA here is from genome assembly GCF_041381155.1 of Argopecten irradians. NCBI lineage: Eukaryota > Metazoa > Mollusca > Bivalvia > Pectinida > Pectinidae > Argopecten > Argopecten irradians. The sequence continues at coordinate 9,408,642 of NC_091142.1, read as the reverse complement.
TATCACATGTACACCCCACCCCCTCACACTTACTATCATATGTACACCCCCCCCCCCACACACCCCCATATGTACACCCCCACCCCCTCACACACTTACTATCATATGTACACCCCCCCCCCCCCCTTACTATCATATGTACACCTCCACCCCCCCACCACTTACTATCATATGTACACCTCCACCCCCTCCCTTACCCCCCACTACCCCCCCCCCCCCCCCCCCCCCCCCCCCCCCCCCCCCCCCCCCCCCCCCCCCCCCCCCCCCCCCCCCCCCCCCCCCCCCCCCCCCCCCCCCCCCCCCCCCCCCCCCCCCCCCCCCCCCCCCCCCCCCCCCCCCCCCCCCCCCCCCCCCCCCCCCCCCCCCCCCCCCCCCCCCCCCCCCCCCCCCCCCCCCCCCCCCCCCCCCCCCCCCCCCCCCCCCCCCCCCCCCCCCCCCCCCCCCCCCCCCCCCCCCCCCCCCCCCCCCCCCCCCCCCCACCCCCCCCCCCCCCACCCCCCCCCCCCCCCCCCCCCCCCCCCCCCCCCCCCCCCCCCCCCCCCCCCCCCCCCCCCCCCCCCCCCCCCCCCCCCCCCCCCCCCCCCCCCCCCCCCCCCCCCCCCCCCCCCCCCCCCCCCCCCCCCCCCCCCCCCCCCCCCCCCCCCCCCCCCCCCCCCCCCCCCCCCCCCCCCCCCCCCCCCCCCCCCCCCCCCCCCCCCCCCCCCCCCCCCCCCCCCCCCCCCCCCCCCCCCCCCCCCCCCCCCCCCCCCCCCCCCCCCCCCCCCCCCCCCCCCCCCCCCCCCCCCCCCCCCCCCCCCCCCCCCCCCCCCCCCCCCCCCCCCCCCCCCCCCCCCCCCCCCCCCCCCCCCCCCCCCCCCCCCCCCCCCCCCCCCACCCCCCCCCCCCCCCCCCCCCCCCCCCCCCCCCCCCCCCCCCCCCCCCCCCCCCCCCCCCCCCCCCCCCCCCCCCCCCCCCCCCCCCCCACCCCCCCCCCCCCCCCCCCCCCCCCCCCCCCCCCCCCCCCCCCCCCCCACCCCCCCCCCCCCCCCCCCCCCCCCCCCCCCCCCCCCCCCCCCCCCCCCCCCCCCCCCCCCCCCCCCCCCCCCCCCCCCCCCCCCCCCCCCAACCCCCCCCCCCCCCCCCCCCCCCCCCCCCCCCCCCCCCCCCCCCCCCCCCCCCCCCCCCCCCCCCCCCCCCCCCCCCCCCCCCCCCCCCCCCCCCCCCCCCCCCCCCCCCCCCCCCACCCCCCCCCACCCCCCCCCCCCCCCCCCCCCCCCCCCCCCCCCCCCCCCCCCCCCCCCCCCCCCCCCCCCCCCCCCCCCCCCCCCCCCCCCCCCCCCCCCCCCCCCCCCCCCCCCCCCCCCCCCCCCCCCCCCCCCCCCCCCCCCCCCCCCCCCCCCCCCCCCCCCCCCCCCCCCCCCCCCCCCCCCCCCCCCCCCCCCCCCCCCCCCCCCCCCCCCCCCCCCCCCCCCCCCCCCCCCCCCCCCCCCCCCCCCCCCCCCCCCCCCCCCCCCCCCCCCCCCCCCCCCCCCCCCCCCCCCCCCCCCCCCCCCCCCCCCCCCCCCCCCCCCCCCCCCCCCCCCCCCCCCCCCCCCCCCCCCCCCCCCCCCCCCCCCCCCCCCCCCCCCCCCCCCCCCCCCCCCCCCCCCCCCCCCCCCCCTCCCCCCCCCCCCCCCCCCCCCCCCCCCCCCCCCCCCCCCCCCCCCCCCCCCCCCCCCCCCCCCCCCCCCCCCCCCCCCCCCCCCCCCCCCCCCCCCCCCCCCCCCCCCCCCCCCCCCCCCCCCCCCCCCCCCCCCCCCCCCCCCCCCCCCCCCCCCCCCCCCCCCCCCCCCCCCCCCCCCCCCCCCCCCCCCCCCCCCCCCCCCCCCCCCCCCCCCCCCCCCCCCCCCCCCCCCCCCCCCCCCCCCCCCCCCCCCCCCCCCCCCCCCCCCCCCCCCCCCCCCCCCCCCCCCCCCCCCCCCCCCCCCCCCCCCCCCCCCCCCCCCCCCCCCCCCCCCCCCCCCCCCCCCCCCCCCCCCCCCCCCCCCCCCCCCCCCCCCCCCCCCCCCCCCCCCCCCCCCCCCCCCCCCCCCCCCCCCCCCCCCCCCCCCCCCCCCCCCCCCCCCCCCCCCCCCCCCCCCCCCCCCCCCCCCCCCCCCCCCCCCCCCCCCCCCCCCCCCCCCCCCCCCCCCCCCCCCCCCCCCCCCCCCCCCCCCCCCCCCCCCCCCCCCCCCCCCCCCCCCCCCCCCCCCCCCCCCCCCCCCCCCCCCCCCCCCCCCCCCCCCCCCCCCCCCCCCCCCCCCCCCCCCCCCCCCCCCCCCCCCCCCCCCCCCCCCCCCCCCCCCCCCCCCCCCCCCCCCCCCCCCCCCCCCCCCCCCCCCCCCCCCCCCCCCCCCCCCCCCCCCCCCCCCCCCCCCCCCCCCCCCCCCCCCCCCCCCCCCCCCCCCCCCCCCCCCCCCCCCCCCCCCCCCCCCCCCCCCCCCCCCCCCCCCCCCCCCCCCCCCCCCCCCCCCCCCCCCCCCCCCCCCCCCCCCCCCCCCCCCCCCCCCCCCCCCCCCCCCCCCCCCCCCCCCCCCCCCCCCCCCCCCCCCCCCCCCCCCCCCCCCCCCCCCCCCCCCCCCCCCCCCCCCCCCCCCCCCCCCCCCCCCCCCCCCCCCCCCCCCCCCCCCCCCCCCCCCCCCCCCCCCCCCCCCCCCCCCCCCCCCCCCCCCCCCCCCCCCCCCCCCCCCCCCCCCCCCCCCCCCCCCCCCCCCCCCCCCCCCCCCCCCCCCCCCCCCCCCCCCCCCCCCCCCCCCCCCCCCCCCCCCCCCCCCCCCCCCCCCCCCCCCCCCCCCCCCCCCCCCCCCCCCCCCCCCCCCCCCCCCCCCCCCCCCCCCCCCCCCCCCCCCCCCCCCCCCCCCCCCCCCCCCCCCCCCCCCCCCCCCCCCCCCCCCCCCCCCCCCCCCCCCCCCCCCCCCCCCCCCCCCCCCCCCCCCCCCCCCCCCCCCCCCCCCCCCCCCCCCCCCCCCCCCCCCCCCCCCCCCCCCCCCCCCCCCCCCCCCCCCCCCCCCCCCCCCCCCCCCCCCCCCCCCCCCCCCCCCCCCCCCCCCCCCCCCCCCCCCCCCCCCCCCCCCCCCCCCCCCCCCCCCCCCCCCCCCCCCCCCCCCCCCCCCCCCCCCCCCCCCCCCCCCCCCCCCCCCCCCCCCCCCCCCCCCCCCCCCCCCCCCCCCCCCCCCCCCCCCCCCCCCCCCCCCCCCCCCCCCCCCCCCCCCCCCCCCCCCCCCCCCCCCCCCCCCCCCCCCCCCCCCCCCCCCCCCCCCCCCCCCCCCCCCCCCCCCCCCCCCCCCCCCCCCCCCCCCCCCCCCCCCCCCCCCCCCCCCCCCCCCCCCCCCCCCCCCCCCCCCCCCCCCCCCCCCCCCCCCCCCCCCCCCCCCCCCCCCCCCCCCCCCCCCCCCCCCCCCCCCCCCCCCCCCCCCCCCCCCCCCCCCCCCCCCCCCCCCCCCCCCCCCCCCCCCCCCCCCCCCCCCCCCCCCCCCCCCCCCCCCCCCCCCCCCCCCCCCCCCCCCCCCCCCCCCCCCCCCCCCCCCCCCCCCCCCCCCCCCCCCCCCCCCCCCCCCCCCCCCCCCCCCCCCCCCCCCCCCCCCCCCCCCCCCCCCCCCCCCCCCCCCCCCCCCCCCCCCCCCCCCCCCCCCCCCCCCCCCCCCCCCCCCCCCCCCCCCCCCCCCCCCCCCCCCCCCCCCCCCCCCCCCCCCCCCCCCCCCCCCCCCCCCCCCCCCCCCCCCCCCCCCCCCCCCCCCCCCCCCCCCCCCCCCCCCCCCCCCCCCCCCCCCCCCCCCCCCCCCCCCCCCCCCCCCCCCCCCCCCCCCCCCCCCCCCCCCCCCCCCCCCCCCCCCCCCCCCCCCCCCCCCCCCCCCCCCCCCCCCCCCCCCCCCCCCCCCCCCCCCCCCCCCCCCCCCCCCCCCCCCCCCCCCCCCCCCCCCCCCCCCCCCCCCCCCCCCCCCCCCCCCCCCCCCCCCCCCCCCCCCCCCCCCCCCCCCCCCCCCCCCCCCCCCCCCCCCCCCCCCCCCCCCCCCCCCCCCCCCCCCCCCCCCCCCCCCCCCCCCCCCCCCCCCCCCCCCCCCCCCCCCCCCCCCCCCCCCCCCCCCCCCCCCCCCCCCCCCCCCCCCCCCCCCCCCCCCCCCCCCCCCCCCCCCCCCCCCCCCCCCCCCCCCCCCCCCCCCCCCCCCCCCCCCCCCCCCCCCCCCCCCCCCCCCCCCCCCCCCCCCCCCCCCCCCCCCCCCCCCCCCCCCCCCCCCCCCCCCCCCCCCCCCCCCCCCCCCCCCCCCCCCCCCCCCCCCCCCCCCCCCCCCCCCCCCCCCCCCCCCCCCCCCCCCCCCCCCCCCCCCCCCCCCCCCCCCCCCCCCCCCCCCCCCCCCCCCCCCCCCCCCCCCCCCCCCCCCCCCCCCCCCCCCCCCCCCCCCCCCCCCCCCCCCCCCCCCCCCCCCCCCCCCCCCCCCCCCCCCCCCCCCCCCCCCCCCCCCCCCCCCCCCCCCCCCCCCCCCCCCCCCCCCCCCCCCCCCCCCCCCCCCCCCCCCCCCCCCCCCCCCCCCCCCCCCCCCCCCCCCCCCCCCCCCCCCCCCCCCCCCCCCCCCCCCCCCCCCCCCCCCCCCCCCCCCCCCCCCCCCCCCCCCCCCCCCCCCCCCCCCCCCCCCCCCCCCCCCCCCCCCCCCCCCCCCCCCCCCCCCCCCCCCCCCCCCCCCCCCCCCCCCCCCCCCCCCCCCCCCCCCCCCCCCCCCCCCCCCCCCCCCCCCCCCCCCCCCCCCCCCCCCCCCCCCCCCCCCCCCCCCCCCCCCCCCCCCCCCCCCCCCCCCCCCCCCCCCCCCCCCCCCCCCCCCCCCCCCCCCCCCCCCCCCCCCCCCCCCCCCCCCCCCCCCCCCCCCCCCCCCCCCCCCCCCCCCCCCCCCCCCCCCCCCCCCCCCCCCCCCCCCCCCCCCCCCCCCCCCCCCCCCCCCCCCCCCCCCCCCCCCCCCCCCCCCCCCCCCCCCCCCCCCCCCCCCCCCCCCCCCCCCCCCCCCCCCCCCCCCCCCCCCCCCCCCCCCCCCCCCCCCCCCCCCCCCCCCCCCCCCCCCCCCCCCCCCCCCCCCCCCCCCCCCCCCCCCCCCCCCCCCCCCCCCCCCCCCCCCCCCCCCCCCCCCCCCCCCCCCCCCCCCCCCCCCCCCCCCCCCCCCCCCCCCCCCCCCCCCCCCCCCCCCCCCCCCCCCCCCCCCCCCCCCCCCCCCCCCCCCCCCCCCCCCCCCCCCCCCCCCCCCCCCCCCCCCCCCCCCCCCCCCCCCCCCCCCCCCCCCCCCCCCCCCCCCCCCCCCCCCCCCCCCCCCCCCCCCCCCCCCCCCCCCCCCCCCCCCCCCCCCCCCCCCCCCCCCCCCCCCCCCCCCCCCCCCCCCCCCCCCCCCCCCCCCCCCCCCCCCCCCCCCCCCCCCCCCCCCCCCCCCCCCCCCCCCCCCCCCCCCCCCCCCCCCCCCCCCCCCCCCCCCCCCCCCCCCCCCCCCCCCCCCCCCCCCCCCCCCCCCCCCCCCCCCCCCCCCCCCCCCCCCCCCCCTCCCCCCCCCCCCCCCCCCCCCCCCCCCCCCCCCCCCCCCCCCCCCCCCCCCCCCCCCCCCCCCCCCCCCCCCCCCCCCCCCCCCCCCCCCCCCCCCCCCCCCCCCCCCCCCCCCCCCCCCCCCCCCCCCCCCCCCCCCCCCCCCCCCCCCCCCCCCCCCCCCCCCCCCCCCCCCCCCCCCCCCCCCCCCCCCCCCCCCCCCCCCCCCCCCCCCCCCCCCCCCCCCCCCCCCCCCCCCCCCCCCCCCCCCCCCCCCCCCCCTCGGGTTTATAATCCTAATTTCAATACATGTTTCACAGGTAACATGTACCTGTCCAGGTAAATAATACCTGTGTAATGTAGGTCACCCAGGTAATAAAGGTGTACCCTGATGTAGGTACACACTTCTATGATGTGCATCCCCGAGGATGATGGAAATGGGGGAGGGGCGTTATCGATCAATTGAAAAACACGAGGAAAGGAAACACAAAGGGATTATCTTCCATTTTATGATAAAGACTATAAGAGGTCAAACTGGCCTGTATCGCTCACATATTTTGGTAGCCTTTTAAGTTATATATCGAGGTTGGATACGATGTCTCCTTTATCATCTAAAATTATGCAAGATTTTATTGGTGACAGTTATACGTATCCCCTCTCAAGCGGTCCACAAGAGTTTGACACTAACTTTAAGTGTCCCTCTCCTCTAGACCCTCATTCACATGTAACCTTAAACTACTTAATTGGACTATCATCTCTATTTCCGCTGACCAGACACGTTAAAGCCAACTTCACAGGAAATATGCGGACATTATCCGGTCCTAAAATTACACAATCCACACATCGGCTTTAGATTCCAATGGCTCGCCATTCGTGATGAAATAACGCCATATTTGTTTGAGTTTCTGTACAAATGAGACTGTGTGGTTTTCACGGGTTTATAAAATACTATATATAGGGGGTGTTAAGTTGACTAGGCTTTGACGTTTGATATACTTATGATGATATATCAGGGTAAACATGTTGTAAAATGAGGAGCCCTCGCCCTGTAATAAAACCACAATATCACAACCAGAATTGACAACAGATAACAGCCGATCGTCTCCATGGTAACGGTTCTACACTCAACATATGTAATTAAAGTTTATCTTTTAAATCGAATATTTGATTTAATTTTCACATCTTTAAAATTTTCAATACTTGACAAAAATATTTTCGTCTGCCGACGGCATTAGGTGCACATTTCGAACTCAAATTAACTCGATATGTGAAAATACTTGTTGTGTATTATTAAGATCAAAACATGTCCCCTTGAAAAAAACAAGAATACTCTATTAACACATTTGCTTGCAGTTTATAAAGCTGCTAAAATTATTTAAAGGTCCAATAAATGTTCGGTTAAAGATGCTCCACCGCTGACAAATGGTACTTTTTCACTATCAAAAACAGAAGCAGACGATTTAGTTTTTTCTTCAGTGACAAAAGTTACTTACTTTACACCATTACCACCATTGAAAAGTTTGAGCTTCTAAGTTTACTTCAAGTTAAAAATATGAAAAATAATTAATTGCTTCCCGAAAAAATTCCGTGGCACTATATCCTATATGGAAAGATGTACTGATTGTGCATGCATCAAAGGCAAAATAAATTATTTTATATTATTTTTTGTGTTAATTAGGCATAAATAGACACGATTCAACACCAATTATTGTTCAAATGATAAACATCATTTATGCTCTGTCGGCGGTGGAGCAAGTTTATAAACTTCAAGCGCCTCTCATGTACTAGATATCAAGAGACTTTATTTTGACCCTTGTACCAGACGAGAGATTAATGTGCCGGAGTTTAAAAAATGAAATGAGAAAGAGAAGTTCGTCATTTTGACCTAGAAGTGACGAAAACAACGAATTCATCCGGAACTCCTCTGGGAATCGATTAACTTACCTACCAGGCTATTAATTTACCATGTATTCCCGAGATAATACCCGATGAGTTCAGGGTGGCTGGAAAGTAAGATAATGTGGACAAGTTTAAAGTGGCGAGTCGGGATCAGAATGGCGAGGATTGTTGTGCTTTTGAAAGCAAATTCTTCATAAAGAAAGGACGATTTAGATTTTAAAAACACACAAGCCAGGGAAAACGAAATGTTTGAACAGGGTTACATTGGGTGGCGGAAAAGATACTGGAAAGAGTAATCGGTCGTGAACCTTCGGCAATTTCCGTGAAGGGAAACATAATTCTATTGTACACGTATTCTGTTAATTAGAACCATCAATAGTCTCGTTGAAATTTCCGACAATCTTCGGAAACATTTTAAAAGATTGCCGGAAATTTCTATTACGTTAGGACGTGGCGATCGCAACATCACGGAGAATTTTTCCTCAAAATTTCTTCGGTTGAAATATGTTTCGTCGATAATTTCCGAAGATTGCCGGAGCATTCTCGGAGATGTTGTAATTAAGGACGCGGATGACCGAGTTTTCGTAACGGAAGTCTTCCTCATTACATGTCAGAAATTGGTTATACTGATGGAACGGGTGTAAATACCCCTGTTATATTGATTATCATAATTATATAACATTGCATTGATCACGCCAGACTACACCATACATGGTGTACAAACTGCCTCGGCCTATCACCAAGTGGTTCCTCCGTTAATACTCCTAATATGTTCATGGATAATATAAACTATATAGAACGGAGCCTCCCTTGTTTGCTCAAATATCCATATGATTACATGTCGTGTGTGAACACATCATACCTTCCTTTATATTTACATTATTGAATCAATACTATGAGATAATTCTATAGGTGGATATGAATGATAGGAACACCTTCTTCCGAGAGTGACAGAATATAGCGAAACCCTAGACTTAGCGAGGATACATAAAGTGATGCCGAGTTGGGGATAAAAGAGTGTTTTTCATGTCAAACCTGTACTGCACGCTGCTACTGTATACTTTAAAACTCACGTCATTTTTTAAATTTTTAACTTCATATGTAATTATGACACGCTCTATATATGAAATGACAAGTTGATAACCTACCGCTGTGCGATTTTTCACGCAAATCCCTTTACACTTTTTACAACCAGCTTTGTTGCTGAAAATAACGATCAAATACCGAATATACATTTTCAATGTTCTTGATGTCTCCTTGACACCCTTTCTCATTGTTTGTTAGCTTCTCCTTGACAACCGTCCTCATATGACCTTAACTATTGTCTCTCCTTGACAACCGTCCTCATATGACCTTAACTACTGTCTCTCCTTGACAACCGTCCTCATATGACCTTAACTACTGTCCCATTGACAACTTTCCTCATATGACCTTGACTACTGTTTCTCTTTGACAACCGTCCTCATATGACCTTAACTACTGTCCCCCTTGACAACCGTCCTCATATGACCTTAACTATTGTCTCTCCTTGACAACCGTCCTCATATGACCTTAACTACTGTGTCTCCTTGACAACCGTCCTCATATGACCTTAACTACTGTCCCATTGACAACCGTCCTCATATGACCTTAACTACTGTCTCTCCTTGACAACCGTCCTCATATGACCTTAACTACTGTCTCTCCTTGACAACCGTCCTCATATGACCTTAACTACTGTCCCATTGACAACCGTCCTCATATTGACCTTAACTACTGTCTTGATCTCTTGACAAACTATTGTCCTCCTTGTCCTCATATGACCTTAACTACTGTCTCTCTTTGACAACCGTCCTCATATGACCTTAACTACTGTCTCTCCTTGACAACCGTCCTCATATGACCTTAACTACTGTCCCATTGACAACCGTCCTCATATGACCTTAACTACTGTCTCTCCTTGACAACCGTCCTCATATGACCTTAACTACTGTCCCATTGACAACCGTCCTCATATGACCTTAACTATTGTCTCTCCTTGACAACCGTCCTCATATGACCTTAACTACTGTCTCTCCTTGACAACCGTCCTCATATGACCTTAACTACTGTCTCTCCTTGACAACTGTCCTCATATGACCTTAACTACTGTCTCTCCTTGACAACCAGTCCTCATATGACCTTAACTACTGTCTCCCATTGACAACCGTCCTCATATGACCTTAACTAACTGTCTCACCATTGACAACCGTCCTCATATGACCTTAACTACTGTCTCTCCATTGACAACCGTCCTCATATGACCTTAACTACTGTCTCTCCATTGACAACTGTCCTCATATGACCTTAACTACTGTCCCATTGACAACCGTCCTCATATGACCTTAACTATTGTCTCTCCTTGACAACCGTCCTCATATGACCTTAACTACTGTCCCATTGACAACTGTCCTCATATGACCTTAACTACTGTCTCTCTTGACAACCGTCCTCATATGACCTTAACTACCTGTCCCATTGACAACTGTCCTCATATGACCTTAACTACTGTCTCTCTCTTGACAACCGTCCCTCATATGACCTTAACTACTGTCTCCTTGACAACCGTCCTCATATGACCTTAACTACTGTCCCATTGACAACTGTCCTCATATGACCTTAACTACTGTCTCTCTTTGACAACCATCCTCATATGACCTTAACTACTGTCCCATTGACAACCGTCCCATTGACAACCGTCCTCATATGACCTTAACTACTGTCTGACAACCGTCCTCATATGACCTTAACAACCGTCCACATAAGAACTATGACCTTAACTACTGTCCCATTGACAACTGTCCTCATATGACCTTAACTCCTGTCTCTCTTTGACAACCGTCCTCATATGACCTTAACTACTGTCCCATTGACAACTGTCCTCATATGACCTTAACTCCTGTCTCTCTTTGACAACCCTCATATGACCTTAACTACTGTCCCATTGACATATATGACCTTAACTACTGTCTCCTTGACAACCGTCCTCATATGACCTTAACTACTGTTCTCCTTGACAACCGTCCTCATATGACCTTAACTACTGTCCCCTTGACAACCGTCCTCATATGACCTTAACTACTGTCTCCTTGACAACCGTCCTCATATGACCTTAACCACTGTCTCTCCTTGACAACCGTCCTCATATGACCTTAACTACTGTCCCATTGACAACCGTCCTTATATGGCAATTTGTTGTGGATATGCCCCTATTAATCCTCACTTCACCGTGACTTTGAAAAAAGACACTTCTTGTATACATACAAACATATGGCTATACAATGTTGTTTTTAGCTGTACAGGTGCTTTTCCCAATAGTTAAATTTATTGACGTTTTATAATTTATGTAAGGTGTGTATTTAATCACCTACACACGGGGATGTATACAGGTGTGACAGATTTATCATGTGATTCTAATCTTTTTAATCTTTAAATCAAAACCATCAGTGAGTTCACTTCTCGCCTGATTGGTATTCCACAAAGACAGCTTTGTATGGGAAGATGTATGTACCGGAGTGTGTCTAGATTTCAGAATAATTCACGAATGGTTTTTTTTCTCAAACAACTCGTATATACAGAGGTATACCTAATACCTCTCTGGGCTTTCAATAGACCGAGAGTTCTAGATCTGTTAGGTCTATAATCACTTAAATTTAATGGCTTCCCAAATAAAACTATTTCATTTGTGTTAGTCTATGTGTCGCATAAGTTATGAGTTTTACGGCAATACAAAATTACTACGATGACAGTCAAGAGCTTGGCGAAATGAAAAGGAAAAATGTAACACTTTTTATCATAGTCCAGTTCTGTAACACTTTTGGCACAATTTTTTTATGAACCTAAATGCGATCGAAAACAGCCATGGTACTATTTGACAGATGACTTCCTGATAAGGCTAACATACTATCTGATGATGGTGAATTTCTTAGAAAGCAAATAAAATAAATCAAGATTAAAGAGACAAGAGTCGGGTTGAGCGAGACTATCGAATAATTATATAAATTGCAGCTCTTTAGGACCTTGACGTATATTGTAAATCATGGCGTATTTACATCAACTTTTGATCTAAATCTTTAGATTCTAGAAGTCCAAATAGAGCAATGTTGAAGTCACCCAACTGTGGAAGCTTAAATATGATCTAGTTACAATGACCGAGATTTCTGTAAGTTATACGCAAATACCATTTATCTAAATTTTGCTTACGTGCCAGAATAAATTTGACAAAATGACGGAAATAAGATAAGTCCTCGCCGGAATGTTTATACTATCCAGAGGAGTTCCGGATGTGCACATTGGCTCGAGGGGTTGTGGACAACCTATTTTCCTGATCCACTCAACACATCCGGAGAAGTCCCGGGATAGTCCACTCGGAGGCCAAGAAGACGGCAAGTCGCTGAATAGATATTATTCGAATAATAAAACTGGGACTTACATGTACTTAGCGTTGGAGACCCGCATATATTATGTATTCATTATGTTTAAATTTATAGCCCTCAACGATATCAAAAAGAAAATTTTCGAAGATGTCAAAAGACTACCCCCCCCCCCCCCGAATTACATGTATATGACCTACCAACGCCCGGGGGAGGGAGGATGGGGGAGGGGGGGATTCCGTGTGGATGAAAGTGTTGTTACTAAGTGATACAGAAGATCAATATATATACCTATTAGTAAATATATTCGTGTATAGTTTGTAAAATGGTATTGGAAGAAATATGGTTTTTAGACGATTGAAGTATAGGGTGGGTTTGTGTTTCCACGTGACGGAGTTCCCAGTCTTGGTCTATAAAGTAAGCCCTATTCCGCTATATACTTTTTACAGCCACTTGATGTCATAATCTGCAAGCGCCTGTGTTACAAACCTAACTATCTTCACCAACGCACAAAGATGGAAAGATTTAACAAAACCTACACAAGAACGGGATAGAGATGAAATGGAAACAATTCTAAACTACTGGAAAATATACATGTACTGCTACACCGATTCTGAGACACACCCTGGTAAAGGAGAAATATGTCTTCCAAGGCATGTAGCATGAAATGGAATATTTACCAAAAACAGATCACCAACTATCTATCAATTTCGTTATTCAAATTCAAATATGAATATTCATATTTAGAAGTCTAGATATGTCAACTAATGATCCGTATTACCACAATTAATAAAATACACAGAATAAAAATTACACATTCTAGATATTTCTGAAGAATGATACTAAAAAACTTCCTGATCGCTTTACGTTAACTCCAATGACGTCATGTCCTGGCGCTCCCGAGATGACGTCACCCATAAGTACCTCTTTAATTTATAGATTACTTTTAGACGCGTTAACAGCGAGTGTGGGACTGATGGATGGTAAAAAAATAAGTTATTTATCTTGCAATGAGTGCATTTACAAGTCAACTAGCGATGTGATGTGACAGGGTTGGGCAAGTGAATTTCACATCAGTGTCAAACTGATTTTAGGACAATTCAGGATTTTGGAATAACGAATTAATAGATTTGGTAGACGTTTTTTACATGATATATCCATAAAGGAAATTACAGTTAAAGTTACAGTTTATTGTATTATATATACGAATGAAGGTTTAAATAAAAAAAATAGACAATTTTTATTCTGCATAGTACTATATATTGTAATGAATATACCCCTAAACGTCTAAAACAATTGGTCGTTAGACACTCTGGTTGGTCCAATTTAATATCAACTGTAACTAATTATCAGATTCCTGTGTCTAAAAATGGTCTATGGACATTCTGGTGGGTCCAAACTGATATCAACTGTAACTAATTATCAGATTCCTGTGTCTAAAAATGGTCTATGAACATTCTGGTGGGTCCAAATTGATATCAACTGTAACTAATTATCAGATTCCTGTGTCTAAAAATGGTCTATGGACATTCTGGTGGGTCCAAATTGATATCAACTGTAACTAATTATCAGATTCCTGTGTCTAAAAATGGTCTATGGACATTCTGGTGGGTCCAAATTGATATCAACTGTAACTAATTATCAGATTCCTGTGTCTAAAAATGGTCTATGGACATTCTGGTGGGTCCAAGTTGATATCAACTGATTCCTGTGTCTAAAAATGATTTATGGACATTCTGGTGGGTCCAATTTAATATTAACTAAAAAAATAGTCAATGGACATTCTGGTTGGTCAAAACTCCAAAGCGATATAATGTTAACAGAGATCTGAAAATTAGTTTTCTATGTAGTGTAGATGTAGTTTGTTGGTGGTTCACGTATACACAGCTAAATTAAAAAGTATAACGTGATAGAGTGCATTGATAGCCCCTAACAGAGATAAGATTACCTTTGTTGGACTTTCACTCAGTGACGTAATTTTACATAGAAAAGTCACGTGACTAAGTATTAGTCATTGTTTAGTATAGTGACTACATCCGGGGTTCTACAAGGCCGGATACAAAGTAAATGAAATATCGCGGTGTGAATCATTAGATGTTTAATATCCTAACGACTCATAGTCGTGAATAATGCAGCTCAAATTACGATGACCAGTGTCCGTTCATGCCGCTGCCCAATCAGTATGCTCTGGGTCACGTGACTTGGCGAGATTTTTAAAGTATCAGCGTACTTAGATTAAATTTCTTATTTTGTTTGCTCTTCAATAAATATAAAACATTGGAACAATAACAACAATAGACGAGCTCTTCCTGGTAAAGATAAATTATGTAAACTTAAGAAACTATTCAAGGTACATGTAAGTGCAAAATGAAAAAAAAAGTCCTTCCTTGTAGACAAATACATGTACCCATTTACTACACATCGTATACATGTATGTGTACGTACAATGTCGCTGCATTTTAAATTAAGGAAATCATTAAGGTCCATTTCAGCTAAAGTGAGGTTGAGTTATTATATAAGATATGTTTACATAAATAGTAACCATAGCAACCGTATTATAACACCTTGATGAAAAAACTTAATGTTTTATAAGTTTCCTGTTTCGATACATCAAGTGTACATATAGAGTATGTATATGATGTAATGTTTCTGAAGTCCGTACCATAGTGTTCGCACATATATTTCAATGATCATCTTTCATTCCAAAATATTAATAACTGTTGCGCGGAAACCTTAAAATCGAAATTATTACAGTGTAGATAGGGCATATACTGCAGAATGTATCGAGATATTAGACATCGAATATACAATGTATGTGTAGAATCATTGAAATCGAGACATTGGGTATATTTATATAAATACCACGTTTGATATAGAAACACTGGAATTGTAATACTGGTTTTACCCTTTGCGTTTAGATACAAGTACACTGAATTACAAGTGTTTTTGAGACTATATATGTAGTATCGTATAGGAAACAGCTGACTGTGTGCTTAAGTCATGTGCTTATAATCTCCATAGGAAACAGTTTGCCTGTTTCAATAGACTGTGTACTCGTGTATATGACCACGCTGGTAAGGTTGTCGTAGTATCTTCTTAGTGTTATGTATTGATTAAGCTTTTTTCATATATGGAATTTTAGAAATACACATCAAATATAGCCCAATATCTTTCCGAAACGGCTTATATTCTTTAAATGGGAATGAATATTAAGGAATATTAACAATTTGTAGAGTTGCAAAAGTTTTAAGCTGATCGTCAATGCTGATCTATTCAATTAAAATAAATTAAATGTTATATTTTATAAAGCGGGTCGTGTTACATGTATGTTGCCGACATGCATAAAAATTAGTTGACTTTCACTGCACCAGAAAACGACGAAATGTTAACAAAAGTTACTTGCTTTACACTATTGCCCTAACTGAAAAGTTCGAGCTTCTTATTTTAATTCAATGTAAAAGTATTTAAAAAAATTGAATCCCGAAAAATAAATCCATGACATTATGTACTTAATGGAATGCGGTTCTGATTTGGCATACAATAAAAAGCAATATAAATTATTTCACAATATGCATTTCCAGAATGGCCAATCTTCAAGTCTTTCAAATGTGCACAAAGTTATGTTAGGCATACAGTTGGAAATATCATATGTATTTATACGTAATTTATATTCTACAGCGTTGCGTGTATTCAAATGTTGTGTTTTTCTGACTGTACAAAAATGTAAGTCAGATTATTTTTTGCATGCTTGAGCATGCAAGCATGCACGGGCGCTACGCCACTGTCAGTACCAGGCACGACCTGGAGTAGCTTCCTTATGTGACAGGTCTCCGAATTTCCTTGTTATTCATATGTTACTTCAGTATTTTATATTAATTATGAGGTTTAGTCAAACAGGAAGCTACAGTTTATCCCGTGTATTCACGTTCGTACACCGTGTGGTGTTTATTTCCTGGTATGCACGGAAATTCCTCTGATTTTCACTCGATAAGTTATCTATTCAAATCCACGTCATGTTGGTAATTTGTCCATATGTCCATTTTTTTTACTCCAGCAATCAGTTTTTGGAGCAAGGGAGGAAACTCTTGTGTGATCTTTGCTTAACGATCCCAGCGAACCACGTGTACTAGTGCACAAGAGGAGGCTTTCCAGTCGACCACATGCGCGTGAGGGTCAGACATACAGGTTTAGTACAAGGGTAACACGTGCGTCCATGTCTAGACTTTATACATCCTTGTATGCCGATAATGGTACTCCTACATGGCACATGGAATAGTGCTCTGATAACAATACCACTAAATGCATTTGTAACATTGAGTGGCAATTCCATTTTATCGAGTTTACTACAAAGGATTTCCAATTCCAATTAATACATAAAATCAAAGTTTTCACAAATGCAATATATTTTCTGGAAAATACTGCTTATTTATGGCGGCGAAACATGTCCGAATTCACTAGAACCTTGTTTATCTACAGATGAAGATCCTTTATCATATTTTTTTTCTATTTTGTGTTTGCTATACATAACATTTAACAATATTAGCTGACTCTAAGAACGCTTTCGCATATTTATAATCAATTTTACCCAGAGAAGTTGAGCTAAAGTGCAATATGTCTAGTCCTTAAACATTGCTAATCCTCTTCCTGTTGGATTTGTGTCCAATAATTCAATAGGGCAGTTACTAGGTGATACTGGCATAAATTTGGTGTGTTCTCCTGGTACTCCGGTTTTTCGCCATTACGTTTTTGAATCAAGAACGAATGCATAAATGTACATATATTTGTACATATTGGGCGTACTATGCTTGACGAGTATTCCGTATACCGATAGGTATGACAGAATAATCTCCCTTCGTATTGCTGGCGTGTTGAAGTCAATTTGTTAGAGTTATGTCCCTTGGATTACAACCGCATTGCAGTCTATGATGCTACGTCATTTGCTGTAAACTGTTGCCATGGTGACCTCTGGATTACGTCACTATTGACAGGTATACGTACTTACCGAGGTCACCTTGCCGTGAATACATCCATTAGACATGGGTTTGATAGTTTACAATACTCGATCTACTCAACCATATATTGTAAATTAGAAAGTAAAAGTGTATGGATCTGTTGATTATCATTATTATAATATATTCTTCATCCTCGATACTTTCACTGTCGTTATATCGACAATGATATCAGCCTATAGAGTATCGAGGATCACTGTACGCATGTATCATTGAAGTCAGAGATAAGAAGTCAGACAAAAAACAAAAGCAGCTGAGTTGATTCACAAAATATTAGATTGTTTAATTAAAAAAAAAAGAAAGGAAAAAAAAAAAAAAAAAAAAAAGAATGAAAAAAAAAAAAAAATGAAATCAGTTTAATCTACTTAAAGTTGTTCCACCGCCGACAGAGCATAAATGATATCCATCATTTGAACAATAATTAGTGTTTAATCGTGTATATATATGTCTAATTAACACAAAAAATAATATAAAATAATTTGTTTTGCCTTTGGTGCATGCGCAATCAGTACTTCATTCCATATAGGATATAGTGCCACGGAAATTTTTCGGGATGCAATTAATTATTTTTCATATTTTTAACTTGAAGTAAAATTAGAAGCTCAAACTTTTCAATGGTGGTAATAGTGTAAAGTAAGTAACTTTTGTAACTGAAGAAAAATACTAAATCGTCTGCTCCTGTTTTTGATGGTGAAAAATACCATTTGTCAGCGGTGGAGCATCTTTAAGCATTGTATTCTTTCAGTTGGCTAGCGCATCATGTTGAACGCCTCATGGAATTTGCCTCTGTCCAGTTAACATCCCAAAGAATTTTGCATCTATAACGCGCACCACTGGATATGCTAGAACACCCATCTTATATCTTATAAACATCATTGCATGTCAAAAATATGACAACCAATGCTTAAATGAATGTCAACTGCGCTTGGTAAGGTTACATAGTGGAACTGCAGTGAAAATGTAAATATAAATGTTTGTATATTGTAGGCCAAATTCCGAAACAGATCCGTTCTTTGTTTGTTAAATGAACGGCCTATTAACAGCCAGGGCCATGTAAGGACGTCCTCCCATGTATGCGGTGTGTAGTATGTATATAGTAGTGTATGGTGCGTGTTTTGGGATATAAGCATGACGCCGTAAGACACAACGAAACACACCGAGTACCAATCGATCACATTTATACTTGCAACGGGCGAACCAGTCGTCCCACTCCGTTATTCCCACGTCACACTGTCCCGATATTAATATGCGATGGCCATATGAATTATGAAAATTTCAATTACGGGTGAAAATCTTCCGAACGTGGTTTTACCCGACGTCTTCACCGAAGTGAAAGCCGATGAAAATGCGATGCCTAAAGAAAGCCACACGATTTTATTCGAACCAAACACGGAGTCACAGCGAATACGTGTTTTTATGAGGATATAGATACGAAGGCTGAAAGAAGGGCGAGTTCTGAGCGAAGGCGACACGATGACTATGTGACGTCGTCACTCACGAAGCTTGAGAAACCTCCCCGGAAATCATACGATGGCCTCATGAGTTGATGATCAGCGCCGAATTCACAAATTTTCTTTTTCGTGCGTCCATCCTGAGTCAACTTCGGGACATGTGATGCTAGCATTTATGCTGAGCACTAAGCATGAGCAGAAACTACCACTTTTATAGACTCGGTGTAGCCTACCTCACAAGCGCTCAACAAAGACGCCAAAAGTGAGGTGGCTACGATGGCCGAAAGCGGCTGGACACATTTGAGTGATATTTTAATCAAAGCATATTTTACTCAAATCTGTACCACGATACCCATTTGAAGTATACTTTAACGTGACATATGTTTTGTCTATTTCTGTCCCACACCGCAGCCGATAGCGGCCATGGTACACTTTTAATCACTTCTACTATATGTGCGGGCGATTTCACATCTTTATTTTGTCCATTCTTCAGTTGCTATGATCTTGTAAAAACGAGTCAAATCCTAAACATTACTTTCACGTTCTTCCTTGGTGTTCTTTTAACAATAAAAATGTTCTTTTAACAATAAAAAAGACTCTGAAATAGCGTCATCGGATAACAACAAAACAACAATGAAATATACGGAACTGTCCTGGTAAAAATGTACGAAATAGATCTGATTCAATGATTGGTCGTAATCATCAGTTGCTTTATTGATAAAAATATAACATTTTTTTTACAAATTAATTGAAGTTTCCCTACAAGTACCCTGACATCGAAAAGATTATACAAGAGAGTGAATTCCTAAGTGTCAGGTTATTTCTGGTTTCATCAGAAGATTAATAGCCGTACACTGAGGGTCATTTTGTACCAACGACCCCCATACTTTTTGGTGTTACAGAATCGAGTGAAAAATAGTTCGTTTGTGTACCATGTAATAGTGTATCGCGGTACATACTTTAGTAAAAAATGCTTTGATGGTGTACAACACAAAAGTGTACCGCGGTACACAAACGAATAAAAAATACTTCGTTTGTACCTGTACCATGCAAAAGTGTGCCATGGTACACAAACGACTAAAACATCACTCAAATGTGTCCGGCCGCTTTAGGCCATCGTAGGTGGCTGACGTTAGGAAGAAGAAAGTAAGGTAGGAGGAAATAGAAGATAACATCCTTAATTTAGTCGCCTTTTACGATCATGCAATATTGGGGCAGCAGGTACAATTCTGATGCCCTACCCGCACCACGACACTAGCTCTCTTGTTCTGTGGATAGTTGAGCTAAATATTGGCGCCTATTCCCCTTATTGGCCCTCCCCTTCTGCCTCAGTGTTATCAGAATTATGTTCTCCTTACCCAGAGGATGTTTCTGACCAAACTTGGTTATTTAAAATATCAATTGTGAATCCATTGCTTCTAATGACAATAAGATATGTTTAAAACACATTATTTTCAAAGTAAATTATCCTGTCTAAATAAAATTGCTGAGTGAATTTCCAACGCGAGTTTTGGTGCTATTCTTGATGCAAATTTTGCTGAGTATATTTTCTTTATCCATAATGACAAGAAATTCAGTACTGTAAGACTCTTTCATATGTGGATATGAAGGATAAGGATATTCTACCCGAGGGTCAAAAAATGTAGTAAAATCCGAGGCTTGCCGAGGGTTTTGCAACATTTTGTGATCCCGAGGGTAAAATATCCCTATCCTTCATATCCACTTATGAAAGAGTATTTTTCTTTCATACCTCGACGTTTTATTGCAATTTTACAACTATAATATCTCGCCATTTTAAAATAAATTCGAAGAAATCCACGGCTAAAAGTCAATTTTTCATACATGAAAAACTACGTGATATTTTAAACAAAAATCCCCTTGTTTGCATCTTTTATAGTAAAACCAGGCAAGTTTGTGAAGAAAAAAAGTTAAAAATTTACCATGGAAATAAAAAAAACAATATAATATGTTTTATGCTTGTTATATATGTGCTATTTCTTTTCGTTGAAGAGAATTTCTTCTTTTTTAATCAAGTTTATAACAGATACAGTAGTTTTGGATGTATATTTATAACGATAGGGTTTGTTAATAGAACACGGTAAACTTGAAAAGACGTTCATATTCGAGGTAGAAAGGCGTTCATTTGCGGGTGTAAGGGATTATGATATACTTCACGGCCCATTTCTCTAAAACCTTTACAAGCGCCAGAGTCACCACATTGGGTTACGTCTCCAATAGAATGTCCTTTGAAACATGTTTATGGACGAGGCGTATAATCCATTTTATCAAATAAACTCTATCCGTTTTCAGTTATTCTTAATGCATCAATCTATACCATTTTTTTCGGAACAAAGACTGGGAATTGACAAATAATATACATTTCGCCATTGTATACAACAGAGTTGCCACACTTGCGGGCAGGTGTGCATTGTGACGTCATTATTTTATATTTACATTCTGAGTGTTTCGTCACTATATGAATCAACCCACTGACAAAAACAAACATTTGCCTATGAAAACACTATGAATACAACGATTCTCGTGCATCGATCAGCTGATGTCAAACACTGCGCTATTTTCATATCAATAGAAAATAGTCCCCCACAATTTTTTAATGTATAATCTTTTAATGTGTTGTTTCTTGATATAGAATCAACTAAGGTTAACTATAATAGGTCAATCAAATCTTATTTTAATTATATTTCTTGTTTATCGTTTGTCATTTGCAAACAAAGGTTGACCGGAAGGCGGAAGCTTGAAAACGCGACGTTGTGGAACGACTTTGTCATCCAGCTGTTCCATTAATCTCGTTTCTCGTCGTATATGGGTATCATAATTTTAAATATAATCTAATAACCTTCCAATAACTTTTATTTTCATAAATTATTCTAATTTAAATATATGGATTGAATGTAGTTTTTTTATTTTCATAGCGGCTATGAATAGCAGAAGCTATCTACATATCTTCCGAGGAGCGCTAACGCAGGCGAAAATTACATAAAGCCGTGCATTCGACGAACGTCAAAATACCATTATCACAAATACACCAATGATCAATGCAAACACAATTGTAAGGTTTTATTAAAGAAATCGTATGTGATGAAATTTATAAATGAATGTGTAATGGAGTATTGAAATCTGGATTTTCATCTTCCTGTCTTTAACCACCCATATGGATCTGGTAAAGAAAACAAAATGATGAAATAAAAAATAAAGCAATTTTCCAATACTGACAAATTGTAAAAGCAATTTTCCATATACGATACTTAATTGTTTACAAGAAAATTATTAACTACCGCAACATAACGTCGAGGTATATGTGGCAAATATATATCACCTTACCAATTGAAAGTTTATTTTTCATTCTTGGGCTACTTAAAAAATAAATTCATAAAAAATGGAGAAATAGATAAATAGAAAAGGTTATATTTGCTAAAACAAAAATGAATACAAATTATATAATCTAATTATACTTTAAATGGTTTGAATTTATATTCTATTGATGCAATTTGACTAATTCACGTACCATGTGGTACCTGATAACGGTTGTCATTCACTAACGTCATTTCGGCGGGAATATTGTAAATAGTAACGTTTTCCATTACCCCTGGTGATACTAGTCCCCGCACAACCGTTAGCGGACTGGTTGCCCGTTCCTTATCACCTCTCCGCCAGGCTGCGCTCCGCTCACTAGGGAACGGTAGCTCGGGTAACCATGATGATTTTTTTTGATTGGTCAATCTACATTATCCGGTTCCGCCTGCATCACTTTTTTTAGGCGTGGGAAATTTAACGAAGCGACGGATCTTGTTAATTTATTATGAACATAGTAAAATAAGATCTTACATTTTGAAATCATTTCGTGCAAACGAGTTTTAGAGTGTTCATAGGAACGACGTTAATGACCTGTTGACTATCACGCAAAATTGATGCACATCAAGATGGCTACCCGAACTAACTGAGGCAGGAACCAGTTAGCCACGTGGTACCATAAATTAGTCACATTAAAGGTTTTGAATCACAAGATTATCCTGTTGACTATACAAAGCACATTTAGAACTGACCTTTCTATATAATAAGGATCATTATTTGTCCAACCTTCCACTTCTCCAGCCTTGTCCCTCCACGTCGACCCTTGCTGTCCCAGATCCGATCCTCTGTTCCCACTGTTATAAAGGATTTCTCCCAACTTGAAGGAATCTGCACTGCGTCCAAAACGATTCGATCCTCTGTTCCCACTGTTATAAAGGATTTCTCCCGACTTGAAGGAATCTGCACTGCGTCCAAAACGATTCTATCCCCTGATCCCACTGTTATAAAGGATTTCTCCCCAACTTGAAGGAATCTGCACTGCGTCCAAAACGATTCTCTATCCCCTGATCCACTGTTATAAACGATTTCTCCCAACTTGAATCTGCACTGCGTCCAAAACGAACTACAATTTCATATAATACACTGTACCAAATGAACTTCATTTCTTCGTCTTAATGTGGCGATGATTATGTTGACATAACCTCTATTTTAAATTACATGTAATATATATTTACTAGTTTGCACAAATGTATAAAAAGCAATTTTCGTATGTTTTGTACTTTTTTGTTTGTTTTTCTTTTCAGTTTTCGGGTGTTTTTTGTTTAGGTATTTATTTATTTATTTTGCTTTCACTTGTCAATTCGACTTCGATAATACATATATAATACACACATTTTCCAAATCTCTGTTAGTTATGAAATATAACAAGAAGCCATGATTAGAATACAAATCTTTGAGTTTAATTGTTATATAAGAAAAAGAAATTGTATGAGTATGAGTAGTGCTCAGATACATACATGTTCGCTTCTATTTCATACAAATTAAAACAATTACTTACTGTACGATGTACACAGCACACAGGCCACGAGACAGGGCAGTACGATCAACTTCAGCATTTTGGTGTTCAGTAGTCTGTCAAAGATAGATAACTGTTATACTCATGTGTAATTGAATGTTGCTTGTAACGACCATTTTCATTGGCTTAATATCTTACTTTATAAGCTCAAAATAGACCAAATGGTGCCGCCGTTTGTAACGTCGCTTCTGATTAGCTCAGAACCGCGTAGTAATATCATAAAAAGGCCTAAACTGAATTTTAATGAGATAATCTTGAATTATTAAGATTGATTTGAATAGGTCTTTATGTTGTGAATATACAACACAAAACTATGATGTACTCCAATTATAAACCGCTTTGAGTACACTCATATTTTGTGTTATACCTCCGTAACATTTTGTTTGTGTGTTATATTTCTATAACACAAAAATCTATTCAAGTTAATCGTTAAATATCAGCGTACGAGAAATTGCATGTGTTTTGATATTAAATCTATTTGCACAACGCCATTTTTAACATGTATGAAATTAAAACAATTACTTACTGTACGATGTACACAGTACACAGGCCACGAGACAGGACAGTACGATCAACTTCAGCATTTTGGTGTTCAGTAGTCTGTCAAAGATAGATAATTTTATACTCATGTGTAATTGAATGTTGCTTGTAACGACCATTTTCATTGGCTTAATATTTACTTTATAAGCTCATGATAGGACCAAATGGTGCCGCCGTTTGTAACGTCGCTTCTGATTAGCTCAGAACCGCGTAGTAATATCATAAAAAGACCTAAACTGAATTTAAGTGAGATAATCTTGAATTATTAAGATTGGTTTAAACAGGTCTTCATGTTATGAAAATATAACACAAAACTATGACGTACTCTAATCATAAACCGCTTTGAGTACACTCATATTTTGTGTTATATCTCCGTAACATCTTGTTTGTGTGTTATATCTCCATAACGCAAAAATCTATTCAAGTTAATCGTTAAATATCAGCGTTTTAGAAATTGCGTGTGTTTTGATATTGAATCTATTTGTATAACGCCATTTTCAACATGTATGAATTATAAGAAACTAATATCAAGTACATATTCCGGATTTGCACATCACAGATTTATCTGCACTTGCGGGTAGGTATTGATTATGACGTCATGTTTTTGCGAGCGTAACGTCATACTTTTCGGAGAAAATGTCATGAATTGCGCTCACAAAATAATGACGTAACAATCGATACCTACCCGCAAGGGAGTTAACTCTGTAATATGCAAAGACGGAATATTCATAACAACAATCTTATTTAGTAATATATTAAAGAAATAAGTATCTACTTAGTACAATTAGCCGTATTCGACCCAACAAGCGCCCCTATCACCATAAGCGCCTCTCCCCCTTTGTGAGACCCCTTGGAATTATATCACATGACTCGAATAAAATGCAAAATGAACATTTGAAAATCTCGTGTAGATTTATCTATTACTTTGGCAGATTTATTGATCAATTAAGTCTTCCTTAATGTGCAATAATTTCATAAAAGACTACATGTAGCATACATATAGATCTAATAAGCCTCCCTCCCTAATTTAAGAAAATATGTGTCCGATCGCTCATTGGTTCAAATACGGTATGTTTTTTGTTCTTTTTTTGATACACCCTGTAACGGAATGAACACTTTATGTTGCTTTAAGATCATATTACAACAATCCCTGCAGCTTTTTGTAAGAACCAACAATTTACACATTGGCGTTTTGTGTACGATAAAGAAGAAAAATGGCAATTAATTGTAATATTTCATTCATTCCACACAGAAAACTATTTAGAGAAACTCAAATGAAATGTCAGAAAAATATTCAAACAATAGTATTTACTCATATACGAGCTGTAATGCATTCATTTTTTCTCTTTATATACAAAAGATGTAAACTTACCCAGGCACAATAGGTAACACTTGTTCAGTCTATGTCAGAATTGCTTGTGACAAAGTACAAACTATCACCAGTTTTATACACCATTCTACAAAGAAATAGTCTATGAATATAGTTCCACATTCTTCTTCATACCCACGTACGGAATCTACTAATGCCTTCTGTACATAGCTAAAACCTACGCTTCCCCATTGTCTTTTTATGATGTACATGCCGATGATTGGTCGAACCACAATTAATGCAGTGACCTTATATGAGATAAGCCTAACACATACATGTAATACTAATTTGCATGAAACCGCTGGATGTAAAGTCGGTTGATCAATGTGATGAAAATACCACAAACCACAGCGTATGTTTTATTTTGCACGTGCCATGATGAGTAATTAAAAGACGTTGCCGGTCGTGTAGTATAAGAAAAAAGAACAAACACTAAATAAAAACACAGAAAAAATAGAAAACGCGCTAATATCATAAGTTGAGGGCTAATATGGTAAAATTAATGTCGGCCAGGTAATAAAACATATTGTTTACACGATTTAACATTATTTTCATTGCCAACTCTTATTTCATTTCCTCATTAATACTTTTTTTTATTAATGAATATATTTTTTTGTTTAAAAGGAAGGATATACATGAAATATATCATTTTACCACAACGAAAAAAATCTTATAGAAATGTACACTGCCTTCGCTTACTTTGTGGCCACCTTGAATATTTAAAAGTAGTATAGCAAAAAAAAAATTTGAATTAACAAAACTTCGCATTAGTATATGCTTGACTGCCGTAATCGAATGATTTCTTTCTAGTTTCTATTATGTAAGTTGACAGATGAATAAACAAGAAGTCGTAATTTGTCATCGTAATCATCTACCATCACATAATAATTATATATATTTTCTTTAGTTAAATAACAAACTACTAGTACTAAATTACAATATGAACAGAATTGTACCTGCTGTCCCTATTGCATGATCGTCAAAGACGACTAAATTTAGGATCTTATCTTTTCTCTTCTTCCAAACTGACTTTCTAACGTCTCCCTTGATACCACCTCAATTTTGGCCTTCCGTTGAGTGCTCGCCCTTGTGAGGAAGGCTTAAGGTTCTATTCCCTGGCCGAGACCCACCATAGTCTATGAAAGTGGTAGTTTCTGCTCCTGCTTGGCGCTCAACATAAAGGGAGTGGGACGACTGGTTCGCCCGTTGTCAGTATAATGTGACCTGGTGGGATATGTTGTTTGATGTCTTCGGCGGCAATGCTCAGTGACATAGCACTTTGAAAAGGGCAATAGTTCAACTATACAAGAATACACAACATGAATATACCGCAGTCTCCCAAGACACGACCATCGCACTTCACACATGCTATACAACGCATACATGAGAGGCCGTCCTGGGTGTTATAAGAACGTAAATTAATCAAACAAACAAACAAACAATATGAACAACAATTGAATTGAGAGAGAGATGTTTGTGATAATAATGGTTAGTATTTGCTATATGAGAAACATGAAAAGTTATTCAGCTGTTCAGGTGTTACAGTAGTCATATCGGATTCCATACTGTTGGATTCCATTTGTGTAACGGATAAATCGGTAGATAATCACTGGATGATAGTGTCATTATTGTTGTTTTACCGATGTTCAACGTTTGTTGAGGGTTTTGGGTTTTATTAGTTTAACGTCCTATTAATAGCCAGAGTCATGTAGGACGTGTCAGGATTATTGGTGGAGGAAAGCCGGAGTACCCGGAGAAAAACCACCGATCAACGGTCGGTACCTGGCAACTCTTCCACATGGGATTCGAACTCGCGACCCAAAGATGGAGGACCTGTGTATCACCGTCATCAGACAGATCGCGTTGCAGGTATATGACGTCATGACGTTTATTTTGGGGAATTTCATTCCAAATATATCGATATTCACCAGAAGACCAGTGAACGAACTGGTCACGTGTATCGGATCAAACCAACGGAAATGCTGGAAATTTTTAACCATATAATAATTTATTATGTACCATGTACAGTATGATTTTACCTATTTTTTATCTAGACCCTTAAAACGTTTAAAAATAGTTAATATATACTTGTATGTGCCCCCTGTAGGGTCCACATACATAATATCATGAACTAATGTTTTACAGGTTAGTGACCCCGCTAACCTTTACAACATCAAGATGAAAGCAAATGTTATCAAACACTCTCAAACTTTTACTTTCGATCTACGAATATGGTTGCCAAATACACAATAAATATAGCCATAATTATCTAGCATTTTAACCATTCATATGTTATAAATCCGCGCAATGTATGTTAAGTGCAGATTCATTTCGCTGTTTTGCCGTAGTCAACTTATTATAAAAGACGACAGCGAGACACAGCGCGACCCACGTTAAGGAAAATAACATTTTATTCATTTTAATCAAATTGTCTGGAAGGTGATAAGTGTAATGTTACGGCAAGCTCATAACGTTTGCAACTCTACAAAATTATCAATCTCGTTTTATATTCCCATTATTTTCTTGCATTTTTCATGCAGATTTCAAATATGTATAAAAAAATGGATGTTCTCGAACTACTTTTGAGATATTTGAGCTTGATCAATATACCATCCGTAAAAATTTGCTGGTCGAAAATGGAAAAATTCATAAGAAAAATGTTTTCTGTAATATTGGGGTGAATGTAGTCTCAATTCCTTTGATTTTTGTCCTTAATTTCTAACGATACAATAATGTACAAAACTATAGTATTTTTGTTTAACAAATGTTAACTAATTTTCGGGTTTTTTTTCTCGAGAACCGTTTCTATACGTAATTATCATGATTGCCATATTTCGCCTCTAAAAAATCAATGAATAGGCAAAAAAGGAAATGAAAATCCATGTCAATTTCACAATATTTGTATATGCCCAAGGTAATTTTTTTCGAATGTTTCAAAAATGACAATGAATTGACAATCAACTATATTCAAACAATTCACTTTAATTCTCATTTTCTAAATATCTCATTTCTTGAATAAAAATATGAAATGACAAACGTTGTCGATGTATACTTTGATGGAGTACAAGCGGAAAGACAGTAGATTCACTTTAAAAAGCAAAGGTTTGTCTTGCATTGTCTGTTAATTTCAATTTCAATGTAACATGTACAGGTGCAAACGATCCGCGGATTTTTCTTACTTAGAAACACGATTACTGCATTCATGTACGTTTTATATGTATAAAGTGTCTATATATATCTACATGTCACGGTCATAAAGAATGTACCGGTGATAACAGAATATACAATATGTGATAATGTTTCCTTTCTAATAGTAACATGTTATCGTAATGTGCCATTGTCACGGATAGCGGCGGGTGTTGTGTCCGTCTTTGTGTCCGTGCTAACAATGACCACTGGCCTTAAGCTTTGGCACCTGTCCGTAACTGGCCGAGGTCACACATGTAATCTGGCGTGTAATTACCTTCTATCTGAGTCGTTCAAGCGTGACAGTAAATAATAATAACACAAGAAGGAAATTCATTCCGCCAATGTAAATCAGTACATACCATTCTTACTTAATACATCTGACATACAGAATCGGCGGGAGGGTTCTCTCCATTAGTACTACAAGAGGTAAGGACTTTATCATTCTTAGTTAGACTTAAGTATTTTTGATACTGTATGTAGCTACACTTGTATTTCAGTATATACAGTTGGATTGCCAACAATAGAATGTACATAATAATACTAAAGTACCTCTATATACTATGCATTTTGACAATTGTTATAATGAAGTCAAGAATCAAATCGGCGATGAACGCTGTAGTTATTGGCATATAACCTTCACCAAATGCATTATTTTTTTTTCTTTCATACTGTCTTTGATCAAGAAAAATTAGTTATCATATACAGTAGATGTTGTGTATCAACATTATCAGTTTCAAAATCAATAACAGGAACATGATGTAGATGGACGGGAATCTATGGTACATGGTAGCTACATGGTACTTGACCAAAAGTTACTTCCCTCAATTGTGTACACGGAGTGTACTACGTTTAGACTGCTAGTAGACACCAATCATGAGTGCACTACGCTTAGACTTCTGGTAGAACAGAGTGCACTACGTTTAAATTTCAGGTAGAACAGAGTGCACTTCGTTTAGACTTAGGTAGAACAGAGAGCATTACGTTTAAATTTCAGGTAGAACAGAGTGCACTTCGTTTAGACTTCAGGTAGAACAGAGTGCACTACGTTTAGACTTCAGGTAGAACAGAGTGTACTACATATGTACGCTTAGACTCCATGTAGAACAGAGTGCACTACGCTTAGACTCCATGTAGAACAGAGTGCACTATGTTTAGACTTCAGGTAGAACAGAGTGCACTACGTTTAGACTTCAGGTAGAACAGAGTGCACTACGTTTAGACTTCAGGTAGAACAGAGTGCACTACGTTTAGACTTCAGGTAGAACAGAGTGCACTACGTTTAGACTTCAGGTAGAACAGAGTGCACTACGTTTAGACTTCAGGTAGAACAGAGTGCACTACGTTTAGACTTCAGGTAGAACAGAAGAGTGCACTACGTTTAGACTTCAGGTAGAACAGAGTGCACTGCAGGTAGAACAAGTGCACTATGTTACGAGACTTCAGGTAGAACAGAGTGCACTACGCTTAGACTTGGAATGCACTACGCTCATGGTAGAACAGAGTGCACTACGTTTAGACTTCATGTAGAACAGAGTGCACTACGCTTAGACTTTCAGGTAGAACAGAGTGCACTACGTTTAGACTCAGGTAGAACAGAGTGCACTACGTTTAGACTTCAGGTAGAACAGAGTGCACTACGCTTAGACTTCAGGTAGAACAGAGTGCACTTAGTTTAGACTTCAGGTAGAACAGAGTGCACTACGTTTAGACTTCAGGTAGAACAGAGTGCACTAGTAGACAGGTTATAGACTTCAGGTAGAACAGAGTGCACTACGTTTAGACTTCAGGTAGAACAGAGTACTACTTAGACTGGTAGACACACTACGTTTAGACTTCATGGTAGAACAGAGTGCACTACGTTTAGACTTCAGGTAGAACAGACTGCACTACGTTTAGACTTCAGGTAGAACAGAGTGCACTACGTTTAGACTTCAGGTAGAACAGAGTACTATGTTAGACTTCAGGTAGTATATACGGAGTGCACAAGATGTAGACAATAGGTAGACACGGAGTGCACTACGTGTGAACACGGTGTCCACTACATGTTGACATATATGGTGTCCAGGTACTTTCAGACCTAGACAGACAAGGTGATGTGTTACAGCTAGGGATGGGGTGGGGGTGAGTAGGGGGGGATACAGTTTTAACTTTGAAATGATATTTATAATTATACTATTTAATATTTATTTTTTACAACATCTACAATTTAGTGCACAGTATATAGAACTATACGATATTTTTCTTAGTATATACAGCTCTGCTACACAAATAAGACTTTTTCACTAAAAAACGTAACAAAGATTAATTTATATCTATTAAGTATATGTCTATTTCATTACATGTCATTAGTTACCAATTACGCTCCTGAACTGGGAAATTTCTTGAACTGCACTCTTCCGTAAGTAAGCATTACGCCATTGTGTCAGCTAATTATGTAACATTACAGAGGATGATGTCATATTGCTGTTATATAGGGATTTAATGTTAACGCGCTCCACGGGATATGTAGATAGCTTCTGCTATTCATAGCCGCTATGAAAATTAGAAAAATACATTCAATCCATATATTTACATTAGAATAATTCATGAAACTAAAAAAATTACTGAAAGGCTATTATATTATATTTAAAATTATGACACATATATACGACGAGAAACAAGATTAATGAACAACTGGATGACAGTCGTTCTACAAACGTCGCGTTTTAAAGTTATATGTGCCGTAAATTTTCATACTCACGAATCAAGATGAGTTTTTAATATGTATATTCATCACCAAAAATTTACCAACTTTTTGAAAATTACAGTACTTTCAATGCATAGGTTTTAATTTTACATGTACAAATAAGAGCTGAAAATGAATTTGGCAATACTGCCAAAAAGCATTTATTTACATTAATAGTGAAGTGAAATGAGTACATATGGTCAGACCATGAAACCAATTTGTGGTCTACAATTTCATTACACATTTTACATGTTATTAGTAATTGTTAAAAATGTGATAAGTGATATACGACGAGAAACAAGATTAATGGAACAGCTGGATGACAAAGTCGTTCCACAACTTTAACGTCGCGTTTTAAGCTTCCGCCTTCCGGTCGACCTTTTTTTTTGCAAATGACAAACGATAAACAAGAAATATAGTTAAAATAAAATTCTATTGACTTAATACAGTAAACCTTATTTAATTCGACATCAAGAAACAACACATTTAAGATAATACATTAAAAAAATTGTGGGGGGCTATTTTTTAATGAGTTGAAACTGGCGTAATGTTTGAAATCAACTGATCGATGCACGAGAATCGTTGTATTCATAGTGTATTCATAGTGTTTTCATAGACAAATGTTTGTTTACGTCAGTTGGTTGATTCATATAGTGACGAAACACTCAGAATGTAAATATAAGAGAATAACATAAATTATAAGCAAATGAAAATGCTCCTTACATGAAAGATATGTACACGCTTGCTCCTCGTTACCTTGATATATAATTTCCTCTCTTGATCTTGTGCTCATTCGATGTCTACGTATTACCGATCCTAAAAATAGTTAATTGTAAAAAAAATGTTAGTTTTAATACTGTTGGATCCGATTTTTACAAACTAAGCCTACATTTTTAGGCTATTGATCGGTCAATGACAAAGCTTAATCCTTTTTAAAAGTTGATCGTTAGTTTATAACTTGGACTCCACCAAGGATAAACAATACGAATGGTTTAACAAAGGATCAACAGCGAGATAGGATTAATCCCTGTATGACGAAACCCGCACACCCTTATGTGAAGTTCGGCCATCTTAAATAGCAAGAAAACTCGTCAAAAACTTCGCCCACCGAAATAACGAAAGTATTCGAATACAGCGTCTCCTAAAGGGAAAGTGGTGTTATAGCTAATCCTAAGTACAAATATCCTGCTTAATCACATTAGATTAACGATGGAATTTCGCCCGTAAAAATACAGATGAGCGATTATCTCCCCTGATTCAACCTTCTGGATATCGTATTTGTAATGACAGTGTTACATATATACACGTACAAAGTACTACCAAACAGATAATTTTGGAACATATTTAATACCTATTTTGTTATACAAATCAGAAATCTTAACCCAGAAACACCCAAAAACCTAACCGACTTATGCTAATTAGTACTGCTAACAACTGGGTATGTTCCCACTACAAATGTAGTTTTTGAGATAGCGTACAGATAGTTCCTAGAGATACTTTTCAAATGAACATTCCTACCAATTCCCCGTATCATTCCAATTTTCATTTCAATACCAACGTTGAAGCCGTATTATCGCAAAAATAGGACACTTTTATAAAACTCAGATGGTCGAATTGCCGACGCTACCTCTTAAGATTTTCTTTCACATTTCCTGATTTTATTCCTATGTTTTCACGCTAAGAGACTAATGTATCATAAACCAGGTCATAATTTTGTATAAAATATGAAAAACAGAAAATATAGCCTGTTCACCAGTCAAATGTAATTAGCATATATATATACGGTCTAAGTAAATTAACACTTATCTGTGCTCATATCAACATTTGGCCCCGTCACGGGTAAGGATCACAGAAAGTCCCCTTAATCAAACCCTCTACACCATCAACAATATTATTTATATCACACGTTTCTATCTCAAAAAAAATTCTTGGTGAATGAACTTGGATAAAGGCATTTTCCAGTTCTGAATCATGATGTCGAATGTTTTTTTTTTTTTTTTTTTTTTTTTTTTTTTTGGGGGGGGGAAGGATCTATTTGCGTTATGGCTTCTCAACATTTTTAATGTTGCATATTTTTATAGTATATGTTTTTTGATAATTTTGCATCATGTACTATGAAAATGTTCGCTGGGAATAATAGACGCATTTATGTATGTTTTGATTTCATATGCAGCAAAACATGCTGGGAACATTGCATCCAAATGAAGAATGAAAGCCTTAACACAAACAAAGGTTATTCCTAAGTGTTTATTTATTGCCATCCTCGATACTCCAGGGGTTACTGTCACTGTTGTCATATCCACCCCAGAACTAACTCATAATACAACTGAAGGTAGCCCAGGAGAAAAAATCTGAACCAATCACATACCTGAAGAGTCTTCCTTTGAAGATTACAGAGAAAGCGACGGCCAACTTCAAAGTCACACGGTCAACCACAGTGTATTGCTATTCGATTATTTTGATGTACATCAAATGATCAATTTACCTGTGGTTTCTGCTGCCTCCAATTTTACTATGAGATAGTTCAAGGGTGGATAGTACGTCAGTGGTAGTAACCCCTGGAGTATCAAGGATGCTTGATTTGTATCCTGCCGTAGTCCTTGAGTTGTGATTGTCCATTCTTGGCCAAGTTGGTAAATATTATAATTGGCCAGTGAAATCGTGGTAAATTATATAATAGTATAATTATATACTGTTACAAATGAAATCGAATCTTTAATCCTCGATAACAAATATCCAATTAGGATACATTTCTATTAAATTGGCATTCACAAATAAAGTCACAATGAAGAATCGTGCAATCAATGCGATATGAATTATGACAAAATGTTCAAAAAGGAATCGATGTGTATGCCTATGTAAAGTTGAATCCGGTCAAACCAGCTCTTCTACTACGTGCTAAAAACACTAGTAAACATAATTGCATGGTTATTTGGTGACAGAAATTTGTACCGAACCCTGTGGACCTAACTGAAATGTACATTGTTTTGCATATTTTGCCAAATTTACAAACTACAGAACAATCTTCGAGTCAACAACAATACTTAAGATATGGCATGATGCATTCACACTTTTCATCAACTTATACTTAGTTACGTTCAAGTATACCTAAGAAGTGATCTAAGGTCATACAAAATATCACAAGTTTAAACATGGTCTTAAACCTTAAACAAATGTTAGAGAAGTACTTGCAGCTGCATCCTCGATACTGCAGGGTTGCGATCACATACGATCTCTACACCCCTGTCAAAAGAGCCTTTTATCGGTACAAAGTGGTTGACTGTGTGGCTTTGTTACGCTGTAGTCACACCGTCCCGAAATTGACACAGGATGGACACACGAAATAGAATATTTCCAAATTCGGCACTGATCGTCAGCGCATCGGAGCATTCGTGAGACTATCTTTAGCCATCGCATGATCTCTGGGGAACGTTCTCATGCTTCGGCAGTAACTTCGTGAATGACGCCAAAATCTTTGGCATGTCAAAAAATTGCCCGAATACCACACAAAGGTTAATTTTCATGTTGAATTCTTGTGTCCGTCTTGCCCTTCGTAAGGCAATCGCGACGACATCTTGGCAATTCGTGTCTTCTTCGTCTTACCATCGTGTAATCATCGGCGACAATGGACTCATTTATAATCACGAACGCAATACGAAGGAAACACGAATTTATCCGATGATCTTACGTAAGAAGTCAACACGACTACATCCAAGGAAATATCAGTCGCTCACGTGAACACTTGTATAAAACTCACCATAGTATTTTTCTCAGTCATCCTGGGTAACAGCAGAAATGATATGTTATGATGCTAATAAATAAAGGAAAAAGCAGAAAGCTGCATTTCTTCTTTTATTTCAACTTTGAGAGCAAGATGAACAACCATTGCAGGTTCAGAACTTGTTGCCTTATTGAATTATTTCGAGTTTTTGAAGATATATAATTAATATAACGATCCTACACTGATTCCAGATTACACTTACATGTACGTTGAAACTATAACACTTAAAGTTATGTGTGCCGTAATTTGCATGCTCACGAATCAAGAACAGATTTTAATGTTACTTTCACCACTGAAAATTATCAATAAATTTCGATTATTACAATACTTTCAATGTATAAGTTTAAATTTTATAAAGTCAAATAAAAGTTCAAGGCAGTACTTCCAAAAATTATGATATTTAGGTCTTAAATGTAATGAAATGAGTACACCTTATCAAACGAAGAAACCCTAAATGACCTTAGTTGTCGATGGCCGTAAAACTCAATCAAACAAACAAACTTTTCACATTTTAACGGTGATATTAATAATTATAACATGACTTCTTCAGAAATGAAATGTTTTGCATCTAAACATATAGCATAAAAATAATAAAGCATAAAAACGAGAATTATCACAGTGCATATTAAGCATCATACATGTTTCCTTATTCCTTTGTATGATTTTGAATGAATTTCTCAAAAGTTGTGGTATTCAAAAATTACCGAAGAAGAAACAACCTGTCAAACTTTTCGCCCAGTTATGACACATATAACATTTCAAAATATTTCTTCTGCAAATTCTACAACATTCATTTTTAATTGCCAATTTGATTTTTTTGAACTTTTAATACGTGCTTAAAACAATGTATTCGTTTGAGCTCTTTAAAATGACATGTAATTGCATTTCTTTCAATGTTTGCTTTTATTCTAATCTCTTAATTGTCTCGGATGGAGGGCTTCGTGTTGCCGTCTTACGCTCATCGTATTTACAACACGACGTCCTATACTATAGCCATCGTGTGACCTTCTTTCAGCCTTCGTATCTACATCCTCATAAAAAACACATATTCGCGTTGACCTCCTGTTTGGTTCGGGTACAATCGTGTGGCCTTCTTTAGGTATCGTATTTTCATCGGCTATCACGTTGCACTTCGGTGAAGACATCAGGTAAGACCTCCTTCGGGACGATTTGCACCCGAAATTGAAATTTTCATATTCGTAACGGTATAACCATCGGATATAAAAATCGGGACAGTGTGACACTGGCATTAGGGCGTCGCTTTCTCTTTCTCTGAAGTCTTCAAAGAGCATTTTTGCAGTTTTGTTCCCTTGAGCTGCCTTCAGTTTTACTATGACATAGTCCAGGGGTGTAGAGATCGTAAGTGATCGGATATTGACCTGCAATTAACGGACCCGATATATATAATAGGCGCGACAAACATATCCAATGGACATTGAACGTCCGCACCAACACTCTCTCTCTATATATATATGCTAACCAAGCACATTTGATATTTAGCAGTCTTTGTCTTCTCATGTTCAGGAGTATACAAATAAACACCTACCTCGCTAATTATAGACGATATATCTGTGTGATTTGTCATCTCCTTAATTACAGGTGTAATACAGGTGTGACAGATCACCTAATCGGTTAGTACACCTAACCATGCATCACCTAGTTAGTGTAACAGTTTGTAAAGTAAGTGAGAAACACACACAATGAAACCTGCTTCTCTTTATTACCCAACCTCTCGTAAAAGGTCTATTTAATAAACACACTACGGTTCATCTTTTAACATCATTCCATCACCAGTAGAAACAACAGTCCCATACAAAGCTTACCAGGTCTAATTGTAACTTATCTAAGAAATATATCCGAGTAGACATACTGACTGTGGAAATACTTTGTCGATTCGTCATAAAAAACTCCACGGCGTTACGTCTAGTTTGCTTGCATTAAACTACGTATTCATATCATCAGATACATATCTTTTAACATGTTATTCTTGGTACATATCTAACAATCTTGCAGACATTATTAAAATCAAAGTTGTTAAAGTTACATTCTAAACAGCGCCCTTTTCTCGGTTAATTGAGGGGTGAAGTTTGTACATGTGACTGCATATGAATCAGAATATTAATTGAATGTATATATTTCCACGTCAGTCTCGCCCACACACAGACAATACAAATTTAGCCATTTCCACCAACACAACAAATAAACGTTGGATACACCCAGTGGAATTCCACCCAGATCCTAGATTATGACACTGAATATCTGGTCCTACCACACATTAATTAGGCTCTATATATCACACATCTCGTGTTACAACTCCAATTTTTTTTTCTCGTTTTTTTTTTCTTCTCAAAACATCACTCATTTTCTTTTTTCGTTTTACATACAGGCATTGTGTCAGTTTTACTGTTTCACCTTTGACGACCCGTGGGTCGTTGAGACGTCAAGATTTTATCAATCAAACCATTAACATTGAAACCCACAAGTTTTAGAGTTAATCTATCTAAATCCATTAAAAGCCACTGGCAAATACAATTGTGTGTATGGTGTTTTATATAGCCAATCGTAACAACACCAAATATATGTACTGTAAGTTTATGATGTTTTATGAATAAAGATCATCCTCGATATTCCATGGATATAACGACAGTGATCGAGGATGATATGAAGACATATCTAGTAAGTTGTTTTACAGTTATGTGTACAGAAGGCGTAAATGTCATATTTGTAAATACTGCTTAAATGTATTTTGAGTTTGACCTGAATTTGTAAATGTCGGGAACTTTGGTGTTGAATACTGTAAACCACCATTCTTTCGCAGCTACTAAATTTCGCGATTTCAAATTTCAAAACAAGTTCGCAAAGATTAACATTCGCGAATTTGAAAATTAAACGCAAATATATATCAATATAAACGAGGTTCATATGCATTTGCGGAGATAAACATTCGCGAATTTACTTGGATCGCGAAATTCACGAAAGTAAGTCGCACGCGAATAAATATTGCTTTATAGTAACCTATTAAAATCCATGGTCACTGTTTACAACGTCACAGCTTTATTGTTACCTCCCGGTATCCATGGTGATAATAAACGTCACCTTGTCGTGAATATCAACATCATAACATAAATGTGTTTAGCATATTAAGGATATGATAGGTGAGGTTAATATCATAAGACTCTTTCATATGTGGATTTGAAGGATAGAGATATTCTACCTGAGGGTCACAAAATGTAGTAAAACCCGAGGCTTGCCGAGGGTTTTTACAAAAAAATTTTTTGATCCCAAGGGTAGAATATCCCTATCCTTCATATCCACGTATGAAAGAATACTTTTCTCTCATACCTCGACGTTTCATTGCAATTTTCCTACTATGAATTCCCGCCATTTTGAAATAAATTCGGGGGAAAACACGACTGTGAATTAATTCTCCATACATGAAAATTGCATGATATTTTCAACGCAAATCCTGTTTCTCGTATCTTTTAAAGTAAATCCAACATAGTTTCTGGAAAAAAAAGTTGTACCTAGAAAATAGTAATTTTGTTGATGCTGTGACGTCACGAGTCTTTATTGCCCGGGTAGCCATGCAATACAGCCTCAGGCGACATGAGTGTATTGCCCTAGACCAGCCAGTATTACATATGTAGGTATGAGAGAATAAGATTTATACGTGATGGTATGTACGGTTGGTGTTCACTCGTATATAGTGAAATATAATACAACATCATTAGAAATTCAATACACTTCTAGCAGTATGACACTGCCTATGTATAACTTATATCTAAATCTTACGTGTAAACCATCGATACATTTCGTCCTTAAATTGCAGAAATATATTTATCACGTGCATTTTGTCAATTTTGTGTGTATATTAAATCAAAACTGGTTTGTGCAGAGTTATGCTAATTGAGGATGAGTCAACAAGCATTGCATGTCTATTTTCGTCCATGCGCATCCAAGTGTTACCCTTGGCTGTGATTAGGAACAGTTAGGTCGAGGTAGCTAAAAGTTGTTTACTGGCTGTTACAGCTATTGACGAAGTAAAACGACAGGTGTTTTCAAGGACGCTCACAGCACCATCGTTAAGGTTCCAGGTAAATATTTCCAATCACTTCTTTATCAACAGAATTATAATTTCATTGTTATGCTAGTTATTTTTTTAATTTTGATTTTATTAGGCTTTTCGTCGTGTTTGTTTTGATTAGATTTGTTTACAGTTGGGTGAACTAACGTCTAGCTTTAAATGAACATAGTTAAAGGGACATCAGGGTCGAACTTTCAGGATAGCAAGGACTTTTAAAAACAACGTCACAACTATTTTTTTTCATGATCGACATTCCAGGGCTTACTATATATTACCGTCGTGATATAACGGCAGTGAAAGTAACCCCTGGAATATCGAGAGTGGCTTGTATTGTGCTTCAACTTGATTCAAATATAAACAGGCTTAATTAAGCTACCGTAAATTTCACCAGACATGCATCTGTGCAGCGCATCTCTACAGAGACAATACAATTTGATGTATGATATAACAATTTGATGTAAGTGCTTCACCAACGAAAGAGTGTAAATGATATGCCCATCATTTGAACAATAACTGATTATAATCGTGTTTATATCTGTCTAATTATCACAAAAATGAATATCAAATTATTTATTTCACTTTTGGTTGATACTAATCAATACTTATCAATAATTCCATATAGGGCATAGTGCCATGGAATTATTTCGGAACGCAATTGATCATTTTTTAACATTTTTATCTCTAATTTAAATAAGAAGCCCAAACTTTTCAATAGTGGTATTGGTGTAAAGTAAGTAACTTTTGTAACTAAAGAAAAATACTAATTCTTCTGCTCCTGTTTTTGAGAGATATAAGATACCATAGCAGGATCAGTGAAAACAATAGTGGACAAAAATCACAACATGAAGGAAAC
This sequence comes from Argopecten irradians, assembly GCF_041381155.1. Classification (NCBI taxonomy): domain Eukaryota; kingdom Metazoa; phylum Mollusca; class Bivalvia; order Pectinida; family Pectinidae; genus Argopecten; species Argopecten irradians. The sequence continues at coordinate 9,368,972 of NC_091142.1, read as the reverse complement.
GATTTGGTCCATAAACATCAATGTATTTTTAATGGTGTATTCTATCGATTTCCAGAACTAAGAAAGCCTGACGATAATTTTATCACCACATCGAACATGTATTGATTACTCTGCTCTGAAAATGGTTGATCCACGTCCTAAGACAAATCTGATAGAAAGTATGTTATGTTGTTGTTATGTTGGCCTTATACGCCAATATGTTACCGAAATAATTGAAGAGGTCCGTCAGATATACACGTCTATAGAAAGTGGATTTATGTAAATTTTATGTTATGTCGAACTGCGACGTCTTTATCGAATGCTGTTAGGCGATTTAAAATATAAAAAAAAAACTTTATTAAAAGCTTTGTTTCCGCGAGGTATGTATCTCACACGCCAGTAACATAACCTATGTATAGTTGAGTTGAGTGTGCGGACGTATATTTGTATAATTTAAAGATGCTCCACTGGCGACGAATAATATTTTTTCTCTATCAGAAACGAGAGCAGACGAATAAGTATTTTTCTTCAGTTACAAAAGTTACTTAATTTACCACATTATCACTATTAGAAAGTTTGAGCTTCTTATTTTAGTTCGAGGTAAAAAATAATTAATTGCGCCCCGAAAAAAAATCCATGACGCTATGCCCTATATGGAATTTAGTACTGATCGTGCATGCATTAAAAACAAAATAAATCATTTCATATGTATTTTTGTGTTAGTTAAACAAACATGAACACGATTACATATATCAGTTATTGTTCAAATGATGTGTATATCATATGTTCTGTCGTCGAATGAATAAACATAATTTTACGCACACGCAATTTACGTCTTAAAAAAAACAAAAGAAAAATTTATGTTAAAATAAACAAACTTTTTTAAATATTTGCAGCGGCCTTATATCATGTTTTCATGTATAATTGTTTTTGCTGTTATGGTGATTTAATTTTGCGATTTATTGATAAAAAATATCTACTATATTTGCGATGACGCTTTTCGCTTCGTTTGCTTTCCGCGAATTCGAATCTCCACGCAAATATTAAGATATTTACAGGAAGTTTGGTCCTGTTGTGGACGGTTGGATGATTTATGTAGTCTACTAACAGTTAGAGACCGTGCGAGGTCCTTACCCCGGCAGGCTGGGCTTACGTGATAGCAAAACATATTTCAGCATGAACATTTTTTGTAAAGGAATGTTTAAAAGCAAACAGCGATGGCCTAAATAGATTACATCTTTACCCGTGTGTCAATAGTACAACTATCAGGCATTCAACCAGACACACTTAGGGAAGAATTCAGCTTTTAGATGAAAAAATGTACATATATATATACTTTTTTTTGTTAATAAACATCCATCCATGCGAAATATGCAAATAAACTATTTTTGATTTTTTTTATCAAAGTCAATACGTGTAAACGCATAGCTATGATATTTTAAGGGAGAGGGAATACTTGCCTTAGCTTAGATTATATTTAAGGGTGAGAGGACGCAAGTCTTAGCTTAGGATATTTTAGGGTTAGGGGACGCAAATCGTAGCTTAGAATATTTTAGGGTGAGAGGACGCAAGTCGTAGCTTAGAATATTTTAGAGTGAGGGGACGCAAGTCTTAGCTTAGAACATTTTAGGGTGAGGGGACACAAGTCGTAGCTTAGAATATTTTAGGGTGAGGGGACGCAAGTCGTAGCTTAGAATATTTTAGGGTGAGGGGAAGCAAGTCTTAGCTTAGACTATTTTAGGGTGAGGGGACGCAAGTCGTAGCTTAGAATATTTTAGGGTGAGAGGACGCAAGTCGTAGCTTAGAATATTTTAGGGTGAGGGGACGCAAGTCTTAGCTTAGAACATTTTAGGGTGAGGGAACGCAAGTCGTAGCTTAAAATATTTTAGGGTGAGGGGACGCAAGTCGTAGCTTAGAATATTTTAGGGTGAGGGGAAGCAAGTCTTAGCTTAGAATATTTTAGGGTGAGGGGACGCAAGTCGTAGCTTAGAATATTTTAGGGTGAGGGGACGCAAGTCGTAGCTTAGAATATTTTAGGGTGAGGGGACGCAAGTCGTAGCTTAGAATATTTTAGGGTGAGGGGACGCAAGTCTTAGCTTAGAATATTTGAGGGAGAGGGGGCACAGAGCTTAGCTTAGAATATTTGAGGGAGAAGGGACACATGTCTGTCTTAGTTCAGAACATTTAAGGGAGAGAGGATACAGATTGTAGCTTAGAACATTTGTGAAAGAGGGAACACGGGCCTTAGCTTAGAACATTTTCAGATTCTGTTAAAATATTTGTTAAATAAAGGAAGTACGGCAAACACATAGAGACAAAGAATTTTCCCTTTTTTACCATTGATTGTGATACATTTATCTGGTTATGTAATGGGACATAACCTAAACATACAGTATGTCCATTGTCCAAGTGTGACCGAGAGACAAGAAAAAGCTACCCACAATAAAATTATGCCAAGTGAATAGAAATGGGAGAAACTCCCAGGAGATTTTTATCCGGTTTATTATGACTGATGTTTTACACTCCACAAACGCTAAATGGTATGAACTAATTACAGAAAGACATATCTCACTGGAGACCGGACTGATATTGTGATAGGGACATTACGTATACACTATACAAACATTCCATAAAATGTAATAATTGAATACGTACCATGACGTTAGAGGGTATCCGGTGCCCTGATTGGATATCACCGGGTCACGTGTCATCAGATTGTCAGCCATGCTTCTGTCATGAGGTCAGATCCAGTCACATGATATTCGCGCAGGATTTAGGAAATTTGACAATCGGTTATGGTTTTTATTATGTAGGGTATCGCATACAGAAGGCGCTGTCATTCAGGATTACACCACATATGTACGCGTGTCTGTCAGCTTTGTGATGTGTAACCGCAAAACATTAGTAGGTGACTCTTATCAAATCCTTGTATTTAAAGCCATATCAATCTATGGAGGAATTTTGTTCTTTTTCTGAGTTTTCATAGATTTGCTCTGAAACACAGAATTTGTACTTCATTACTTGTAAATGTTTTAAACTTAAGACGCTCATATCGTGACAATTCCCTCTTTCAATGGGTGTGTTCGAGAATAAGATATGTTTCTTTGCAACACGATCTAGACTCGATCTGCCGATAATGTCAAACCAGTAAATGTATGACCGGTTTAGTTTTTTAATTAGCACTTCTTTACTCACTTGCGATATTTTAAAGGTCTTGTCACCATGTTTATCTCATCTTATAAAATACGTTTATTCCAAGTAAATATATGAATACGTCTTGTGGTATAAGGCTTAGTAACACAATCAAGGATTAGAGCCAATCGCAGTAGACGTTACAATACAGCTCAACAGATTAGAGTTATTCGCAGTAGACGTTACAATATAGCTCTACAGATTAGAGCCAATCGCTGTAGACGTTACAATACAGCTCTACAGATTAGAGCCAATCGCTGTAGACGTTACATTTCAGTTCTACAGATTAGAGCCAATCGCAGTAGACATTACATTACAGTTCTACAGATTAGAGCCAATCGCAGTAGACATTACATTACAGTTCTACAGATTAGAGCCAATCGCAGTAGACGTTACATTACAGTTCTACAGATTAGAGCCAATCGCAGTAGACATTACATTACAGTTCTACAGATTATAGCCAATCGCAGTAGACATTACATTACAGTTCTACAGATTAGAGCCAATCGCTGTAGACGTTACAATACAGTTCTACAGATTAGAGCCAATCGCAGTAGACATTACATTACAGTTCTACAGATTATAGCCAATCGCAGTAGACATTACATTACAGTTCTACAGATTAGAACCAATCACGGTACACGTTCCAATGCAGCTCTACAGATTAGAGCCAATCGCAGTAGACGTTACAATACAGCTCTACAGATAAGAGCCAATCGCAGTAGACATTACATTACAGTTCTACAGATTAGAGCCAATCGCAGTAGACATTACATTACAGTTCTACAGATTAGAACCAATCACGGTAGACGTTCCAATGCAGCTCTACAGATTAGAGCCAATCGCAGTAGACGTTACAATACAGCTCTACAGATAAGAACCAATCGCGGTAGACGTAACAAAACAGTTCTAAAAATATAATTAATCAAGGTAGACGTTACAAGCTCTTCAGATTAGAGCTAATCATATTGGTCGTTTACAAAGTAATTGAAGAATGATGGAGAACAAGTCGGAAGAGATCAATTCATTAAAGAGTCAAGTACATTAGTCGTTGCAATAAATTATCTGATACCCTATCATAGTGGTCGTTATAATGTAATTAAGGAATATAGCCAATCGCAATGGTCGTTACAGGGTAATTAAGGAATATAGCCAATCGCAATGTTCGTTACAGTGTACTTAAGGAACATAGCCAATCGCAATGGTCGTTATAATGTAATTAGGGACCATAGCCAATAGCAATGAAAATGGGTCAATGTCATTGGCCTTTAATAAGCAGTAACTCTATCGCCTGCGGGCTAAAAATAGTGTTTTTATACTGAAGAAGTATTTTTCACATTTGAACCAAATAATTACGCCATGCTAGTGTCTGTGTGATGGTGTGGATATCACAAGAATTTGTCGTTTTCCTCCCCCTCCTCCCTCAAAAAAATCATCCTTTTATTCTATTTAAAAAATAGATGATCCTTACATACATGACCCTCTAGGATTTGGGGAGTCATTCGCCACCTCTTCTTTTATACTGCATTTACACATATATGAGCAAGGCTCTGACATTAGAAATGATACTCTACTATACTCAACTATAAAGACTGCGGTTCATAGGTACTGTTTTGTCGGCTCCATGACAGAACAGCGTGATCCATCAGGTGTTCCGGGACCTTATAAACACATACACCCGTAATCTGTATCATTTCAAGCGAAACGATAGAAGAATACTTATAAATACATTTATAAACCGAAGGTGTCACGACCAATTGTGCACGTCGTAAAAAGGCTTTTAACTAAACTTATCGTTCGCATGAGTTTTATTAGGAATGATAAGAATTTGTTGCACAAAAAGGCTTGACCTTTTCGACAAATTGTCAGACCATTTTTCCTGGGTAATCCCCGGCCTTCCTCCCACTAGAGTGATCAGCTCTTTGATGTTAGTGACCCGAGAACTCGCTCATCCGTACAATTGTACATTAGTTTTATATGGCCGGCCATAAAACGTTGGGCCCTTGTGGATGTAGTTACCTAGCTTCCAATAACTGTCTGTTTCTCAGGCTGTAATATTTTCCCGGTGATGTTGTTGACTTGTGCACTCATCTGTGACGTCATTTGTTCATGTGTGTAAGTATCTTGTGTCTAACTAAATATAAGATAGGATGTTTATATGACGTCATTCAACCGTGCAACGATGCCGTCGCTCGTATGATTTGACATTGTGACGTCACTCAACCGTAAAATCGTTGCTGTTCTTTCACCAAAAGGTGGTTTCGGTGATATTCGTCTTAATGTGCTGACACGGAATAGATTATTCAGCAGGAGGCGTTCCGAATACTTATCAGGCGAATAGTTTTACAGTGCAGTGACCTAGTCGTTTTGTCGAGTTCTTTTGAAAGATTTTTTCTTGAATATATTCGTGAAAAAAATATAATAACGCTTCTTACACGTATCTCATCCTTCTAGAGCTCGCCTCTGATACTTAAAGTGGAAGGGGCATATGTGAGATTGCGTCCAGATTTGAAACTCGAAATTAATCAACAAAATTAAATGCAAAACACTAGGATGTTTTGAATGTCGACTAATATAATGAAATTAAAGTCATCGTTTCACATTGTTGTAATATTTGCTTGATCTTATAAAAAGTGGACCCTTCTATCATTCGACCATTTGTTTGTATGGATACTCATGGGTTCTTCATCAACCAACATGTTATTATTTCGTTTCCACTGTGAAATGTCCTATTTCCTGTATTGTATTGCCATTGCTACTAGTTACCGACCTATGTTATGTAGTAAATGTAAATAAATGTTTATACCAAGCACATCGAATTTATTATACATTATTTTGCAATGGTACAACTTTCGAAAATTAATCCGTTACCACGGTAACATAATTGAGACTTCCATTTGGTCGTTTGAATATCATCTTATTTCAGTGGATGTCCAATGCAATGGTTTTACTATTACACGTGTAATAGTCACCTACTATATTTAGAAAATTGTTTATTTTGGAATTCCATTTCGTCTATATTTAATGGCATTCATGATCATTCTTATCAATGAACATGACTTTTTTTCGTTTGTCCTGTACTAAGTTTTCGCGGATCATCATATGTTTATGTCCTACAAACAGATTATCACGTTTAGTTTTACCTGATGTTCTACGTTTACCTTATGCATTCCTAACATCCAAACAATACCACGTTTTAACAATTGACAGGGACACGTGTTGGATGTGACCCATTTATATATGGTGTAATAATAGGTTTGATGCTCTCATGTTTATTTACAGTTTGTATTCTGAAATATATTTGTTGCTGGTGAAACAAATTTCTGTGCTGAACATCCGGGTATAGTTATATTAAACCAAGCGTGGAGGTTTAAAATCACACGTTGTCATTCCCAGGGAAAACCTACACTTACCCAATCATCCAAACACATACATTTTAACACTTCACAACGTTTTTCAAGGCTTTAATTGAAAATTTAATTTTGAGTTATGATAAAATCTGAATAACATTTGCACGCATCAATGAGCAAGCTATACGAATTACTTTCTTAACAATGTCGGAGTGCCTTTATAAATCCGACCGGAATACACACCATATTTGGGGGTATGTTTCTCACTAATGTCAAATCTTTCAGAAATATTTCTTCTGTATTGTATAGGTAGTAAATGGGGTATGATGGATGGTTTTTTGTGATAAAATTCTTCTCGACAACTATAGCATTAACACATTAAATACTTTTAGGTCACAAGGAAAAAACATTAAGTATACTTATATAAAGGGACCACATCTATGTTGTTCATAATAAATCAACATAATAGAACAGGAAAACTATACCCCCAAACAGTATAAAAATGATGAAACAAGTTTATAAAATGGGAAAAATAATAATGATTATATGTATAAAGTAATCGTATAATAGATGATATGTAATGTATACAAACTCTGAAAAGGTACATTCTTATTCTTTTGAAGCGCATGGTTCTTCCTTTTGTTTGCGTCTTTAGAAGTTTCCCTAAACATTTCTTTTGTTTACATTATATCTTTGTGACCAACTTCGATTTGAAGTCATATATTAAGTTTCGGATAAAGTTGCAATTATAATTTGAAATCTGTACCTTTTACCCTTTTGGAACATTTTGATGTTTTGGGATTAATTTTCTGATCTAAGGTCAGGATAACCTTGTCATCGTGTTTCGATTCGTCATCGTGCTTCGTCAGCTGTGCGCCAGACTATTTCATTCAAAAGCCTACTCCTCCTTAACCCAAATGTAGATCACTACCAAATTTGATATGAACTATTTTATATACATTTCATAGAAATGAGACTGTTCTGACCCCTTAGGACAGAGGGGTATTCTGGTGATTTGTTGCTTTAAATTCCAATTCCTTATTGCATTGACGGAAATTAAATTATATGTGAAACGTCATTGGGAGAGGAAAGCTACACATTATTAGATGAGGCTGGTCCAACCCCAGTTGGCAAAGGGACGGGACTCTAGAGAGAGTTGCTGATTGTTTATTTAAATCCTATATTCCTTATTAACACATACATACATCGGAATCGATTTGGAATTATATCATTTAGACTGGACAATCGTATTTCATTTTGATTAGGTTGGTCCGACCTCTGGTTAAAGCATTGGCAGAGTCCAAACGGAAAACTGTGCCAATGTTTTTCACTATAAGATTCTTGTAGATGTCTTGTAGTTTTTTTTTATGAAATAAATTTTATCAGATGACCGCCAAGGCCTATGTGCCTCCTGTTTAAAAACATACTTTGTCCAAAGTGTTTATTTACTAAACCCTTCTTTTTTTGTTTGATTACTATTATACAGTACATAATACTTTTCTGTGAGTAAAACAAATAATTTTTTTTATTAAATGTTTAGACATTACGTCTGTATGTTAACGTCAACTAAAGAGTCAATTTGCAAGGTGAACAATCATTCTTCAAAGCAAACAAATAACCGTTTCTTCATTAGACGAAATGCTTCGATTGCAATGTTATGTTTCCTTACTGAGTGTATTATTATACGAATCTTTTGTATTTGGATATGAAGGCTATATTTCTTACCCAACTTTCATATCCACCAATGAGTTCTTTTCTCTCATGTTTAGACGTTTTATTGCAATTTCGCAATTATGATATCTCGTCATTTTGAAACAGATTCACAGAAAGTCGCGAGTTCCAAGTCAACTTTCAATACATGACAATTGCGTAATGATAAATGTCAATCCTGTTGCTTGCATCTTTAATAGTAAAACCAGTTTAGTTTCTGAAGAAAATGTCAATTTTTACCGAGAAAATAGTAATTTCGATGACGCTGTGACGTCACGAGACTGTAATGCATGGGTAGCCACATTGATACAGCCTCCTACGACACCGGACAAACCGGTCCTACATCCGTACTTATGAGAGGAAACTGCAAGGATTGTTGTTAATGTAGCACATCCGTAAGCATGAAAGGAAACTACAAGGATTGTTGTTAAAGCAGACATTATTGTGGTTCCTTCTGTGTTGTTTTGTTGTCTGGTTATATCAGACAGTCACTCGGTACATATGATACCATAGTCTACCAAGTCTTTCTGCAGTGTCCACTACAATACAAAATCTTTTGGCTCGAACCTTTAATCACTTGTGTCTTTCGGTTTTTCGTACTTCGGTTGCGTAATTCATGTACTATTTATTTGCTTCCGAACACCGTATTTGTTTCATTCAATTTATGTTTTAAATTATGCATACTATCGGTTCACTCATTTCGACAAAATCAAAAGGTAAGAACGTGGCACATCATCTGGCTCAGAATAGCCACTGCATCGGGCGCTGTGTGCATCAATGGGTATCTATAGAATAACAATACCTTTTGTTATTATCTGAGGCATCTAGTGCACCTTACTTCAAGTTATACCTATGATTGCGACCGAGTCACTTAGCCACCAGACCATAAGTTGTTTAAATGACTCAGCAGAGTTCTTTTACTAGATTATCTCCCCTAGATAGAATCAGACACGTAAGAGAGACGAAAATAATCACGCCAAATTTTAGTGGTATTTTTAATATTCTAGAGGCTGATGGCCAGTCTAGTGCCCAGAGCAAGTTATTATTTGTGCCTATGCTTCTTAAGGAAACATTATTCGGTATAAGATTATCATCACCCATCTTCATTTTAATTTCAATATCTAATTAGCGAAATATGGGATAATGAAATACCTTGGTAAATTGCGATACAGCAAAACATTCCCAGTGCCAGAATATCTAAAAAAACAAACAAAAAAAACAAAAAAACAAACAAACAAACAGATCGTTACTAAAGCACGTTCACATACAGTAATGTTAATTTCACAACAATTTAAAAAATAAGTCAGATATTTACACTCCACATAAAACGTTTAATAAACATACCAAATATTGATATATTCGTACCTGGTGATTGCCTGATGTATTTAATATAAATATGTTTGCATCATTTCCCACACTCTAAACATTTATAAACATTCATGCTGTTTCTGGTGGTGATTTATGATTGTTTGTATTATGTAATGAACGTAGATCTCCCTGATAAAGTTCAGATTGTGCTCACGTCATTTATTTCCCACAATGTAAATAGTGAGTTCTTGGCAAAAGTCGAAACCCAAATTAAATCTTTAAGATCATTCACAGACAGGTAAATAAACAATGGAGCCGTTTAGCAGGTGCATACCTGTATGCCTTACCTATACAGGTATAAATGACATCACAGAGAAAGGTGTGTGAATGTACTTATATATATTCAAATAACATTTAACCACTAGACACGCCTTTAGCTACGTAAATCATAGCACAGATTGACGGTAACTCATACAGTCAAATACAAATAGACTTGTGGATGTCTGTAATGAAAGGCAGCAGTTATTGAGCTGTTGGCGTAACCTCGTACAGTCAATATAGCTGTCCTCGTAATTGTTCAGACTAAGGACAATATCATCTTTGTGTAGCTCGTCCAATAATACATGCGTCATTAAGGTAGGCTACCAGTGTCTTATTGTAGAATATAATTGTATCAATGTATAATATAAGTGTCTTAGTGTATACTACTTATGTCTTATTATAGAATATAATTGTATCAATGTATACTATAGGTGTCTTAGTGTAGATTATTAGTGTCTGTTTGTAAACTACAAGTGTCGAAGTGTACACTATACGTGTCGTAGTGTTAACTACAAGTGTCTTAATGTAGACTATAAATGTCTATGTAAACTTTAATTGTAGACGTGTCTCAATGTATACTATAGGTGTCTTAGTGTATACTACCAGTGCCTAATTGTTGACTATAAGTGTCTCTGTGTAAACTACAAGTGTCGTAGTGTTGTCTATAAGTGTCTTATTGAAGACTATAAGTGTTTTATTGTAGACTAAAAGTATCAATGTAAACTTTAAGTGTAGACGTGTCTCAATGTATACTATAGGTGTCTTAGTGTAGACTACAAGCGTCTTACTGTAGACTACAAGTGTCTTAACGCAGTCGATCAGTGTCTTAGTGACCTCATATTCCGCTAAACATTATCAAAAATATTGTACACTACAACTTTATCATGTTGAGAAAAAGTATTGAATGATACATATGCATGCAGTGTCTTAAAACACCTAACCATATACAATTCTGCTCTCAGGATTATCTTTTGCGTTCATTTTTATATTATGATATATTTGTAAATACACGGTACATAACAAAACACAATGACACTGGGATATTAGCTCAAAAAAACGTATGTATTATTATGGTGACAGCTGTCTATGGATGTAAGGGATGTAGATATCATACACAATGGCTATATTCTTTTAAGTAGGACAAATGTTGACCTACTTAGCCATTGTTTTCCCTCTGTTCTTCATCCTGTCCTATTGTCTTTTACAGCACGAGCTGTGTCTAAAGTTACCAAAAGTAACCTATACTAATTACTGTAGTCACGCTTCTAGTCCATTGACATTTTGATTGTTTCTTCCCATTGTCACTCTTTGCAATGTAGTCTAAAGAGTCTGTTTGACACAGTGCTTAAAAAGACCGAATGAAACGTTTTCAAAGCGTATTTCAATCAAATGTTTAATATGTTCAAGCGTATATTTTTCTGTATGAAAAAAACTTTGAAATTTCAATTTGTAAAGGATTTTTGCTTCTTTTCAATGCTTTTTCACTCTAGTGTAACTTGATCTTTGCAATATATACATGTAATGTCCAGATCTGTCAAGGCTTATATGGAATATTTCAATACGTGTTTCATAAAGTAAAGTGGGGAACCACATAAGAGTAAATTGTTCTGTATCTTAACGCTCAGACATTTCTGTTTTAAAATTCATAATTTTGAATACGTAAGCAGGTTAATAAGCGTGATGATTAATTAGCGTTTGCAAACTATCCCCTGTTAACAACACAGAGAATACACCTAAGTGCAATTATATCCAACCGCATGTTGGGAATGCTAAACTATCATACGAGTAACCCCTGAAAGTTGTTTGCTCTCGGATAGGAATAAAATATATTTACACAATCTGTTATTGCATGTAGTTTTGTTCAAAGGTCTAAATCATTCTACCTGCTACAAACCAAGTTATTTTTGAGTCGTCTTAATTTCGTGGTCCTCCGCCTAACGACAGTTTTTATCTGTTTTAATTTTGCGTTTTAGACACATATGAAATTGTTATATTCCATCTGTGCTGGAGTTATTTTTGAGGTGACAATATTTTGCTATTTCTTATCGCTCGTAAAGCACAAGAAATACAATTACACACAACAATAATTTAGTTTACAGAAAGGAGTAGCGTATAAAGAGGTGATTGTATTACATTTTGTTATATTGTACATGGACATAATAAAAGTTCATTTTGGGGTTATACTAACACTCTACACAAACTCTGATCCACGTAAGCATTTGCAGTTCTAGTGTACATATAGAAAGTTGTGCTATTGATATCAAGAGGTGAGCGAACAATGGTAATCACCTTTGTAAACACTCTCAAATATCTATGGGTCTCATATCTAGTTCAGCTATTTCAAAAATAACTTTCTCATTTCTCATCTATGTTAACAAAGGTTTCCTTGGTCATGTGTACGATAATGTAACAGTTTACATACCAAGGAATTCTCAGTTATGTTTCCAGATGAACTAAGTTTCAAATCTTTATTAAAATGTTAAATTATGCAATTCATATCAAAAGAATTCATTTCCAAAGTCCAAGCTATTCGAACATTCTAAGGAAACTTCTTGACTTAAACTGTCCCATAGGGAAGCATAAGAGAAGGAGGCATTTGATGTAAATGAACTACATTTGTAGATGCTAAAATTTCTGTAATGCTATTCTAAGGGAAGAATTTTCAAGTTAAGAAATCCTTTAAGTTAGAGTAAATGGGCCCTAGTTCTATAATGGAATTCACATGTATAAAATTTAACGCACAAACTTTAATAACTTTAGCAGGATATAACAATAATATATATTTACGTAACACTTGAATGAACTATTGCTTCGAGGATCATACAGCCACACACAGTCTGATCACTACAAAACTTTTGAACTTTGAACTTTTAACCTGTGACACGTGAAGCGAGACACCTGGTCATAAGACCTCTGATATTTAGACTTCAAAGCAGAAAACTGAAGATGGACATTTATCACTATATATTAACAGATCCTTGTAATTTGAAGTGTATTGATCGACAACTGTTTTTATTGTTATCTGATATATACTCTGTATATGTAGCAATCGTATTAGACAATATTACATCATCATGGAGTAAGCAAATTATATGTTTTTAACTTTAATTCCTTTCATTGATTGTTGAAGTTGCGATAAAATCACTATCGATTCCAAATCACGAACGTTTCCCATAGATATTCGTTGTCAAACGTTTTTACTTGATTTCACCATAAAATTACAAAAACAGTTCCTCTTCTCCTTATAAGGACACCACGGTCAATTTACTTGTGTGTTTATAAGTGTTATTAAGTGTTTATAATGTTTACTTGGGCATTTAGACTCGTTTGTGTAGAAAATACAGCTAGTATTGCACAGGGAAGAAACCCTTCTGTGTATTGATATCAATTTTGTATTTTTTTTCTCTTATAAAACTTTATTTTGTTATTGGGCAGGAACGTTTTACATGTTTATCATGAACACAAACATACAGAACCAATATTGAGTTTACGGGTCTGTGAACGTACAATACACAGTAGGTCACCAGGGGTCACAAACAACATTCTTGAAATAGGTTAATATGTGTTTACAAATTGTTTTCATTTCACTAATGAATTCACTTTTCCATTCATTTCAACATTTAACCATTGTAATTTAAATAAAACTTTCTCAATTTTAGTATTAACTTCTTGTTAAAGATCACCTATTTGAAACTAGCAGAATTGGACACTACAAGTATGTACCGCGCAATGATTTCATTAAAATGGTGTCCGATCAACCTAGCCTATGTCACTTGAAACAACCAATACTTCACTCATAAGCCGTTCTATGTCTTATTTAAGCCGTGTCTAATGTTAAAGCTGTCTTGTATGTTACCACACTAGGTAAAACATAGCTCGTTAGGATACACCTATGAGAACACTGGGTGATGACAGGCTAGATCGTCACGGTGTCGTGGTTTTGTCATTCTAAATGAAGATTTGACGGATCGTAGACAGGAATAAACTAAAACTCTCTGTGTTATATATAATACGCTGTAGATTCCCCGCTCCGCACCCCTGTACAGTAGACCAGGGTAGCCGTTCAGGTTATTGAAAACCGGTTTGGGATTGAATATTATGTGTGTAGGCGCAGAGGTGTTATAGCTGTGCCGACTCTAGGACGATAAACATGTAATACGCTCTCTGTTCTCTTCCTATAGGTAGTCAGCTGGCTAATGGTTCTGGACTTTGTAGACATCTAGGACTGAATCGCCGGGACAACAACAACAACATACAACATGGATTCCAAGGAAACGATGACCAAGAAAGTGTACCAACTGGGTACATGGCACGATGATAATATCCTTGATAACGTTATTAATGATTTGGCCAAGCAGGTCAGAGCAGGGAAAGGAACAAAGGTCAAATTGACCGTATCAAAACATGGGGTGACTGTGATTAAATCTGCCGCTTTGACAGGTAAACAAATGACGGATTACCTTCCGATAGAAAAAGTTCATTTCATCACTGTCAATAAGTACCACCCTTCGTGCCTTTTGGTGATTGGACAGGACTACCCCACAAAGTATCAGATTCTCGCCTTCAGATGTGCCAGTGGACTGGACGCTGGATTGTTCGTCAAGTATTTCAAGGACTTAAAACGGCAATATCCGGGAGAGGGGTATAACGTCGAAACGAAAAAATCAGAAGGTGCCAACTGGACTCTCCGCTCTAAGACTCAGAACAATAACAATCGTCAGCTGAGCGCTGTCGTTGACATGCACAGGGAGCAATCTAAAGTTAATGGGGATATACATATTCATATGAACGGCGGGAGTAATCAGGAGAACGGTGTCGTTAGAACATACATCAATCCAATCGCCGACGACAACACTTCATCTCTGACAACTGACACGCACGCGCACACGACTTCTTCCGAGAAAGTAGTCGTCCATCAGAAACAGGTTGTGCACCATCGTCACCTGTCTGATAACGTGTCTGAAGCTTCTGAAACATCGCTCCGCGACGAATTGGATGTTCTCTCACAGGAACTTAGAGAAATCAAATTCATGCTAGAAAAATCAACTGGAATTAGTCCAGAGGAATATCAAAAATCTGTTGTTGTCACACCAAGGAGGAGGGAGAATACGGAAGACGTGATCGTGACTAGGACGATTGAACAGCCAGATACAAACGTGGTTGTCCGGAGGGAGGAAACTGTTACTGAGACTGTACATCATTCTCAGACAAACGGAGACGTGACCTACCACATTAACGGCAAGGCCGCACGCCCCACGTCTCAAGAAATGGAGGGAGAGGTCCGTGTAACTGTACCGGACTATCGGTCATCCACCGACTCCACGACAAAGATCTATTCTACCGAAATCCCCAAATCTCACGAAGATCACACCAATGACGTTAACTACAAGTCTTGGGGAGGCGACAGGCGCTCTGTGGTCCGACCGCAAAATAACTGGAGGGACGAGGTGGTTCTGAGACAGAGGGTTCACGGTCGCACGCGCCCTCGCTCGGCAATGTACAGTTCATCAAGTTACGCCAGTGTGTCCGGTAGCGTGCGTTCATCACGTGCTCCTAGTGCGTACGTACTTACCGACTACAATCGCCATGCCGGTAGCCAAACTCTCCCTGCCAACCGTGGGGGCAGTTACAAACGTCTGAACGTATCGACTACTGTCCAGCGACCTATTGAACGCGTGTATGGACGTCATTCAACGTACGGGGGTAAACCAGTGTTTGTGGAGCGTCAATCGACCGTGGATTACAACCAGAACAATTTGGAGAAATCTCACCACAGCGGGCATGGTTCCGTAATTATAAGGACATAGACGAAGCTTGTTAATCGAACTGATTGTGATAAACAATATACTATTGTGCAAGCCGGGCTTTGTCATCTGCCCTCATTCCTGGAATATAATTAAACTTTCTCCATATATTCTTCTCAACGTAATAACTTAATACATACATATTACTTATGACACGAGCTGTCAGTGATATCGCTTAATTTGCATATGAAGCGATGAGGTAATGAATACAAACTAAAGGTTTGATGGATTAGGGGAGTTATGATGTATCAAATGTGTCTCGTTCGCATATGTAAGTGAGACTTGTGCCTTCAATGTGGAATGTGCTCCATGTGCTGATATTAAAATATGTGGATATATTTTCACGCCGGATATGACGTCATAGTGTCAAGGCTGGTTATGTTTTATATAAGTTTGAAATCCGCATGAGATATATTGACAAGGCGACGTATAATTTCCGAAGAAATCTCCGGGAACTTGTTCGCCTATAGACAGAGATATTTTACATTGACTGGATGTTATGGATTACTAATTACTGGAACTGTAGTTAATCTCCATTATTTCATGAAACATAGCCTTCATCTATTTGTGTAAACAGTTTTGTATCCGCTATACTCAATAATGATTCACTCATATCGATATTAGATAACAGTATATATGTTTATAGGGTGAGACCTCTATTCTGGAAAATAATACCGAGATTATATATAGCGTGGAGTAGCCAACTGGGTCTTATGTTACTCGAGTTTTAAGACCCAGTTAAACAAACGATAAAGAATAGTGTGTCTAGTTGTGGTTTTGAAGGAACAACAACACCATTGTTGGAGAAATTGTCAAAATTGCAGATATGCCATCATATATTGTAACGCTCCGATAAATGCTTACAGTTCTTGCGTAGTGAGATTTTCTAGATACATCTCATATAATATCGCTCAAATGTTTGTTATGGTCAGGTGTTTCAAAATGTTATCACATAATACGAAATCAAAACAGTCGAAACGTATTTTAATTTAATCAAAGTATATTATATTTTCCGAAATTAACAACAAGCGAAATGAAGTATCTTGAATTGACGGAAAGTTAAAAAGGGCATTTAATATAAAGAAGAGCCAGTGTTCAAAGCATAATTATGCCTGTTTCTCCTTGTTATTGAATAAAATGAAAGAAACATGCCATCAATTCCTCTCTGTTGTGTCATGATTAAGTATTGTATTTAATCTTCATGGAGACTCATGGTAAGTTTTTTAAATAGATAAATAACTGTATACGTTTATAAAACGCGCCTCTTTTACATGATAAAAAGGAAGACAATCTCTTTATCATTATTATTTCTTTTTCCATTTTTGAACAATTGGTCTCTGAATGGAATTTGCTGTGTGTGGGTTTTTTTTTTATAAATTATCAAAAAACGAGTATTTTATATACTCTAGTTTTTAATATCGTGCAATGAAAACTGAAAAATATGTGTTTTTCTTTCTGGTTTTCCAATTTATATTACTTTGGGAACCACCTGTATCAATGTCGAATAGCTAAAGAACAAACCGGTTCACAACTGTTCAGCTGTCGTATTATAATTAGAATAATTTCAGATTGAACTAGATTGTACTTTAGTCTATCTAAAATGTATAATTCAATCTGGTTTGTATCCAGCTACAAGCGCAAAATGACGTCGCCTTTTGTAATGTCGGTTCTGATTGGCTTACACAATGGCGTAGTGATTGCATAGAAAAAAGAGTCCGTTCACTATTTTACGGTAATTGATTGAATTGGTAACAAATTGTTGATTTTTATTGAAATGATTTATATGTTGATATAGTGAGGCTATTTATGTCTGGTAGTAACGGATGACAACTTCGAAAGAGAAAACGTCATTTTGTGAAAAGCTGGTGGTTTGCGTATGACGTCATCGAATCATATTTTGCTGTCTAAAAATTGAGAGGTAGAATTGATTAACTAGTGAAAACTCGCGTTACAACGAACATAGATATTTTATCCAATACAAATATGACGTTCACTTATCAAATGATGCACATAATCAGTGCTTTTATCAAGTTTCTTTTGTAAAAATAATACATTGACATTCTTTGTTCCCGAAACTCGATCAAAATTATTTATCGTAACAGGAATGTTTTATGACGCACTTTTACGATAATATGTCACCTGTCGAACGTCAATTAATCATCAATGACGGGTAAAGACTATATGAATTGAACATTTCTATAACTAAGGGTAAACACTAAATTGATAACTTTAAGGGGGGCTTACTTTTATTGTTATTTACATTCAAAACTCTAAATCAATAACCGCTATTGCAGTCTTCACCACCTGTGTATATTTTCCTTACCGATTCAATTATCATTGATTTCACTCCCTTATTCATAAATAGTCACAGTCTTCAAGAAATCAATAAGCCAAGCTACAAGACAGTTTAGCTGGAATAGATTTTGTAGACCACTTCAGTGTTCTGATAATGCCGTGAAACAGATTATTGTTGATTTCTCTCTACATAAAGCAAACCAATTTGATTTTTAATGTAACTGGCTAGCCGCCAGAATGGTGATAAGAAACAAACATGGTTACGGTTGGATGGCTTTGGTGTATTGCTTTTCCTGTCAATGCTTACGTAACTGTCCATGGCTGGTACTCAGAGCCTTTACGTTAATTTGTGACA
Source organism: Argopecten irradians (assembly GCF_041381155.1). NCBI lineage: Eukaryota > Metazoa > Mollusca > Bivalvia > Pectinida > Pectinidae > Argopecten > Argopecten irradians. Next base: position 9,350,658 of record NC_091142.1, on the reverse strand, counting down.
TTTTTCTTAACATTGCTCACAATTCCATTGACATTCCGCGGTTAATACTTTATATACTTTTAATCAATATCATTCAACAAGAAGTCTATGTGTAAAACCGAAATAGTCAGTGCCAAATAGTCAGTGCCATTGTATAGAAAATCTGTTTTTATTGCTACATTTGAAGTTCTTTTTTGAATAAGTAAACCTTCACCACATTTTTGTTTACTTTGCTAGGTTTTTATTGTATAACATTCGCTTCCTTTCTTGCTAAGTGAACTTCCCAAGTTACTATACGTTTTTTTACTAGGCTAGGCGCGAAAATGTTATTTCACTGATCAGCCCTCAAATCACCTCACAAGTTTTTACTGCTTCCTTGCGATATCTGTACTACAATATTTGGCGACAGGACGGTTTACATCCCATTTGGGTTCATTGCTGCTTGGGGCTTCCTTCGTTAATGTTTTTATAAATACGGTGTCCTTCTGAAGTGTTACTACTTAACGCGAACTCAATACAAAAGGAAAACAACAACAACAAAATAACCCTAAAGGTCAGCGCGTGAAAAGCACCGTGACCCGATCTCGTTCAGTGATCACACAAACGCTTGACATCGATATATTTTTCCTCTATTGTTACAAAGACTGTCATGGACACGAATGATAAATATTTAAAAAAAAAGATGAATGGAGAGTTCTTAAGTTTGAACACGTGACCTATGATTGATAAGCTTGTGGGCAAAACATTAATGTTTAAATGGTGTGTACTCTTTCATATCACCGCTATCTTTTCCAAAAGAGTTTGAATCGTTCCGAATCCACTATTCTACATCTATCCGACTTATCCTTCAAATCAAAATTTCAATTACGGTGAAAGAAAAAATAAGATTTCACAAGATTTGAAAGGTGTCTAGACACAGTGATAGGATTGACCATAATCACCAAGATTATTAATTACCTGGGATTTAAAATCAACATCACGAACAATAACAAACAGCCGTATAGTTGGACATTTTCGCGTGACCAACATTTTCGCAGTTTCGCGTGACTTTCGTTTAATCGCAAAAATTTCATCTGCGAAGAACTGAGAAATGAATATAAAACATTAAATGTACCTTTATAGTCAATCGCTATAATTTCACAGCGCTTAAATTGTTTTAATAATTGTTCTTTTTTATTTTATAAAATCGCGAAACTAGCCGGCCATACGGTATGGAGACGGGGTCAAGAAGACACCTAGAGCTAATGTTATAATGTTAATAAGACATTAATAATCAGGTGTGACGGTTGCCAAGGAAACAATAACAGTCAAGGCCGTATAAGGATATGTCTCATGGATATATTTCCAGCCATAGACGTATCACAAGTAACGTCAAACTGAGAACAATATCTAGTGTTGTATCAAGAGACACCTAAATGTACATACAGGTGTCGTGGAGACAGTTAAACCAGGGGTTACATGAGGATGGGTTTCAAAATGGCTTCCAAGGTCAGGGTCACATAGGGACGTATGTGAAAAACATTTTAGATAAACAAAAGGTAGAAATGTCCAGAGTTGGGGAAGAATTTTATCGTAAGAATTTACAAAGGGGAAAATTAATTTAGTGTTCTATTTAATGTCCTATTAACACTAAGAATCAAAAATGATTTGTCAGAATATTATAGAATCCTTTGATCATTGTATATAATTATTATCACTAAAAAATGCATTTATACAGACTTGCTACATGATTCGATGGAAGTTAAATATTACACACGATGCCACAATATCAGTTTACACAAAGACTTCACGTAAAGCACTTAATAAAATAATTGCAACTGGTATCATGTTAACACGGTTCGAGAGTGGCAAAAGTTTAAGTGGGTCTAAAATCTACACCAGAGTGTTTGCTGATGTCTGCCAATACCACCACAGAGGTCAAAGTTTAACATCCATAATATAAACCTAAAAGAGTATTTAAATGTTTATGCCACAACAACAAAATTGGACAACCAATCACGATAAAAGGATACGTTTGATGAAATGATTGCAGTTTCATTTTTCCAAATTTAATTTCTTGTGGATTTTTTTTTTGAAATATGCGAATGCTTTTATTTGACATGTCGCGTTCGTTTCCGCTCAACCAGGAAATAGGAACTTTTTCTTACGAGGTGTATTACGTTATCTTTTCTAGACATCACTGATTTGTTGCGGTTTTTTTTCAAATTACGAAAACAATTTATAAGTTGATAAACAGAATGTGACTATTTCATACTGTCAGATCAGAACCAGAACAATAAACTTCAAGAAAATTCGCATTGATGGAGTTTTTTTTTCAAATGGACATTCCCTGTTTGAAGGATGCTATGGGTTTCAGCAACAGAGGATGCTAGAGAGAAAAAACCCAAATATATTTACCAGGTGATGTATATATTACTACTATTTTAGGAACAAACGAATCTATTTTCCAACTTGTGTTATGCCTATAACTGCTCTCGTCCCATTTTCTATATTTGTACCAATCTCTGTCATTGACCACAGGCTATAGGGGATTATATATCTGAACTGATTAAGGTTTAAAGTGTAGTGAACCGTACAACTTGGACAACCAACGGATTAATGCGAAAACCACTATTCTTTATGTTTAAAATCTCACCGGGACATAAGGATTGGAAGATTTCTTTGTCAGTGTTTCTGAACTAGGCTAGGAACAAGTGGAATAAATAATTTCTTTTCAATATTTTCTGAAACTAGTTCAAGTGGATTTTACCCCCTACTTAACCATATCGAACGGTGTGTGGTTAGACATCATTGCATCATTATCGTATAATATGATACTGAAATATAAACCATTGAGTTTAGTGCCAATCGGTACGTACAAATCAATGTTAACTATTCCACCTCACACGTGGCTTAACATAATGGTTTCTACAGGTGCATCATCCTAGTAAGGATTATCATTACGTCTTTATTCACGGTACACGTGCATTGCCCTGCAGGTAGAACGTTAGAATTGTACCTACCTCCCTATTGCATGATCGTAAAAGGCGACTAAATTAGGGATCTGATTCTTTCTCTTCTTCCTAGTGGATTTTGTTTCCTAACGTCCTAACATAAATGCAAACATTAAACGTTTCGAGTTTAAAATGCACAATGACTTTGAAGATGCAAGATTACATACACAGAACGTAGATACATGTATAAGGGGTGATAAACCCCATCCTCAAAGTTGCAATCATCAAGCATGAAATTGAATTTGTTATCGTGACAGATCGTTTTTTTTATCAAATAAATGGATTTCAATTGAAAAATGCATGTCATACTTCGCTCTGTCACTGAAGCGCCATATCAAATTAAATTCTACTATTTTTATATCTAGATGTGAACATATCCTACCATCTGAAAATTGGTTGTATTTTTATTGTAGAATTATTAACTCATATCATAAATGCTACGTACATCATAATCATATCTTAATTTAGATAGATGACATGTTTATTATCACTGTAATTTATTTCGTATTTCCATATAATGTGGGATTTAAAGCGTTAGCCATGCAGGTAGGGTGTTAGAATTGTACCTTTTGACCCACTTGCATGATCGACTATATTAGGATCCTATATTTTCTTTCTTCCTAACTTAATTTCTTCTTGCTAACGTCTTCTTTGATACCACCTCACTTTTGACCTTCAGCTGAGCTTTCGCTCATGTGAGGTAGGCTATTGGTTCTGTCCCCTGGCCGAGACACACCATAGTCTATAAAAGTGATTGTTTCTGCTCCTGCTTAGCGCTCAGCATTAAGGAAGTAAGACGACTTGTTCGCCCGTTGTCAGTATAATGTGCCCGGTGCGGTGTGTTGCTTGGTGTCTTCGGCGGCATGCTTCAGTGATATAGCACTATAAAAAGGGCAACAGTTCCACTATAAAAGAAGACACAACACGAATATACTGTAGTCTGCCAAACCACGCACTTCATACACGCAACAGACCGCATACATGAGAGGTCCTTAATTACTGTTAATAGGACGTTAATAATCAATCAAACAGACGTTAACCAAAAACAAAAACAAAACAAATGGAAACCTCAAAATTGCCTTCTGTAAACCATCTGTTTATAAAATGAAAACTGGACTATGTGAAATCCATCAAATGCATGACATATGATGTCAAACCAATGTTCAAATAAATGAAGGCACAAATTTTATCATTTGCCAATTACCGTCGTCCAAACACATAATAATTCACCGGAAATTCATATAATTTTAATTTGTTAAAATTCTCTCATCTGATAATGGCGGATTGATTAATTCAAAAACATAAAATGAACAAATATATTTTGGCATTATTGTATTGATTAGAATCGCGGAATCATGGATAATTTCCACAAGCAGGCTAAGACATAGGCATCTTAATAGTAACGTCTGTTGTATCAAATGCCCATATTGGTTCCCTGAGATTCAAAGCTAAATAAACTGAGTCAATACCACCAAGAAAAAAGAATAGGCAGATAAAAGCATTGAGTTTGAGTGACTTTTGTCAATTACACATAACAGATACGATCTCATAAAATAGAAAATCGAAACAAAGACTCATTTATTCTCTATCACGACAATTCCAGATAAAACTTCTAGTTGTTTGATTATAATCGGCATTCAGTCACACACAACAAGCGGTATTTAAAGGAAATAATTGGTGTCTGGTAGTAAGAAAATCTGTGGACCTGTCGTTTGTGCAGTACTCAACAGGGAAGCAAACAATTCAACCTTTATCGGCGCCATTCTTTACAAATTGACATCTATCGAAGTGCGCGCAGTTGATAAGGAAAAGTGATATAGATATAGGATCTTAATTGAGTGCAAATTTCATATGAAAATTTATAGAAAGAGGTTCTTATTTTTGCGAGCGGTGGCGAGCAATAATTAAAACTTCGAGACAAGTTTCAAAAATAACATATAAAAATCAACACTTTAAGATATTTTTTATCACGTAACTAAAACAACCTACATTTCGAAGAATCTCACGTCAAAATATATTTGAAATTTCAGCCATTTTATCCCTTCGTCCTCGAAATCCTGATGTCACGTCATTTTTTCTGACGCCATTTTATCGATACTGCCATGACGTCACAATGAATTTCCAGCCAATGAAAATCGCTCCAGGTCATGTAGCACTAGAAACATATGCAAAAGTATTACACGTGCGAAATCACTGGATATCAGGCGGATTATGTGATAAAGTATCCATTAAAGAGATATCATCATAATACAGAAACACGCACACGCAATTATAAGGATTAACCTAGATATTTATTTATTTATTTATTTATTTATTTTAACTATAACATAAAAAATATTTCAGTTAATCCTTAATGATCAAGGTGAAACATATACTAGGTAAAGTTTGCTATGAAATCTAATGTAAACAAATACTTCTATTACATCTATTACAGAATGTTGATTAAAGCTAAGAATAATCTAATTGTGTGCAATGCATTTACATTATGTATGTGTCCTAAATTAGAACGAATATACGTACCCGGCCTACTATACCATTTTCTGTCTAAAAGTATTTTGAGCTACAACATTGCAGCTAGTCCTAAATAAGCATGATGTAACACCGTGAATTAACTACTAATGATGGTATTTCTAAAAATCTGATGTAATCGTTTCATTCTTCAATATAAAGAATATTCTTTATTAATTTAAAAAGACTTCTGTAACCGCTTTATTTTCTTATGTTAGATATAACCCTAGTTCACACTAGTGTTATATAACACGTATGTACATCACGTCTTAGATGCAGTGGTACAGAACCAAGTCGATCAAACATATGTACGCATCATATCTAACGTCAGGTAGTACTGTTGACTTGTAAATTGCTATATAAAATAAAATCTTCTCAATACCTAACATTAGGTAGTACTGTTGACTTGTAAATTGCTATATAAAATAAATAAATCTTCTCAATAACTAACATTAGGTAGTACTATTGACTTGTAAATTGCTATATAAAATAAAATAATCTTCTCAATAACTAACATTAGGTAGTACTATTGACTTGTAAATTGCTATATAAAATAAAATCTTCTCAATAACTAACATTAGGTAGTACTGTTGACTTGTAAATTGCTATATAAAATAAAAATCTTCTCAATAACTAACATTAGGTAGTACTGTTGACTTGTAAATTGCTATATAAAATAAAATAATCTTCCCAATACCTAACATCAGGTAGTACTGTTGACTTGTAAATTGCTATATAAAATAAAATCTTCTCAATAACCAACATTAGGTAGTACTGTTGACTTGTAAATTGCTATATAAAATAAAATAATCTTCCCAATACCTAACATCAGGTAGTACTGTTGACTTGTAAATTGCTATATAAAATAAAATCTTCTCAATAACCAACATTAGGTAGTACTGTTGACTTGTAAATTGCTATATAAAATAAATAATCTTCTCAATACCTAACATTAGGTAGTACTGTTGACTTGTAAATTGCTATATAAAATAAAATCTTCTCAATAACTAACATTAGGTAGTACTATTGACTTGTAAATTGCTATATAAAATAAAATAATCTTCCCAATACCTAACATCAGGTAGTACTGTTGACTTGTAAATTGCTATAAAATAAAATCTTCTCAATACCTTATATTAGGAAGTACTGTTGACTTGTAAATTGCTATATAAAATATAATGTACTTCCCAATATCTAACGTCAGGTAGTACTGTTGACTTGTAAATTGCTATATAAAATAAAATCTTCTCAATACCTAACATTAGGTAGTACTGTTGACTTGTAAATTGCTATATAAAATAAAATCTTCCCAATAATCTCAAATGTCACCATATCATCACGAAGATACATTGGTATCAATTGGAACGTCTCCATATAGGCCATATTCGTGTGATATAATTCAGGGTCTCTCTGATTAAAAACAGAAAAAAAATGTCTCTTCGTTTTGATATTTGAGCTACATTTACACCTCAAATGTTCTAATATTAAATGTCGTCTTACGTGTTCCTCTAACGTTGATATCAAAGTGTACATCTTAAAGAAACTATTTTCTTTCATTTTTTTTACATATCTTGTTATTTTAGGAAATGATTTCTCTATCACTGCTTTTGTGAACAACAAAATTAATATAGAAATAAAGTGGCAAATTAACGTAACGTACAATCAAAATCAACTAATCAACATATCAAAGCAGACAATGATTTGTTTTACATACGGGCAATCATGATACATCCAATCATTCAATCAGATTATCTGTTCTGATTTCAGGCCAACTTGGTGGATATACCCACCAGAGGGAGCAGTTTATTATGATTGGCAGAAATAAACATACAGGGTGGAGGCCTCGCACCCAAAACCCTTTCGGCTCCAAATGTGATAAGTAGAATTAACAGCGGTATTCCCGGTACTGAAGAGCTCCATAAACCCAATCAATAGAACGCTTGAATGTGTTCAGTCAACCGTGTAATGGATCCTAAGTTTTCTTACCAGCTGGGACAGAGAATCAGGTCAGGCGGTGTGTAAGTTTTATAAGTGACTGGTCATTTTGTAAGGGTCAAGGCTGTGATCAAAGACCGTAATCTCAGGTATCATGTATATCATGTGACGGAGCTGTTAGATAAGAAAGAGCGCCAGTTACAGGTAACACAACAAATACATGTGTAGATATGACCTGGTCATTCCTCTCACCTGGCGGGTTTTGAAACAAGCCGAGTTAGACTGTCCGAAGAGGCGTCTGTGAACTGACCAGATCTTGGCCGTGGACACAAGGACCAGTAGCGTCTAAGCCATTACATGATACATATAAGTTTCGCAGTCTCTTTGGTCTCCTTGCTGGGACTGACATTAGGAAGACTCTAAAGTCGTCTGTTATTCTCTGTTTTATAAACATATGGCCAGTTTACATTGGTCTAGGAATACCCCCATACTTTATAAATGAACAATAGACATATTTTGGATTGCATCTATAAAGAACGTAATAAAGACTGGCCTTGTTCCTCTTGAGAACAAACCTTTGATATTTCTGGTAATTTGATTTGAATTTATTTTCTGTTTGTTTGATTTATTATTACTTTTTTAATCAATTTTGGGATTGGATGGCAGTTACATTTGGTATTTTTAAGCAAATGCTGGAATAAGTTTTTATGCATATTCCCAGGAATAATGATGTCGTTGCATGTCATTGCATGATTTCTTTGTGTTTATATATTACCAATGGTTGGTTTTACATACAAAAGTCATAAAATATCGAAGCGATATGTGGCTAAAGATATGACTTTGTAAGGGTTAGCTCAAACAAGACTCGCGTAAGAAAACGTTGAATCCTCTCGTTCTTGACTCAATATATCCAGATCAGCGTAATACATCGATCAGGGACTCGTTCATTGTATAACCAAACGTTCCCATATCCAGACAGTGAGGCAAACCTTTTGAATTCGTATGGTATAGAAAACATCTTACACATCTATTGACAGTACTTTTACACGGGCGATTTCTATGTCGATATTATGCAGGGTCAGGAACATTCCAACAGACCTTTTTATACACGTTATACTTGAAAAAGTGAGAGAATCAGATCCCTACTGACAAACTCCTTTATCAAAGATAACTTGAGAAAGTAAGGGGATAATCTTTAAACAGGACCCTCCCGATCGTACTGTTCATTACGTATGTCGCGAGCTTGTGTAAATAATGAAACATGTCAACTCAAATATCAAAAGCTTTAATTTATCTTTATAAACGATTGTTGTAATTATTAAGAAACCTCAGAGTGAGTGAAATACGACAAATAAAGAAATTCCTGAACTTTTAAGCGAAATGTCAAACAGAGGTATGAATGGATTAAGAGCAAGACAAACATACATGTAATACAAAAAAAGATACTTATATCATAATAAAGTCATTTATTACATAACTAGCCTGTCCAGTCATGTTATATAGCCATACCATATATATCGTAATACACACGTGTAATTACACCATTGTCATGTAACAGGTAATAATGACGTTATAGTTAACTGTAAAACTCGATCGAGGCTTGTCGAGGTTTTACAACATTTTGTGATCCAAAGTGTAGACTATCCCTAACCTTCATATCCATATAAATTATGAAATAGTATTTCTGTCTCATCCCTCGATGTTTTTATTACAATTTTACAGTGATGATACACCGCCATCTTGAAACAAGTACGAAGAAAATCGCAAATCCAAGTCAATTATCCATACATAAACCATACGTGATATCTTTAACCCAAATCTTGTTGTTTGTAATCGTAAAACCAGCATATTTTCCGAAAATATTTTTTACACAGAAAATAATTGACATATTGACGTCACGGGGTTGCATTTCATGGGTAGCCAGGTAATACAGCCTCAGACGACACGAGTGTATTGCATGGGATAAACCTGTTTTGCACCCTTAAGTATGAAAGATATATATACATGTTACAAAGGCCTTAGGTAGAATGTCAAGTTGTACCGTCAAAGGCTAACGTCCTTAGCTATCTTCATTCATCATATTTCCATACACACACTTCTTATGTGTCGCGTATGTGTTGACACGAAAGATTTTTAACCAAATTCAAATAAGGTCATAAAAAAATAATATATTTGTTCATTTGCCAAAAACCTGATGAGAGGTCATTAACTGTCTATGGCGACGGTGTCATTATAGAGTCAGACGTATACCCAAGGTTACTACTGCATTACCTGTCCATCCGGTGTTGTAGATAGAGTCTTCAGTATTGCTATTGCATAGTCCAGGGGTGGATGCTACGACAGTGATAGTAACCCCTGGAATATCGAGGATGGTTTAATCTAGATCTGAAAGTTTATAATCTCTTATCCCTGTTCTTGGATATTGAATTAAATGTGCAATATATGATGATAAAAAATAATACCTAGCTTCATATTTTCTTTTTCCTTTCTAATCTTGGTTCAATTTATAAGTGCCGCCTTTCTTCTATCAAATGCAAGATACATTAATAAAAACTGAAAGAAGCATGTGAATGAATTAAGATGAATTATGACATACACAAAAAATTCAAAAGAAGAGGACTTAAACTATCATAAGAAATAAATCACATTCACATACGCCCAATTCGGTTATTTGTGTGTGTGTGTGTGTGTGTGTTTTTTGTTTGTTTGTTTGTTTGTTTTTTTTTTTACGTATTTTCATTCATAACGATATGAGCCAATATCTTACAATTCACGTTAGAAAATTATACATGAAAGAAAGACAAATAAGGACTAGTATGGGTAAATTTAATTAGAGAAATTTTATAATGTTGCGGAACGTTGATAAATCTACTACCCAGGAGGGAGGAGCTAACAGATTAATTACAAAATAATGACATTAAAACTCTCGAGTTGATGCTATCTTCGTGTTGTCGCCTTAACTTTGTTACATTTGTCTTGATGCCATGGTTAGCTATTCGCTAATTGTGGCGGGATTTTAGTATTTACATTTAAAACATGTGATTGTGCAACGTCATAAAACTAGGGTAAAACTTGAAGGATTGTACCAAAAGTTGTTAAACGACCAGATATTTTGCGACCTAGTTTATCTATATATACAAATTTTACATATCTTAAACCTTTCTTTTATGCTTTTTAAAAGACAGAATATCTTGAATTACATATGTACACAGGTTTTATGAGAATGCAAATATGTTTTCAGTGTATTATTTCATTGCACTTACAAAATGTAAACCCATTTTTGTGTGTGTGACACAATGATGTAATAGTCTTTCGTGTCCCGGGATGATAGACATTTCACTGTTTTACTTATGGATATTTGTGTAACTGAAACAGAGAAGACAAATAGACAATAGAGATATGTAAAGATGTCTCTATGACATGGTTTGTCTTACGTTATACTCACAAACACATTGAGTAATATAAAACCCATACTAATAGTGTCGCCAGGCTCGGGTTACAACCGGTTTACATAGATATTAACGAAAAGAATTTTGCAGATGTACCTAAACAAATTTAAGTCAAAGTGTTACCTAAAGTTAAAAGCTTTTTTATAACCTGATACTGCTTGAGAGTGGTATTGAGGCCTGTTAAATAGACTGGTTATGTGAAGTGTCAGGTTTTGTAATATTTCGATGCGTCATCTCACCTGGTGTAGTATTATCCCCGATCTCAGGTTCCATGGCATCAAACTATTTGGGCTTAAAGTCGAGAATGTCAAGGTTCCCGGACTCACGATTCTCATATTAGATTTATAATATATTTTTTCGTGTGATCCATGGTTTAACAGTTCCCAGTCTCGCAATGCCTTATTTCAAAGTATAATGTGACTGGCTGGGATGTGTTGCTTGGTGTCTTCGACGGCATGCTCCAGTGATAAAGCACTATAAAAGGAGCAAGAGTTGCACTATGCAAGAAGACACAACCCGAACATAACGCAGTCTCCCAAAACACATACCCGTACTTCACACACGCTATACACTGCATACATGGAGGCCGGCCTTCGAATTTCCTAGCCTCGTGAGCCTTATTTCAAAGTTCCTAGCCTCTTGAGCCTTATTTCAAAGTTATGCCGAAGTTCCTAGCCTCCTGATACCATATCTCAGAGTTCCCAGAATCTTGTGTTTTTTAGCTTCCTTCCCTCGTGTTAACTAGCTTTAAAATTCTGGTCCAAAAGGTCATTAAAGAATCTTAAGTCTTACACGATCTTCAGTGTAAACTGGCTTTGCCAATCAAAATGGCGTTGAAGACAATTACGTCATTCTGATTGACTACGCAGACGATACAAAAATATAAAGAGCGAAGACGGAACTTTATTTCAGAGAGATTCAGTCAGGATGAAGAACTGAAGTGATACCTGGCTGTTACGAATGTACCCTAAGAAGTGGTACCATATGCACATAGGTAAGCACCAACGACCCATAGCTGGAACAACAAGCTCCTACAAATGTATATACTTCTTGGGAATGATCTGCAGGAAGTCTTCAAGAAGAACGACATCGGTATAGCAATCGATTCAGAACTAACATTCATATACTTATATAACTGGAAGAAAAGATTGAAAGGGACAGAATACTATTTTCGATATAATACTAAGATTTTTCAATTTATGGATAGAAAACCATTCATTTGTCTGTAAAAGTTTAATACAGAAGCAACTGGATATGCAAGTTCGGTGTGAGCTGCGTATCAGAGGAAGAATATCGATAGACCAGAAGCAGTTTAGCGTAGGAATGGACAATTTGCCTTACACAAAGAGTCTCAAAAGTTTTAATCTACCGACGCTCTCGTATCGAAGTGGGGATAAGACTGCGACAAAACGTTGATTTGACTGTGAATGCAGTTGAAATTTAAACATGTAAGGATGTGATGTATCACTTACGGTACATGTAAATAGTTAGAGAGAAGCTACCTACGATATTTGACTACAGTGTCATTGATAGTTCATTTAGTCCGGTGAAGATGTTTTTTAGTTTCTGGCCAACTCATTTTCGTTGTTTTAAACTTTCTTGCCCCGTGCATGTGATTCCTAGAGCCAATGTGTTTTGCCTTATGGTACTAGTAGCTGTATTTTCGGCTTAATGGAGAGAATGGAGGGTATGTAACACTAGCAAAACGTCAAGCTGATAAATTGAATGGTTTGGTAGTCATATATATTTAATTATGTCAATTTATCTTCCAAATAATGAGATGACTTCAATGCATTTGCCCCAATGATGGTAACGTAAATTCTGTTGCCTAATAATGATGATGTCACTGCATACTTCCTTTTTGTGTTATGTGTTTATATATTACCAATGGCTGGTTTTACATACAAAAGTCATCAATATTCGAAGTGATATGTGGCTAAAGATATGACTTTGTAAGGGTCAACCGATCAGGGCATAACAAACAAGACTCGTGCAAAAAAAAGTGAAATCCTCTCACTCTTGACTCAATATGCCAGATCCACGAATACATAGATCAGGGACTCGTTCCCATATCCAGACAGTGCGGCAAACCCTTTGAAGTCGTTTGGTATTGAAACCATCTTACAAATCTATTGGCAGAACTTTTACACGGGTGATTTCTATGCCGAGTCAGGAACATTCCGACAGAACTTTTTATACACGTTATACTTGAAAATGTGAAGGTATTTTCAGCTTCATGGAGAGTCTACCTCGGTCTCCATCTCCGGCTGCATGTATTAAGACTGGGGGGAACTCGAAGTTTTCAGCGTTGGTAGTTTTTTCATCAGAGACTTTCGGGAAAGATAAGAGATCTGTATTCTTTAACATAAACCATCATTGTTGATGTTGAAATGGCGATTTCTTGTTTTGTAACCGATCAGACGAATCTATATTGTGCAATATTAGCTGTTTTACACAAGTTTATCTGCATAGCAGAATCTCAAGGTTTTTCAATGTAAAACCAAATTTTATGATGTAATATATTACTATAAGTTATAATAAGTAGTATGCAAATACGCTACCTACGCCTGACGTTGTAGCCCTAACAAACATACGATTTGAGAATCTCGTCTCCCTACCATACCTCATCTTGGACTTTATACGAACATCGTCGATACATAATATTTAAATGAAATAAAGACATATCTTTTAAAAAGTTTTTGTTCGCATTTTAATGGAATTTTCTCCTCGTATGAACCTATATCAGACTGATCATCAAGAAATATATGTCCATTAGTGGTTTATCTAGGAATCTAAAGGCGATCGTTTGGTTACTATCTCGCCGTGCTACTGAAATTCATATCAATAAAAATGCAAATGACAACGTAAGTGAAAATTTGAATGGCCGAGTTTCAAATTGCACTTAAGGTACATGTATATAGAGTTTCAATTTCTAATGTTATCACAGACCCGCTCTTTTTTTTTTTTTTTTTTTAACATTAAATCAAATTTCATATCAACTTAAGATGTACTTATGTTGTAAAAGTTGGATTTTGTTTATGACTTGTCCTACCAATTCTGATTATTTGTTTGATAATCTTTCTGTTGTTTTAGGTTTTCAAATGACTTCTTACTCAAATACCTTTTATTTATAACTTAAGATGATGACGTCCAGTGCTTTTTGTTTCGAGAAATCCGGACTTTATCGAATGATGAAATTGCCTAGCGATACCTCATTTAAAAGACCCTTCAAGTAATTTGAAATTTCATTATACGAAATAAATTGACTAATGAATAGAGGCATATGCTATAGCGATATAACACGAAAAGTATACTCTAAAATTGACGGTTTATTAAGTGTACTCTCGGATTTTGTTTTGTAGGTCTCCATGTCATGAAAACTTATTCAAGTGACTCCTTCAGTAAACTGAAAGAGCACGTGTTGGTGACGGATGGAGAGACGCGTTAAGTAACATGGAATGGAATCACGTGAGAGCTCTGGTGTCATAACCTTTCCCAACAAATACCGTCTGCCCCCTGAAACTTCATGGTTCATTTAATTGCTTGTCGTTAAGCAAGCATGCTTATAATTTCACAAGAAAATCGTCCGTCACTTTCCAAACTTTTCTTCCTTTGTTTTCTGTCGAAAACGCTTGACAATTACCTTCATTTTTATTGACAAGTTGCCAGAAGGACAATTGTAATATCAGAGTCATAACGTGTACTGTCGTTACGGATGAGTGACGTTGCCTTGACCTCTAGAATCAGAGGTCAACATATTTGGTGGTCCTTTAACAGAGCAATTAAATGTATATTCTACTTTTCATAAGTCTAGTGCCAAACTTATTTATATCTGTATATTTCCTTTTCGGTAGATGGTATCTCCGTCTGTTTATTTGACATATACGTCAGTATATTTGTTAATGATATTTTGCTTACTGATTTGTATAACTTGGACCATGTTTTTGTACAGTTGTAGTATTGTGATCTAGACATGCTTTCCATGCACAATACTATTTGTATACTATATTATTTTGCGGAGACTTAAGTTCGCGTATTCAGACCTTAGCATTTTCTTTGCGACCTATTATTACACATCTTTATGTGGGTATTTTGCAGAGACTTAAGTTCGAGTATTAAGACCTAAGCATTTTTGGCGATTTGACTTCGCGATCTATGCTTGTATGTTACCATACATGAAACTTGTTTTCGGTGATATATTTTCGCAATTTCTTATTGCCTGCAAAATTCGCAAAATTTAATCGCTCGGAAATCAGTTTATAATTTTTAACATCCTGCCATATATTCTGTTAATTTTTTATTGTCGGTTTTGTATCTTTTTTGTTATTGTTTTTTTTGTTCTCCTTGCAATGTGGTATATGGGTTTGTTATGTTGAATTTTTCACTAAGTTTTGCAATAATATCAATATCAAAAGAATGCTAATTGTTAGTATGTTACCACAAAAAGATTCAACAAGTAAAACTTGGTCATACACTTGGTGATAATATTGTAACCATGAAGGTGTTTGTTGTAACCTCGGATTACTGTACTCAGTAAAACGAAGTAATCCGTACTATTGTCAACCTAAACTTAATCAATGTCACGGTTGAATTCTCACTCAAAACGAACGTTTATCGGGCCGCCTTTGATATTCGTCATCTATAAAAACAACGAATATTCCTCATATTTGAAACCATTCATGGAATGTGTAATTTACTGAAATATAATTACGATAGAACTAGATGTAAATATGTGATAAGTACAAACATGGACGTAAAATGTTGACCTCCCTTCATGTCCAGTAGATACATACAATACAATACAAAGTTTTACGAGCCATGATAAAATTTTATACAGTGGATAAAATTACAGTAAAACTATCATTAAAATTGTCACAACAATGTCTCGACTGATGACCACTAAGTTCATCAGCAGGTAGCATGGAGCCGCCATTGAAATCTGTGGGACAAGAGTTGAGTGTAACTGAATATGTCTCCGATATAACGACCATGAAGGTTTTCTATAGTACGTAAATGTCCATTATAACATGAAACCTTACTTCATACAACTGTGCTAAAGAAATGGATATAACTCTATACTCTTGATACATATTCTAGCCAGTTGTCGCACTTTAAGGAAATCACATTGCCATTACAAGATAAAAATACATCTAAATAAGATAAATACAAATGTGAACCTGAATACTTTTCAAATCCAACATGTCGGTAGATTTGCTATCATGGTGAGGATACTTCACTCCTCGACAATACAACGGTTATTATCACTGCTGTTATATCCACCCCTTGACTTTGTCATAGGAATGCTGATAGTTCTATGTGCGACAAGAGATGAGATGCATAGTTTGTGATTATGATGTACATGATCTTTTTTTAACAAAATAATCAAATTTAAAACTGTGGACTCAAATACCAAACCCGGGAACAATTCCTCATAAATGATGTGATATGAGAAAAAATACTTTCATATAGGCCCTACTGGGTAGGAATGAATAGGAATAATTCACACTTTGAGTCCCTAAAATAGCCTCGGCTTTTACCCAATTTGTTGACATCTCGCAGTATGAAAGAGTCTTTTAAGCAAGTTCAATGCTGATAAATGCTTCCGCCATTAACAAATATGTATTGATTCCGGATGAAATAAGGGCAAATACATGTTCTTCCTGAACTAAATGGAACAATTGATAAATGCGGCATCCAAATCAAAATAAAACTGATGGTTGTTTTTGTTTGTTAACCTCCCGATCTGATGTTGTTCTGACTACACAGATGTAAGTATACAGATGTAAGTATGGCATTAAACAAATTCTGGGTATTTTGCAGTTAATTGACCAAAAATATTTCTACATGTGAACATAATTGCTTTATGTGTTATGCAGAATTGCTTAAAGGATGCTGACACTAGTTTAGACAAACTTTCATTCTTAAACAGACAATAAACTCAATGGGAGATATCTGTATAACTCTCTACGAATTGTTTAACATAAACAAATGTAGATCTTTGGCTACATTGTAAGGGAGATAATCCAGGACGAAACCATTTTGCATACATGTTATGTGTTATGTCCTAAGATATGTTTACCGGTCTTTTTTTAATATATTTTCTTCGTGATCAAACATAACACGATACCATTTCAAAGTTCAAGTCACTGTCCTGAAGGATTAATATAACATTACGCGATGTGTGTCGGTACCAGTGGGGCAACGTAAGCTTCATATTACACAAGCTTACAGTGGCTTTTATCAATAAACTTGTTTAAACCTAATACTGAGGCACAGTTCACTGTCAATGTGTGTCAGACAGTAAAAAGGGAATGCTGTCTAGGCCTACATCTCGGTATCTTGTTAATAAAATATCATATTAACGTCAATAAAAGTCATTAAATTAAATATATTTTCGGTACAGTTTCTTTCGACACGTGGAAATGACTTGGGTTTAAAATTGTCGAATTAAAGATTTGATAGGCGACATGTTTAGAACAATACGTACCAGATGTGTCCAGACGGGGTGCTCGTTAAAATCCACCCGTACGTCTAGTGTCCCATACAGTGACTAGTGGAATGGGTATTTAGAAATTCTTCTCTATTTAATCTGGAGTTCTATGTTAATATGTCTTTGTGTGTGGGAGTGAGGTGTAACGAACCACACCCAATAGTTTGTGTTGATATGTTCTCTTTGAAATGTTTAATTTGAATCCATTTGATATGTATCTACATATATTCGTATTTTCATTTGGGTATTTATAAACTAATGGGAAAAATACAACATAAAATATGACGGGGACGATCACAGATATATATATATTAAACCAACATATCTGATTACTCAGCTAAAAACACAACTTTCTATTTAACTCAATTTTCTTCATTAATATAAGGACAAAATATGAGTGCATTCATTTGGTAGAAAAACAATCATAATGTACAGCTATATATATTCAAATTACCAAAGAAATTACTTAAAAGGAATGCAGACTCAATTAAATGAAGGCAAATGTAAATACGATTTGTACGCTGAGTCGCCAAAAGGAGACTAGATCCAGGCGTTCCAATGTAGTGAGAATTGATGACATTACGTATTTACAGCAACTGTTGGCATTTGTGCCATTATGTAGAGGCAGAGTAACAAGGCTGAGCCAAAACAATTCAACAGCATTATAATGAACAGCTTTTAATTCGCTTGAAAAATTTGTTGTTATTTCAAGCACAAAAATAAAACAGTTGAGATGATGTTTTCTAATAAGTGTCGTTTCGTTGTTGTGTTAAAAATGCTTTGTATGAAAATTATACCCGTATTTTATCTTCAATTAAATCTTTGTGATGTGGTCAGAATTTGCATTTTTGTACTCTTAAACTGAACATTAAAAATGCAAAATAACCATGTATCAAAATCAACATGTTCGCCTTGACTGTATTTTTTTCGCGTCTTTCTGTCAGATTTTTGATGGTCGTGATATCTCTGTCTATCTCTGTCTATCTCTGTCTATCTCTGTCAACATCATCGGGGAATCCAATATAGAACGAACATCTGTAAAGTGTAGTGAGATTTAAACAAGAATCTCAATGACATGTATTCAAAACTTGCTTTGAAAATAGTATAAATTAAAGAGAATAAGCCATAAATCTCAAAGATGCTCCACCGCTGACAAATGGTATATCATTTCTATCAAAAACACGAACAGAGGAATATGTGTTATTCTTCAGTTACAAAAGTAACTTAATCAACACCATTCGCACCATTGAAAAGTTTGAGCTTCTAATTTTACTTCAAGATAGAAATATTCAAAATAACTAATTGTATCCCTAAAAGATTTCCTGGCACTATGTCCTATATAGAATGAAGTACTGATTGCGCTTGCACTCAAAGCATAGTAAATGATTTTATATTATTTTTTGTACTAATTAGTCATATATATACACAATTAAACACCAATTATTGTTAAAATGATGAGTATCGTTTATGCTCTGTCGGCGGTGAAGCATCTTTAAAGTTATATGTGCCGTAACTTGGCGAAGGTTTTGTTATGTTATTTTGTCTTCAGTAATCAATTGAAAACCATAAGATTTGATGAATTAAGCTGTGAAAGTCAATCATTCAAATGGACAAACAAACATGTATGATACCTTATGAACTTAAGTTACAACACAAAATGTATTCACTGTAAACTGTTTAGATGGAATCATACCTGCAGAAATCACTTATCAATTACTAATAACGCTGTAAAGATGTGAAATGAAATTGTAGACCACAACTTATCCGAACGACACGTACTTATTTCTCTGCTTTAGATGGTAGATGTAAATAGAATGATTTTTTTGCAGTAATGCCAAAAATCATTTTCAGTTCTTACCTGTAAAATTGTAAAATTGTACTTGTAAAATTAAAACCTATGCATTGTAAGGATTGCAATTCTCAATATGTTTTAACTTTTGATGAGGAATAAAATATCAAAGGCTGTTGGTTCGTGAGAATGAAAATTACAGTACATATAATTTTAACTCCCGCCTTCCTCTTTTTGGCAATATTCTACGAGTAAAGGTATTAACTTTGATACAAATGACAGCGAAAAGCAAGAAGTAAATGATTCCTGAATATCATCTTACATGTTTTTTTGGATAAATGTGTTTTCGGTTGCATGGTATTGAGGTCGTGTCTGTCAGTCTCGTACCAGAGTTTACAACATTATTTTTTGGGTGAAATTACAAAGATCCGCGACACAGTTATTTTTTTATTTCCAAGGAACAACTTTGTACTGGCTAACGTTTGTACTAAAGTATGTAAATTCGACAATGATAATAATTCTTTCTTTTGATATATAACTGAAATATACATAGTATTAGAAAGTTATGCACATTGTTTTTCGTATTTCGGGTTTTCCCATGGCTCAGTTTCATGAACATTTCTTAACTTAGATATCCCCGTAGAAAAGCATTACAAAAGTTTAGGAAACAATCTTAATTTAAGGGGTCTTCCTTAAAATTTGTAATGCTTTCCTATGGAGAATATTAGGTCAAGGGAATCCTTAAAAGGAATGTTCGTGGAACTGGGCCCTCGTATGCCAGGGACTATATAATGTACCAATATGAAGGTTGTTAAAGCCACAGGATAGAGAAACGGAAGATGGTAATGACCAGCCAACAAATGGTTAGTAATGAACGCAAAAAAGAGGTATGAAGTTCAAAACATCGAAATGAAATAAACTCTTTTTCATAATGATATCCATAATACAAATTCAAACTGGAAGAAATTGGAAGATGACCCTGGCTGTTAATAGGGCGTTAAATAATCAAACAAACAAACAAATTGGAAGAAGCTATCACATTTCACATAAGAGCGGATGGCAAATTTTGTTGACATTGCATGACAACGTCAGAGAGTATTCGATGTATATACTTTATCAAACCAGCACTCCTTGTCTATGCTGCTATAAACACCAGCAATCATACATATTATGGTGTGGTCATTTGGTAAAAGATATATGTAGAAAACGCTGTCGACTTACTTAATTGAAATATACATTTTTTCACATTTTTCCACAATTTACAAACAACACAACCATCTACGAGATAGCAATAATACTTAGGTTAAGCCCGATGCATACACACTTTTTATCAACTACACCTAAGAAGTAATATACAGAGAACAACCAACTAAATAATTTTACATAGACCACAGTGTTAAACTTTGTTAAAGTTTTGTACTGTACTATTAAAACAAAGGAATATTCGTTAGCTATTGTGTTCTATAATTAAAGTCTAGGTTCTCATATAACACTAGATAGAAAAAAAAAGTTTGGGTCCTTCTGCTCAAACTCCAACCAGGGTAGCTTCATTGAAATCAGGCGCATTTTGCACTAAAAAAATCCTGAAATTCTAATATTTTTACCTATTCGTTATCAAAATTGATATTTTGAACCTGAATCTCAATATGAATTTCCAAATTCATATCATGGTTATCTAGGAATAATTAACTGTCAGAAAACATTTTTACTTTTGAAATTCATAATTAGGCAGCCAATCAGCGGCCGGGTTAAAATTCTATCCTTGACTCAATCTTGTATACACAGGGGCCATTTCGAAGGTCTTTTTATTTAGTTGGTTGTTCCCTATAGGCATACAAAAAATCACTAGTTTAAACAGGGTCTAATACTTTAACTGTTTTAATGATAAAATAAAAGGCGTGCGGGGAAAGAAAACTAGATTTGTAGCCATGGTTTATTTCAAAGGTAAATATTATCTAACTAAATAAACGTATGAAAGTCGATTATGATAAACTGAACCCAGTTTTGTATTATGTATTGGAGCACAGGCTGTGGAACTCACACAGAAGTGTGATATTAATGAGAATATATATTTATGAGATAAAATCTTTTTTATGGTCGTGACACTATACAAATTCTGTCCAAAATATTATGACAGTCGATTAATCATTTTATTGTTGTCACCAAATGTTATTATACAGTGGAGGTTGGACATGAATTTTGACATGAATTTTGATTTTTTTAATCATTTTCCTACGCACAGGATAACTTTGTGTCTATATGTACATGTATGTTTGGGACATTGAGGTTAAACCCACGCACCATTTCTATCAGAAGATGTTTTGAGTGAGGATAAAAAAATGCGTTTAAAACAAAAATCATCATTTCTCATAAAACAACGTTTTAATAATAATGATCGAAATTAAAAAAAAAATACAAACAGACACATATATACACACATACAGCTCAAAATATCACCTTTTTGAATATCACTGGATAGCAAACATAGATGGCCCAAGAGAGATAACTCTTCGTCTCCTAAGTTTAAGGTATCTATAAAGTGAGGTAGTGGTAAAGTGAGGAAAGTAAAACTTTGCTATAACAGTTCTCATGAACCCTGGAGAAATCATTCGTTATGCATGTAACAGAAATTCGCTACAGATTTTCTGAGTCATCAGCTACATGCCAGTCGTAGTCTAAGCAAGTCAGAGAAGAACTACCCTTGAAGTTGGCTATGCCAGAGAAATTCTACGACTACCTGTATGACCAGAAGTTTGACAACCCTCCACTTGCAAAATTCATCATTGATACAGACTTGTTGTCCAGACTCCCAGTGGTTGAGGAGGATGGTGACACTGCATATTTTTCTGTCTCCTGGCCGAGACACACCAAAGTCTATAAAAGTGGTAGTTTCTGCTCCTGAGAAGCGTTCAAAATACAGGGAGTGGGACGACTGGTTTGCCCGTTTTTAGTATAATGTGACCGGATGGGGTATGCTGCTTGTTGTCTTCGGCAGCACTCTTCGGTGATATAGCACTGAAAAATACAGAGTGTGTAAAATGTGCATTTGGAGAGGACGATGAAGAGGTGTGTGGACAGCTTGCGAAAAGGACGGAAAGGGAAGCAAAGTCCATACTGGATACATGCCAAGTGCCTAGAGATCTATGCCAAGAAATCAAAGGTGACATTTCAAATCTTTTGCCAACAACGTAGCAAATTAATTACATGTGTATCTGAGTGAAATTCGTTTATCTATTGATAGTGTGTCATGCTCATAACATAAAAGAGAGGCTACGCTTTTGAGTGAATAATCGATACTAAGGGAAGTAATCGAGAGTAAGATTCACGTCAATTCGGTTTTACATTTTACATATTACATTTTACAATAAGATTATACCATGACTAATGCGAAAAGTCCTCTAAAATCTGCTTTACTCAGAACAACAAAAACAGTGCGAAAAGCATCACGTGATCATTAATGATCATTAGTTGAGCTCATTCCTGTTCAAACACGCTGCCATCTTTGCTCTGTTTGGTTTCCAGGAGGTAACCACATTTTCTGCCGACGGTTGTTGGCTTCTAAGAAAAAATCACCTCCCTCACCTTTGCTGCAATGACCGGAAACACTGAAGGATTTTGTATTGGCGATGAAATGCCGAATATTGCCGGGCATCATAACACGGACACAAAGATCTCTGACATTTATCCCTTGATAGTGTGTCATGTTCAAAACATAAAAGAGAGGAGCAAAGGAGTGGTGTCAATTTGGGCCTTCTGGTGGCCATAACCGAAAAGCATTATTTTTGTTTACAGATATCCGGGGGTTAGGACATCATGACATGACCTATGATTAAGCTCAGGTCTGAGTCCCTTGTGAGTTACGGGGGGTCAAACAGGAGGGGCAACTTTCTGTTTTGTCCAGTTTTGTTAGAACCTAATTATATTTTGAATTATTTTTTATGAATTATAATGCATTTATATGTAAAAAAAAAACATTTTGAAAAATATAACTAAAAATAGGTCACAAAGACCTAATTTTGTATAATGTCCATTATGTTAGAAAAAAGTTTATCTTGTGCCATATCATACCAGAAAAATGTTATATATATCATATTAAATTGCATGAGCAATACATTTTCATATTATAAACTTAGGCAAAAAATGTTGTGGATGAGATGGGATTGGGGAAGGGGGGGGGCAGGGGGGGATTTTTTTATTTTTTAAACTTTAAAACACCAATAAATAAATTGCTATGTTCCGAAGTTAGATAAACTTATTAAAATAGTATTATTTTTCTGTAATGAATCGCATTTGTGAGAATGTAATTATGTCAACATTTACAAAATCATTATTGCATTTAAAACAATTTTATAGAAAAGTTTTTGAGCAAGTTGTGACCCTCTAATCATAAGCAAAAACATTTATTGGTGTTTTAAAGTTTCAAAAATAAAAATCCCTCTACACTCTCCCCCTGCTACCCTCCCCAATCCTTTCTAATCCGCAATATCCTTTACCTAAGTTTATAATATGCAAATACATTGTTCAATGCAATTTAATATAATGTATACACAACTGTAGTATTTTGTCTGGTATATTATGGCACCAGATGACCTTTATTCTGGGATATTTACAATTGCTACTCTTTCTGTATCGATAAACTGTGTTGGGGCAGATCTGTTTTTTCCCAATATATGGAGTGCAGAACGTGACCCGATTCGGTGCGCAGGAATTCATGTAAACAATGGCGGACTTCCTTTGACGTTCCACAAAATCAAGTGCCAACACATGTACGAAACAATCGGAGACCCACAATAAAACACATTGATTTTTTTTCATGTATTATTGCTATTTGACATGAATAAAAAACTGAAATATGATAACTGTTTTTTGTGACGTCATAGAAAAAAGGGCAGGATTAAGAGCATTTTTGAATGGCTGTTGTGCATGGATAAACATGACGGCAGTATAGTTTTAACGGCGAAAAACACAGATAAATGTATCTGACGTTTTTGTTGATTTTTTTTGTTTAAAGAAAATATTGTAAATTTAAGGATTAACCTCTTACTTTGCTTAGTGTATGAGATGATAAACCCAATAGAAAAGTCGGTAAATTGTACGTAAACGCTTGCGTTTACACAATTAACCTCGTACTCCATTCGGTTTATCATCTCATAAACTAAGCAAAGTGAGAGGTTAATCCTTAAATATTTGACATTTAACAAAATTAGGTCACTGTGACATATTTTTGACAATGAATTATGTTTTCCAAAATGTTTTATTTTTAACATATAAATGCATTATAATTCATAAAAAAATCATTCAAAAATATAATTCGGTTATAACAAAACTGGACAAAACAGAAAATTGGCCCTCCTGTTTAACCCCTATAACTCACAAGGGAGTCCGACCTGACCTTAATAATATGTCATATCATGATGTCCTAATCCCCGGGTATCTGTAAACAAAAAATTATGCTTATCGGTCATGGCTACCAGAAGGCCCAAATTGACACTCCTCCTTTCACTCAGCTTGCAACAGGTAAGTCAGAAATATTTCGCCGATCATCAACAAGTGTATCGATAACAGGTATGAAAAAGTGACTTCACTCATGAAAAGAACAGTGTGTAAGACAATGTAGGTTTTTTTTTCATTTATAAAATCCCTAATCACAAGGATCTGTTTGTCGAGATTTACAATACTCACATTATGTCCAAATAAGTTCATCGGCAAAGGAAAACAGAGAGATATTCAACATCTGAATACTTTATGGTGATCTGTAGCCACTTTGGGCACGCAGTTTAGGCTTTAACAGACTTATTTGGGCTTTAACAGACTTAAAGTCCAAAAGTCTTTCAAAAACACTTCCCACAGAAGTTTAAAACATGCTTGAACTATGTTCATTTCTATGTGTCTTGAACCTGGTGGTTGAAGCAAGATGTTGCCATATTTACGACTACAGCCTGAGTGTTACAGGGAATGTTGATTATTTTGTCGCGGTGGAATTTCTGATAATGGTCCACATTGACACATCGACTCTCAAAACATTGCCTGCACGACTTGGAGATAAATGTATTTTTAATAATCAGGCTACCAAGAACTTATGGTGATCCGTCATACCCTACCACATCCAAAACATATTTTCACTTGTTTCTGCAATAATGTGTCCAAATACTTTTTCACCAACGTCGTACAGCATGGATTTATCATTAATGGATTTCCAGTCAGTGGTTATCGAGTGTGGTTTTGGTGGCACATAAACTATCGACGAAGCAATAGGGATCGGCGCATTTCGCTTTGACCTCAACCTTTGGTTTTTGCAAAGACTTCTTTTGTTGCAAAATTTACAACATCATCATCAAACTCTAAAACGACACAACGAATTCGTTTTTCAATAAAACTGGTTTGGAATTTTCGGAAAATGATTGCGCATTTTTCAAATAAGACACAGTTGCATTGAGCAATATGAAGAGAAGATTTCAGTCAAGAAGGAGAAAGTTCAACATTCTCTTGTAAATGACTTTCGAGTAATGGCAAAATGTGAATGAAATTTGTTATTATACTGACAACCGCCTTCGCATCATAGCGCATGCGCCAATTCCTTGACATGACTTGATTATTATCAAAATATGTTATCAAGTCACTGTATGTAGGTACAGATTTACTTTTCTCTTACCCCAGACAGGGATATCCACAATTTTACCGGTCCACCTGACAGACCCATGTAAGATTCTATTCTAACAAACAGACTGGCATCCAGTAATAAAGTATGATAACAAGTAAATCACATTCAAATTGCAGCATACATAAATGTACTCGATTTACTTAACAAGGGAAAGTGCCTTACGCTTGTTTGCGGTAAGGTCGGACATGCCACAAAGTTCCTTAACAAAAATAACTAATACTGCATTTCAATCGTTAATGCACTGTACTGGATTGAATTATTTCAATATCATATCATCTTTGTTATCGTTTTGTTTGCGCACACACTCATCATTTAAGATTGATCTTTTAGTTTTACACAGGGCACCTGCAAGCCTACAGAGATTATTAGAAGTTAGACTGTCACTTTCTATGAGTTCAATCACAACATCAATATATTGTTTCTGATAAATTGCTCTTTTAGGGAATGGTTCGTCACTACAAAGAGTTTCTGACGAGTGTCCACATGCTGTACATAGATAAGTTTCACGAGGAGACATCAGTTCCTTATTTACTAAAGCGTTAAAATTTTCGTCTGTCAGGAAATTAGCTACTGTACATGTCTTACCACTATTTAAAAAAGGAGAACTCTTCTCCCAATTACCGACCCATTTCATTGCTAAGTAGTACTTTCGGTAAATTATTTGAGAAATTATACACAACTTCCTCCATGACTATTTACACAAAAATAAACATCAATTCGGATTTGTGACAGAATATTCAACGGTTTGATAATTTTAAAATTGAAATAGATCATATCTGCTCAGCTATAGAATTAAACAAACAAACATGCATGCCTTTCTCTGATATTTCAAAAGCCTTCAACAGGGTTTAGCATAGGGGTTTTCATTGTTACGGAACCAAAGGTAATATATTTTTGTGACTAAAAGGCTAGCTGACGAATAGAAACAATAGGTTTTATTATACCTAATCCAGGTATTAGTGCTTCTGATTAGTCAATACGGTATCACGTGATAAAAACAATCGTTATGTCATCTGTAATCGCGCTGAATTGAATGAAATTCCATTATGTCACCCCCGAATCGGTATGTCGCCTTCGTTATGTCACCCTTCAGTGTGTTTCATCCGGGTAGTCTCTAGATGTAACATACTACTGTTGATATTTCTAAAGAGGTTCCGGGTGAAAGATATATGGCGGCTTCAGGATGAATCGTTTGCTCTGGTTTTCGTATCATTTATAAAAGATTAACACATGCTATGTTATTAAGTATTTTTCAATCATCACTTCATCTCGGTTCCTTGTGTATATTTGTACGGAGGCGTGTCTGACAGTTGTTTAGACTCCGGAACATGACACATGTACCTATGGTAACGGTATATTATCAAGTGTTAAGCCTAAACCTTACAATTAACACAGTAGAATACTGCTCTCAAAATTTTCAAAATTTTTAAATGATAAACAAATTATTGAAATCTACTATGTAAGTCTGTCTCCCTGTCCCCTTCCTAGCCAAAGTTTGGACATATCGGAAATACATGTATCTACATGTACGGTAATAGTACACCTAACGTGTTAGTCTGAATCATAGTAACGTTAGTTATAACATGTGTGGTTTGAGTGTTTTGTTACATTTCTCACGTTTCTAAATAAAATGTATATGTACATGTAACATGCAAAATTAAACTTATGAGAAAATGAAGACACGGGATTAACACTTTGATTAAACTAATGAGAAAATGTACATTGTGGTTGACCGTGTTGCTTTGAAGTTAGGCGTCACTCTCTCTGTAATCTTCAAAGAAGGTTTCTGTAGGCATGTGATTGGTCAGGTAGTTTTTCCTCCTGAACTGAAGATTTACTATGAAATAGTCCAGGGGTGGATATTACGTCAGTGATCGTAACCCCTAGAATATCGAGGATTCGTCTCCTTGGTTTCGTTTTAGGAATCTCCATGTCAATTTGTATCAATTCCGACTAAATCGAGTTTGTATAAAGGTTAATGTTGATATTCCTTAAATCTTCCATCATTTGATTTTCCTCAACACTCCAGATGATTCACTGTTCATGCAGTTTAGAAGAGAAAGTAAATCTGACCAATCACACGCTAGCAGATCTTTGTTTGTAGATTACAGTGAGCGACGTGAAACTTCAAAGCCACAAAGTTAACCACAATGTACGTTATACGATTCTTCTGATGTACATCAAATGATATAATTACAATGTAACTATTCATCCGTTGTCGCACACAGATCCTTTAGTCTTGTGACATAACTGTAGTCCAGGGGTGGATATTAGGAAAGTAATAGTAATCCCCGCGATGTCGGGGAAGGGTATTCCTCATCCTCGATACTCCGGGGGTTCCGATCACTTACTGGAGTATCGAGGATGGGTATTCCTTAAATCTTCCCCCATTCGTGTTTAAATATAGAACAAAATTGCCTTCTGTGTATCTATTGTATCCGTAGAACTTATCAGGACAGGTGTTCTTATATAAGGTCATCAGGCATGCATATAACTTAATTATATGTAATTGGGCCAATAATTAACTTGTATGGCTACATAGATTCTCTTACCTACAGAACGCAAGTTGAACAGATGTTCATTTCTGTGCAACAACACGCAATTAATTACTTCCTACATGGTAAACGTAAATCATTACTACCTATCTACTTGGTATCTAACAAGAGATGTCCCGGGGGCACGGCCAATCATGTCCCGGGGGCAAGGCCAGTCATACTCGGTCTCGTTTAAAGTGACAAATGATGCTCAGTAGCTGTTGGTGTAACTCTGGCACAGTTAGACTGGTAATCAATGACCGAATACGGCATTACAAAAAAGGCTAATCAGGTGATGCATCATTTACAACAAGGGTCGTGCCGACAATGACGGACAGCTCCGAACTTTGTCGAAGATTGACGACTTATGCTCCATCATTGCAAAAAGACATTTGCACGATTCATCATTTAGAACAAGTGACACTGGAAATCGACGGACTACTCCGAACTATACCGAATACGGAGAGTAATACTAAAACTCACGATTTTGGCGGAATAATCACGATTTTCAGTGGATATCTCCCGCATAAAGACCTGTCTCACGCCACGTGGAAGACATCTCACAATAATGATACATACTAAAATGTCGTCCATTTAACTGTGACCTGTCCATAAGCAAGAAGGATTTAAACTCCTTATTTATATCATATAACAATTTTTTTAACTACAAGTAAAACAAAACATAATTCATATTTATAATTATCAACAATGGTGGAAAATAAGTGCATAACACCATAATTTAATTATCTGCATCGCAAAAATTGCGCAACGCAAAATCTGTCTCTTTGATTTTTTTTCGGGGGGAGGGGGAGATTGGGCGGATGGAATCCCCCTTATAGCTCTAGAGGTTGCCAACTGATCGAGTACACAGTTAAATAAACGTAATAATTATTTATCAAAAGACATCATAACATTATGTATAACTTCGAATACAATTGTAGCGAGTTTCTTCATTTGGTGCTTAAGTTTCCCGAAGATAGAAATCTGGTATCGTTTATATAGTACATTGATATCTGTATATGTTTTAGATAGAGCCCGACAATCACTCCGACAGATGGTCGAAGGTGTGACTCGTGACGTGGTCAGGTACAGTATGACGTAACGTTCATTGGAGGCGTTGTATTGTCCTTGTTTGAACATATGGGGCGAGGATGTAGCCCCGAACTAAGTATAAACGAATTTTCAAGGCAGGCTGACCCTTTATAAAGACATACATAAAACGAGCACGACCGCATTCTATAGCATTAACATAAGAAAATAAAAGAAGGCAAAAGAAACCAAAGCTGGCATAAATACATAAGATTGCGTATTATCCACATCATTTTGGATATTTCAAGACGTCGTCGTGTTCTATATGTATAAATAACTGTGTAGAGAAAAGTCAGACTTTCCGGAGAAAAACCTCCGCTTAATGGCCTGGTCAGGAAACATGCAATATGCATGTAGATCTTTTAAGTTGATAATCCCGGTAATAGAACGAATGGTACATTGTCAGACATGTTAACCAATCAGTCACGCGTATCAGAGATCAGACTCTACATGTACACGCATACCAGAGTTTTAATTCAAAATGACTACCATTTATGTACATTTGATTGCAAACTTCATTAAATTCATTGTACATTATATGTAAATGTAATACATTGATGTTGGTTGAGTGATTACAGGTGATAAACCACTCCCTAACTACAGTACGTAATGTTGATATATTTCTTTGAATCAGTAAAAACATACTGACTATCCTCGTCATATTATAAGGGCGCAGCCCTCGTGCCGAAGGGCACGAAATGCGAAGCACTTCTAAGGTAACAGATACACGAAAATATAAGAAAAAAATCACAATCTTGAAAATTCAATCCTACACACTGACAGCTTCAGTTTGCGGCCGCCAGTTTTTTCATACATATGGGGAGGTTGTGCGTTGCTCCGGTACTGCTCTCCCCAGTAAATATATATTATACTAATGCAAATGCATACCATGGGTAATTAAAAAAAAATTTAAATATTTTTTAAATAATAATAATAACACTTTGAAAATTAAAAGCTATAGAATGCAGTCAAATTATCCACCAAGGCGCAAGGAATCATGCCGTCACATAACGTCAACAAATGGCGCGAAATCATAGGATTCGCATACACGGCACTCCGGGCCTTGAATGGACACAGAGAAATTCGAATCTTTGAGTTCATATCTTTAAGTTTATGCTAGACAATTATTTCATCATATACTTCTATAGTTTAAAGTGTGTCCTTTTTATTTCTAAATTATGTCTTCTACATGAAATAGAAAATAAAGTAAACAAGTAGATCTTCGCTCTTCCTATGCCGTGTATGACTCATTTTAAAACATTTAAGGCATTTAAGGCCTTGCTTTCAGTCATATTAAACCTTTTAGATATGATAAAATGGAATTGAAGGGAAGTTACTCTGGTAGCTTTAAACAAATTTCAGATGGTATGCCCATTCAGTGGTTTCTTTAAATGTAATTGTCATTTAGGGATGTTCAACTTTTGATGGTAGAGGAAAGCTGGAGCATCTAGAGAAAAATCACTGACCAGTGGTCAGTACCTTGCAATCGAACTCGGGACCCAGACATGTCGGAGCATCTTATTATCTATAACCATGCGGTCACTATACATTTATATTGCTTACTGCATCCCAAACACTAATGATTTGCAAAAAGGGAGTGGGACGACTCGTCACGACTGGTTTGTTCGTTTTCAAATAAAATTTGAATGCATAATTCAGTAAGACAGCACTATAGTAATAAAGCTACTAGCTCTATATGTAAAGTCTCACTACAGTGCTGCGAACGTATACGATAAAATAAAAGATTTGCGTTCGAACGAAATAGTTATTCATGGGAACGAAATGTTATTATGCGGGAACGAAATAATTATTGCTTAGCAAAGAAATATGCCCTACCAATGATATTTCATTCTCGTGAAATAATATACATGTATTGTATTTCGATTGCACGCAATAATATTTCGTTCCCACGCAAATATTTTATTTCTTTCATTCCGTTCCCAGCCATCGTTCATGTATCTCAATATTACAAAGTGTCGCAACAAGAAAATACCGCCGTTTCCCAAACATTTTGATACAAATAAACTTTGTAGAACTGAAACTGCTTTGTATACGAGGAAGATCATCTTTACTGAATCCTAGTTGATTAATTAAGATGTTATAACATAATCAACCAACATTGTATATGTCAGGTAGTCTTTGTATGTTTCCTCCAACTTACACGATATATACATAGTACAGCTGAAAAAAAAATCATGTTTACATACATGTATTGTGGTCAGTGTGTCCAGTTCTATGGACATCACGATGGAGATATCACTTCCAACTGTCCATTCTAACGTGACAGCTACATTTGTATGTATCTGATTGATACGATATATTTCCCTCCGGCCAATCTGTGGTCAATTTTGACGGACACGTCCTGCTATAATGTCACCGTCCATCTCGTAATCTCGTAAATAGTATACATTATAATTTTAGTGTATTACCATAATTACCTGTACACAGGTAAACCTACATGTATAATAATGTATATTGTCACCTGTGTGAAGATGTTTTGTTGATTATGTGCCCCTACTGGTGTATATATGTTACCTGTCTACATATGTAATTAGGCGATTTCTCAGGTATGGTAATCTTTTTTGAAGTATCTACTAACGACACATTTACTAACAGAGTGTTTAGTTTTCACTCTAGCTTTTATGTAGGTGTGTATGTGCACAGTTTGTATATGTGTTCTCTTGGACAATAGAGACCAGGTCACGCTTCACTGCTTCTGTTAATACGAAGGCTTAAAATAGTTTTGTTCGACGGAACCGGTTCTGAAAGGAGGCCGAACGCACGACTCGTTTATTGACTCGTCACAGCGTTAACGTTGGAGCTGTGTATGTGAAATTGTATATGTGTTCAATACAGGTCGGATCAGCCCTGTTTGACAAACTGTCGTGCTTGTTTACCACCCGAACTGTTTGCTGACCAGTCCGTGGATTTCTCGGACGGTCATTTCCCAGTGTATGGAGTGAATTTTGTGTCAGATTGTCGGTACGGACGGTGGCCCACACACCTGAGCGATTAACACACCTGTATTACAGGTATTTACGGTGACAGTTCGTGGAACAGAAAGTCGGACATTACGGTGGCTGGACGTTCGGGGATGTGTAATATCTGGACATAATACAGTGTAATTAATTCTCGGGATATTTATAACTAACATTCATCATGGTGGTACAGCCCCAACCGCAACTTCTGGTGAAGAAACGTGTGTTATATATCGGGAGTTCTGTGCCCTTAGAGACCCAGGAAGGGATTGAAGCTATTCAGCAACCATTGAGAGACAGGTACCCCAGCGGGGACGAAACCCAGGTACAGGGAATTGACGCCTGGGTGAGTATTTTGTCAACTGGCATACAACTACAGTACATAGAAGATGGCAACCTTGTCATTTTCTTCCCTATTTCATCTCTGACATTATGTGCCGCTGTAAGGCATGTGAAAAACATTAACGCTGGTACTGGGGATATTGAGTCCCAGTTCCTTTCGCTTTCAAATCCACTTACAAAGACCAGCACTAACTCCAAAAGCCCTGCCATCTTTTCGACCATCACACGGCGTACTAAGGGTAGAAGAATCCTTGAATGTCATGGCTTTCTATGTGCATCTGATCAAGATGCCATGGATCTTGTTCGCGCCACATCCGTAGTTGACCGGAAGTCGAGAGGGTTACCCCCCATGACCCCTCAGCCTGTGCAGTCCGAACCTCCACCTACATTTAGAGGTGGTCCGGGCCAAGCGTCATTCCGGAGTGCTGGACCCCCACCAGTGTTCAGGGCCCAAAATGGGACCATGGACGGACGAGGTACTGCAAAAACCGTCAATGGTACCGCTAATGGCCACGCCACCACAAATGGTATCCGCCTGACCCCCGGAGTTATAAACAAACCACGTGACGCCCCGCCCGAGTTCTACGACCCCCCTCCAACACAGGGGTACTTCTACAGTAGCGACAAGGCCGAGGCTAAAACCTTTAACATCGAGAAGACGGATAACGAACAGAGACCTCCCTCTCCTCTAATGTCTGACCGCGGGCCGACTGTCACCAACGTTCCCCCAGTGGTACCCTCGACACAGCCGCCTGGACCCGGACCTGCCCCCAAACCTATGTACATGATGGCAGGACAAGTCCCTCAAGCCATACCGACAGCCGTGCCCCCTCCTCCACAACAGCCGGCGCCCGTCCCTCCGCAGGCCCAGGCCCGACAGCAGGTCCCCCCTCCGCCTCCGTCACAAGGCATACCGACGATGAGGAGGCCAGTATATATGCACCCAGGCGTCCAGCCTATGCCTCATCCCTACTTGAGGCATAGATTTTTCTCTCCCCCTCCTCGGATGAGGCCGTTCCCGGGGTCCTACATGATGCCGCCCCCACCCCCGGGTATGGCACCCCCACCACCGGGCATGGCACCGCTCCCTCCCCACATGATGCCACCACGTCCTGTGTATGTCAGACGTCCACGGAAACCGAGGTCACTCTCTTCTAGTTCCGGGTCATCACGCTCACCCAGCCCTCAGAAGGATGAACCTCATTTGAAAAATGGAGGCGATTTTGGAAGTGAGAGCTCAATCTCCAACTACCGACCACGAACCCCTCCACGCGACTACGATAATCCTCGTCCGCGCATGAGCAGACGGGAGGAATATGAGAGGAAGAGAGATAGGAGTCGGTACAATCGTGTACCCGTGGATAACCAGGCCGCGTACTACGTGTATAATTACCCGGGGTACCAGCCCTTCCCCATGAGGTCCTCGTCTGTACCCCCACATCTCCGCTACGCTAACAACACTGGCAAGAAGAGCAAAAAGAGCAAGAAAAACAAAAAATCAAAGAAACCAAAGAATGGACCTTCTAGCCAATTCTCTATGCAGAGTTACGGATACGCGTCTGAAATCCCTCGCGGTAATACGTACACAGGCTGGGAGGGGTTCGATAATCCGGACCCTGTCCGTAAACCCAGAGACTTTAGGCGCGAGGAAAATCAGTTCATCAACGAAAAGAATTTCTCTAAGAGTATAAAAGCAGAAACGAGACAATCGGAGGCAAAAGAATATCCTACAGCTTACGACCTAAACGAGCCACCCAGGCCCACAAACGTGAACGATGACAGTAAAGAAGATGATATTGGGGATTTCACCATGTATTAGACTCTCACCAGGGACAAGACTGCCCCCTGGACACCAAACTTAAAGTGTCATGTACAAAGTGTAATGAGTTCTTTCTAGATCTGGATTAACGAAATAAATTGGGATATACATTGCTTGTGATTCCGGATATATTCATCAACCAATCAAATGCGATGTACATTGCTCGTGATTCCGGGATATATTCATCAACTAATCAAATGCGATGTACATTGCCTGTGATTCCGGATATGTTTATCAACCAATCAAAAAATGCGAGATATTAATATAATGTGCTGATTCAAGTGATGATGTTCCTGTTGGATTATTTAAAACCCTAAACGAACTAAACAGAAGCCGATCAATATAGTGCTTAAAAAGTGTCGAAGATTCTATTTATCGAAGGACTGTCGTGTAAGATGGATGAAGGATGAATGCCGAGACAACAGAAGGATGTAGTGAGTTATATTTCCAATAACGCAAGACTCGTCACATGCAAAATGAAATGAAAATAGAATGCATGGAATAAAGAGTGTTCTAGTATCGCCAAGCACTCGCAAAGGTCGAGGTCAATGGCCGACATTGGGGTCAAATGATATTCAAATGTTGAGTTGAATTCTGTTTAATGAGAGGGTTGGGCGATACTCGGGCACTGTCGATTCCTAAAGACATTTATTATAGTATATTGTTGAAAGTCGAGGTGAGCAGGCCATGATATTTACTTCTAGACGATGATACTGCACAGATGTTTTCATAGCTATATTTAATGCAATACCCATGTATATTTTTGTATAGACATTTTTTGATGTTGTTATACCTTTTTCCTTTTGTTAAACCTGTTCTTTAGGTGCCTGTAAATAGTTCCCAGTTTCTTTCATTTCGTGTTAAACCCGTTTGGCCGCCAATGTCCGCTATAGGTGTGTATTTGTGTCAATACACACGCGAGATTCCATTCCGGGGTTTAAACATTGCCGCACTACCAGAGGGGACCAATTTCTCCTAGTCACTTTCATTTCTTTGATGTGTAACATGTTAGCTAGTAATAATTTAATACGGTGATAAACGTCCACATTTCCTGGTCCTTACCGAGGAATACCAGTAACGAGACTTAGTTCTATTTTCGGCCACGGCTTTAATGTACACGCGATTTGAATACCTAATATATGCTTTGTGAAATACAACCATGTATGTAGTCAGATGTTCTGTGTGAATAGTCAACCGTAACTCTGAACGATATCTAAACTAGTAAGTATGTGAACTGTTAGATAACTAGGCATACCTTAATAAATCAAATATGTGTGGCATTAATAAGATGAAAAATGCGACACACACAATCGACAGGCCATCAAATATGTGTATATTTTTGTATTCAGCTAACAAGCCGCTAGCTTGTTTCTTCTATCTATTACAGCAGAACGCCTACATTTCGCCGGTAAAACTCTTATATCCATACAAAAGAAATTAAGTCATTTCGCTTCAAGTCAAATTGACATTTAAATACATTATGGAAATTCAAGAGGAAGGCAATGCAATGTTTTGTTATTTTCATTCAAGGCATTGAAAGCCAATTGGACATTACATATATAAATCCCATACCTATTTAAACCGATAATCCACTTACCACTTACTTATATCATGTGTATGCCATGCTAACTTCAGTAATTTATTTCAAGGCGAAGCCAAACGTTTGTCATTTATGCAAATAAAAATTGATTAGCTTTAACAATGATTGCCAAAATGATTGATTTCCGTTCGGAGAATCAATATATCGATTTTTTTAACGTTCCCCTTCTGGTACCCCACAACACTTGCTACAACTTATATTTAATGTGAAGTTATTTTCGTTTTGTGTGTACTTTGCATAATGAACGCCGCCATTGAGTGCTGGATGAAAGACTAGAGCTGAAAAGTTTAGAATAATACGCGAGGATACATTTACTTGAGTTTAAGATACTATTTTGATTTTGCCTTCATTTTTTTTGTTAAATGTATACAGTGTATATAGTTTCAATTTATTTCTGTTCCGGAGATTGCAGGTACATGCATGCTTCCTGGTCCACAGGGCAACATGCTGTACCGGTAACCCTGGTCGACATGAGAGGGCAACATGCTCTACTGCCGATCTATTCACACGAAATTATAGTATATTCTAATAACGGACAAAACATGTAGATATATATTGTAGAAAAATGTACAATTTGTCAGCACGAAGTGTTCATATTATATTTTTCATACTGTTTTTTTTTTTTTTTTTTTCATTTATAAATTAAAATTGCGCTTTTTTTTTTAGTTTCGGAAAGGTAGTGGGCCTTTAATGCAATAGCATGTATCTATCATTTTTGTGTGTTTCCACTGTCCATGAGAATACACGGTAAAAATGTCTGGTGATGAGACATATCGATTAGATACGCGTCACAGCTGTGTCTGTGTAAATCGACCAACTACATTATATCAATACTTACCTGTTCTATATAGGAACATGTCAGCTGCTGATTGATTGAGTCACTAGAACCTAAAACGAATAATTTAAATATTAACGTTCATTTATGATCACTTCCGGATCCAGGGCCCAGTTTCACGAAGAGTCTATAACTTTAGAATGATTTAACCTAAATTTCCCTAACGTAATTTATTTATTTCAAGGCGAAGCCAAACGTTTGTCATTTATGCAAATAAAAATTGATTAGCTTTAACAATGATTGCCAAAATGATTGATTTCCGTTCGGAGAATCAATATATCGATTTTTTTAAACGTTCCCCTTCTGGTACCCCACAACACTTGCTACAACTTATATTTAATGTAACGTTATTTTCGTTTTGTATGTACTTTGCATAATGAACGCCGCCATTGAGTGCTGGATGAAAGACTAGAGCTGAAAAGTTTAGAATAATACGCGAGGATACATTTACTTGAGTTTAAGATACTATTTTGATTTTGCCTTCATTTTTTTTTGTTAAATGTATACAGTGTATATAGTTTCAATTTATTTCTGTTCCGGAGATTGCAGGTACATGCATGCTTCCTGGTCCACAGGGCAACATGCTCTACCGGTAACCCTGGTCGACATGAGAGGGCAACATGCTCTACTGCCGATCTATTCACACGAAATTATAGTATATTCTAATAACGGACAAAACATGTAGATATATATTGTAGAAAAATGTACAATTGTCAGTACCAAGTGTTCATATTATATTTTTCATACTGTTTTTTTTTTTTCATTTATAAATTGAAATTGTTTTTTTTTTAGTTTGTATTAAGGCTCGGAGAACATTTTGTCCACACACAGAATATATTCATTAATGCAATAGCATGTATCTATCATTTTTGTGTGTTTCCACTGTCCATGAGAATACACGGTAAAAATGTCTGGTGATGAGACATATCGATTAGATACGCGTCACAGCTGTGTCTGTGTAAATCGACCAACTACATTATATCAATACTTACCTGTTCTATATAGGAACATGTCAGCTGCTGATTGATTGAGTCACTAGAACCTAAAACGAATAATTTAAATATTAACGTTCATTTATGATCACTTCCGGATCCAGGGCCCAGTTTCACGAAGAGTCTATAACTTTAGAATGATTTAACCTAAATTTCCCTATAAGGGAAAATAATTTTAAAAGAAACATTTTTTTTTTTTGCTTAATCATTGAAATTCTAAGTAAAAAGGATTGCTCGTGAAACTGTGACCAGTTAATCCGGAATCCAGTTTACCATTTTATGATTATCATAACAGAACTTTAATATGCGATGCGAAAAATACTGGTTTTCGTTTTAATTATCAAATGTGATATTTTACTGCAAACAAAGAGACAAAAATAATTATATATTGCTAAGGGTTGAAATAACTTACGTCCAAATTTACCAGAAATATATCTAGAGTGTATTTGCTTTTGAGAGATTTCACCGGAAACACGTGATAATTTGTCAGTGAGAGAAACTGTTGTGTGTTTCTTAATCCGAAATATGTGCATTTGTGAAAAATGAGAGAGCTGTGATGAAGTTTACGTTTCATGAGAGAGTGTCAAGAGAGATTGTTGCCCCTATGC
Source organism: Argopecten irradians (assembly GCF_041381155.1). NCBI lineage: Eukaryota > Metazoa > Mollusca > Bivalvia > Pectinida > Pectinidae > Argopecten > Argopecten irradians. Next base: position 9,312,057 of record NC_091142.1, on the reverse strand, counting down.
TTTTTCACAGGGGACGGACATATTGATTTATAATAGTCGTAGGACGCACTATATTCATAGGGCTATATATATAATTCCATTGAACAATAAATTGTGTCCGGTCCCTGTGCTTCACCTAAACAATCAGCCACATTTCCTTGTGGAGTAGCTAGACTTTTAAGTTCTAAATCTATACGAGAGGAGAGTGCGAGTTGAAAATATAATTATTATTTCTTTACAATAAATTGTTATATTTTTCATTATCTATTTACTCATCACTTGAATTTTTTTTGTTGATATCAATATTTCAAGTTCGTGCTGTTATCGTGTATATATATATTACAGCAAAACCTATATATCAAAATCATATAAAAATTTGTATTGAAAATGACTATATTTTAAACCAGCGTTGATTTCAGCCAATGATAATTCACGTTACATTTAAGTTATCGGTTTACAAGCATGTGTCATGACTTTCTATTGGCTCTCATCAACACTGGACACGTAAGTGTTGGTAGCTTCATACTAGAGAGACTGATGTCAATTAAAACATCTGTGACGGACGCACAGAGCATTGTTTGAGTTAATCCAGAATAAACAGGTCATTTTTTCTACTATTTGATTTATGAGTTTGAGTTGAAAGGTCAGAGATATTGAGTGGAGTTTGAAGCGTTCCTTTGTCCGACCAACACTTACCTGTCATATACAATGTATATTATATCAGTTTACCTATTACAAGGGAAACGTGTTGTAATTAAATATTTAAAGGTCGTGACCCTTATAATGACCTATGTTTATTTACATTTGAATATATTCCTGAGCGGCTTCCTGGTTACAGAAAGTCGATGTAATCAGATATATTCTTTTTTTCGCATAGCCAAATAAATACAAAATATTTTTGAGAAAATAATTGAATCAATTTTCTTTGTTTTGTTTTACGTCTAAAAAAAGAAACTGGACGGGATGGTTTCCGTGTATCTTGCCTTGGGCATGTAGGAATTGATTGTGACGTCATGTGTTTACGAGCTTAACACCATGCTTTTAAGAGAAAACGACGTGAATTTTACTCACAAAATTTTACGTCACAATGGTACCTATCCACAAGGGAGGTAACTTTGTAATGTGCAAAAACGAAAAACAACTATATATATCCTCTGTTAAAATATCATTATGTTCTCGAAACTTTCAGAAGTGGGAAATGACCTTCGCGATGTATGTATTGTATGTATTGTTGCAACATTTTGCATCATATAAATATATATAACCAAGGTACATTTAATTAAGAACGTTCTCTGTTAAGAAGTGAAGAAAGGAGTACCCGTAGAAAAAACCACCATCGAACGATCAAATAAACGTGTAGGTCAACCCTAGTCTACCTCGTCCCTTTAAGATAAAGACAATATTTGAGCTTAGTATTCGAGGATGGCAAAACGATTGCCTCGGGAGAAATTTCCGGCAATCTTCGGAAATATAAATGATATATTTCCGAAGTTTACCGGAAATTAATCGAGATGTCGCGATTACGGAGATGGCACAACGATTGCCTCCCCTTGAATAAGTCTGTTTTTTACTTTTCAATTCTTCCGAATGTTGGTTGTTGTACTAGAAACTGTTTTATAAAAATCCCTTTAATTTACTTTTTTCATATGATATTTTAAAGTGAAAAGTCGGGCAAGGATGGCTAAAGTCGGTAAAAATGGTGTGAATGTATCCAGTATAATTTCTTATGAAATAGAAAAATAAAATCTCTCGCCAAAATCTGTCTGCGCACGAAGAAATTAATTTAAAGTATAGGAATCCTAAAACGTCCTCCCGGCTGACTATGTCCGTGGTTACATTTACACGCAGCCTCGCTTTCGATGCTTTCAACTTTCCTTTACTTTAATGGTCAGAACTGGGAAACTAAGCAAAACTTGACCGTCGTATTAATATGTGAGAACTTTTGGAAGGCCAATGAACGCATTTAGACTGGTTTTCTTTGCCCGACTATTCACTTTAAGATCGGATAATTATGGAAAATAATATCCCATCATATGACACTAATAAATACTGTACACAATGCACTTACTGTGAAATGAATGAAGATAAATCATATCATATAAATATTATTTTCAATAAACGGCACCTGAAGTTGTGGCATGCTACAGAAATTACCATTATAATGAAACACACTTCAGGGTACTGCCATTAAGAATAATAAAGAGATTTATGATGTATTAATGTGAATGTGAAATAGCAATACAAAATATTGAATTTTCTACGACGAGGTATTGATTTCATAATACATGTGTATACACATGCATGAACTTATTTAATCATTCAAATGTCAGATTCGTATAATCTTTTATTACGTAGATACCTAGTGATTGGAAGTGTAATTACATATGTATAGACTCCGTGTCCTTGTTCGGATAGAGTTCATATTACACATTACATGATACATGTATAGAATCCGGACAGTGTTCGGGTCTGAATATTAGATCACACTCGCGATCGTCACGGCCCATCGGGACCTGACACGTTCAGACTAGGTTCCTGTTTTGTTTACTTTTAATTCCCACTACCTGATCACTTTGTAATGTCATTGATTGTTCACGTTAATACTTTTAACACCGATACACACAGTTAATTCACAGACGGATTAGCTTTAAGCACTTATCTGACCTTGATCAGAAAAAATGGCTGCCTGATCAATCTTGTTCCACCGTATGCATTTTAATTCGTTTTGCCACAGAAAGGCCTATCAATCGTAAGCACTTAACAAAATGCAATGCAAACATTTCGAAAAAAAAATGCATTAATTTTTCATATTCGGGGCGCCAATTTCACTGAAGTTTTGCGTGTTGCGCCTCGTTTTCGGAACCTAAACCGGAAGTATGTAATGCGTTTTGTGATTGGTACACTTCTTTGGATGTTCTTGTGTAACATGACATGTGTATTGCGTGTCTGACAGAAAGCTGTTACAACCGTCTGTAGACTTACTGACTTTGGTATGTGTAGATATTCATTTTTATCATTGTTCGTGTACACGTATTCATAAGATGCAACAATTTGGGATGATACATTATACATGTAAATTTGTGTAACTACAGTTAAAGTCTGTCAACAAAAATAGGCCAAGTACCTGTAGGTAATTTCACTGTAATATTATCATTAAACATCGCACACCTCTAATATTCTGGGTACTTAAGGCCTCTATAACAAAGACGCATCTCCTACATACCAAGCACCGGCTGAGTGTCATAGAAAGATTAAAACATCCTTTTAACAATACGAATCATTATAAAGGACGTGTCGGTTTTTATAACAGTGAAGAGGAAAGCTGGAGTGATTGGTGAAAAACCATCGAACTAGTCTACGGTCAGTGCCTCGCAGCTGTTTTGCTTACATGTACATGTAGGTTTATAATAGCACCCAGAGGCCAGTTTTACAAACATTCCTGAATTTTAAGGGTTTTAAGGAATTCTTTATCTTAAGATTTCCATATATAGTATTACAAAAGTTTCCTTAACGTTTTTTTAATGCTTTCCTATGGATGATTTTAAGTTGATAAGTCCCTTGAAGATTAGGAATGTTCATGACACCAGCCCAAGGCGTGAAAGGCGTCATACGAGCAGTAAGGTCTTTTTCAAAGCTTGATGACAACTGAATATATATCAGAAGCGACAGTCAATTCTTGTTTTATAATCTTTTCCCCTGACAGCTGATTTTTAATATACGTTTTTGATTAATTTAAATTAAAATAATCAGATATCTGATAATCATTATGTAGATGTAATAATTATGCTCATTACATCCTTTATAACGATACAGTCGGGCACACTGTCATTAAAATTGTGTGATCGCACAACGCACTAAAAACCGCGTATAGACATCGTTCGAACATCGCGTTGACTTTGTGCGCACACCGCACATATCGCACATCATGTACAGTGGTATGGTATCTATGTATACATATTGTTACGTCTCGACTATAATTTACTATACATGTTTTTTGTCACATGTGTCTGTCGTGCGATCGGTGACAAGGTGCAATGTTTTTGTCCTGACACTAGATACAGGAGCTGTTTACACGAAGACACGCCCGCCGGTGACACGAGGGGATAAACACGAGGACACTAGCAAGGCTATAAACAACGCGGAGTGATACAATAGTGTCGTTATTGTGTCCCTCCGCCTCTCATTTCAGGCTTTGATAACCCGACATGATAACAATATCGACAGGATTTATGTGGTAGCCGAATATTTACATCAGAGATGTAGGTGAATTTTATCGTGATTAAAAATCTTACGTAAAACTCTTTGTAAAGTTGGCACAGAGAATGTTAATGTTGGGCCAAAGGCGATGTCGTCTTCACTCAGATATGACCGTCACCGCGCTGTAGCCGAGCACAAACCGCTTAAACTACCAACATATAAATCTTGTGTAAAGAACATATAGACGAAGTTATACTTATAGTTTTAAGCGTATGTAATGAGTCTATTAATAGGCGGTGTCATGTTGGCGATAAATTAGTAGCTACATGATATAATTGGAGACACTGAGGTGACGCAGCCAGGAAGTGAAAAGGGCGAACTAGATGTATGTTTTTAAAGTGAACAGTCGGGCAAGGATGGCTAAAGTCGGTAAAAATGGTGTGAATGTATCCAGTATAATTTCTTATGAAATGGAAAAATAAAATCTCTCGTCAAAATCTGTCTGCGTACGAAGAAATTAATTTAAAGTATGGGAATTCTAAAACGTCCTCCCGGCTCACTATGTCCGTGGTTACATTTCCACGCAGCCTCGCTTTCAATGCTTTCAACTTTTCTTTACTTTAATGGTCAGAACTGGGAAACTAAGCAGAACTTGACCATCGTATTAATATGTGAGAACTTTTGGAAGGCCAATGAACGCATTTAGACTGGTTTTCTTTGCCCGACTATTCACTTTAAACATACATGTATTTCAAATTCGTTGACGGTATGAATTCGTCTCGTGCCATATATTTTACATTTTGATTGTGCGTCTTTCTGTCTTATGAACACATTGTACTATATTTATCGAAACGTCATAAAATGCACTCTCGATACACTAGGGGTTACTTTCACTGTCATTTTATCCACCCATATTCTATCACATAGTAAAATTAAAGGCAGTTCATGTAGAATAACTGACGATGACGTGGCTCTGAACGACGGACGGAAGATTTCTGACAGATGGTCGTCGTCAGAGCTACGATTCCATCCCATTGCCCGTAGTGTTGCAAAACATCCAGCGGTGAAAATGTTGCATTTCATGTGTGTCATGTAATTTTTTAATTAAATTCAACAATATCAAACATTTTTAACATAAAATGATTATTTATTTACCCACCTCCATGTCTAAATTATGTTTTGAAGCACTTTTGAATGGCTCACATCTCCGACACGGCTCACTTGGCCGCCATGATGCTTCTCGTTAGAAAGTCTCGCGCTCCAAATATGGCACCTAGTACCATATACGGAATGACCTACAAATTTTCACTACGAAAGAAATAAATGTTACAAAGTTTTTAACATGAACTTTAAAAATTCTTTTTTGCTTAATTCTTAATAATACTTACATTTGTTCAGTTTCACCATATTTATTCTTAGTTTGTTGGCTTTTTAAAACTTTTAAACATATTTTACCTGTTGAGTGTTTCATTTCGTCACGGTTTCCGGTAAATCAAACATGGCGGCGTATTTGAACAGAATTATACATGTGTTGTGTTTGCCTTGGATTTTACCACTAATAGTTGATGAAAGATTATAATCGAAAGGTTTGTGAATTGAATATTGATCATAGTTGTTAGAACAATACAGTTACATAAGGATAATACCCGAAAAATATGTTTTTATCAATCTCAAAGTGCCCGATGTGGATCACATCGGGGCTTGCAACACTAGCGGCAACGGGGTGGAATTCATACCCTGCCGGGAACGGAGTGGAGGCAGGGTATGATTATTCGTTCTAGTGAATAACTGACCGGTCATAGGCCTGCAGAAAGTCCATTTGAAGATTATATAGGGCGACGTCCAACTTTAAAGCAACTAAGTCAACCGTAATGTACGTTATTCGATTATTTTAATGTACAAGGACCAAAATAACTGCTCCATCGTTGTCGCAGCCAGAGCCTTCATTTTTTTGCTATGACATACTCTTGGGTAGTTAATAACCCATGGAATGTCGAGATTGACAAAATGTACCTTTATTTTCAGCATACGAAAATTGCAGACGTATTTAAAACTTAATACAACCAAATACGCCTACTGACCAGTCATTGTCCAGCAATGACGTGTTCTGTAACTGTCATTGATACACGCCGTGGACCCTAGCAAATAAAGTCTACAGTGGTCAGTGTTTGGTCAGCTAGGTCATATTGATGTTGATTCGATCTGGACAGTACACTTAACCCATGGTCTATAACATGTCACACGATAAAATAGAAACATACAATAATGATTTGGTGGACGGTTATTTATTTTATACTTACAATCAATCAATTGTTTTTATTTTACATAACACTTTATTGTTGAAGCTTAATTAGGTCAGGTCCCATGTATGTCATTTCCGCTCTGAGTTGATATTTCGCGTGGAATTTTTTTTTTATTCCGGAAGCTAACTATACGTCTGGATCCTTTATTAGACTTTATCTATAACTTCACACCGAGGTCTGACGACATTGAACCGTTTATAATACAAACGATCTATTTATATCGGTATTGAACCGGTTTTTAAAGAGAGAAACCGGGATAATAACTTGTGTCACTCCTACACGGCTAGCGACATCTTAATCGTGGGTCATTTAAAACGTTAGTACATAATGTATGACCTTGATGGGGTTTAATTAGCTGCGGAGAACAAGGTCATGGCCCTCACTTTGGAATCATACACAGCTAATTCTGATATAGGTATTTAACAGAGAAAAGGCGAATAATAATTTGGTATTCTTTACGAAATCAATCTGGTCCTTTGAATAAATAAGTAACACTAGCCTCTACTATCGAACACCAACCAAATTAAAGCAGTTCATATTTTGTCAAACTGCAATATGAAATACAAATGCATACAATTACATTATAATCATAATAGATATACATGTAAGTATCTTTTCTTGCACCTCTAGCCCACATGATTCTTTCGGCCTATCAGACGAACTAAAAGAAATAGGTAAATATACTTTTTGATGATTTAAACATATTTTATTGCTAAAAAGTGATTAGGCAAATATACTATATACTGTAGTGTCATTGTGTTTTAAAATATATGTTATTCAACTTGATTTGCCACGATATTTAAGGGGTCAAAACTATGTAATCATTTCATAATGTAAAAATGTCGTTTGTAAGATTACATCTGATTGGCTGATACAACAGCGTAGTGATATCGTACAGGAAAGAGTCCCCTAATTAATTTGGAATTCAACTTGAATGGATTGAAAAAATGTTTTACACTGGATCAAACACTTTCTCATTGGAATGAAGCAGCGGGTCAATATTGACGGTGAATTCTCCTACGTAAGTGACGTCACAAGCGATGTCCCCCAGGGGAGCATTTTAGGGCCAATACTGTTTTTAATTTCCGTGAACGACATGCCGGAAGTAGTGCAAACTGTAATAAAAATGTTCGCCGACGACGCAAAATTATTGAAAGGAGTAAGCAACAATGATGACAAAGAGGATCTACAGAGAGATGTTGGGAACATTTGCACACGGACCGAGACCTGGAACAACTTAATACCAAAACCACTGTATCGGTAACTCCAAAGACAACATTAACGAAAATGAAGGTCAAAAAAGTGAAATCACCAAAACTCCGAAAAAGATCTTTTGATTGTAAAATGAAATTTAGTAAGCATGCCTCCAACTGTGTTTCAAAAGGTAACAGATTAACTGGTCTGATCTTCAAAACATTTACCTACATCGATACAACAATGTTCCTTAACTTGTACAAATCCCTGAATCCGCCTTATATGGAATATGCATCCTGCATTTGGAACCCTGTGTTACTTAAGGATAAAATTGTGATCGAGAATGTCCAGAGGAGAACGACCAAAAGATTGAATGGATTAACCAACTTATCCTTCGAACAGCGACAAAGATAATAAAGATTACCAAGCCTTGAGTATCGTTCCGATCTCATCCAAATTTTCAAGATTAACAACAATATTGATAAAGTCGTCAAAGATTAATTGTTTACAATGTCTTCCATCACCTTCACAAGAGGTCACTCTAAAAAGATCGTAAAGCCAGTATCCAGACTAGAAGTAACCAAACATCGGACTTGTAGATATTTGGAACAATTTACCAGAGAACTAAGTGTCTGCAAAGTATGTGAACTCCTTTAAATCGCGCCTTAACCAGCACAGGCACAATGAACCCTCCAAATTCTCTCCTACTTGTTATAGTGCTACCTGAACGATTATTTGATCATATACAAGGATACGCTTTCAGAAGTAAGAAGGACTTAAATTGGTGTTTTAATTACATGATTACATGGCGGAAACGAAAGTACATATATCTAGTTACGTTCTATACGCACGAAAGTCTGGCTGCAATATTATTGACTAGCTGAATTATGGGTAATTTGATACTTGAATTACTTTCACGTGAATATTAGATTATATATTTGTCACTTGAACCAAGATGAGTAATGCTAATTTTATTCTCCATATATTTTTATAAGAGGTACATGAATGTCTCATTTATCTGTGTGTAATTCTGTGATACTTTCTAAAGTTACCTAAACGTTTATCACTTATGTATGAGGAAACACCGGAGAAAGCGTCAAAATGACACAGAAATCGCAACATACCGGAAAATTTTCCGGCAATCACCGAAAATATCTAATTTCCGAAAACTGCCGGAAAATCTTCTGAGATGTTGCGAGCGTTATTTTGTAACCTTTAGTCAATTAACATATATTTCAATTGTCCGAAACTAGACTTCTCTGTAAAAACGCTCAGAGCAAAAAGCAGTGTTATAAGTTGTGTGGTAGTATTGTGAGGTGACGGAGTTGGGCTCATGTACAGTGGAACATGATAACAACAATGTATGTTTTGACTGATAGGATTTGCTTTTGACGGTTTTATTACAAACATGGAAGAAAGCCGGAGTACCGGGAGAAAAACTAACGACCAGCAGTCAGTACCTTACAACTGCCCCACGTTGGATTCGAACTCGCATTTCAGAGACGGAGGGTTAGTGGTAACATGTCGAGACATCTCACCCACTTAGATAAGAAAACATAACTTCTTTAAGGAACATCCGATTTGAAGCTGTGTGTCATTTTTATAATGAGACCCTACTCATGTCATAAAATTGTCATATTAGAGACCAAGACTCCGAATCATATGCATGTTTTTCTCTAAAACTTATATTTGTCGTGCTTTGGTGTAATTTAGTGTCTGCTAAAATAAATAAACAAGCAAAGAAAGTGAAAACGGATCCTGAAAATGACATCGCATATTTATCTACCCGGAACTGGAGAACCGTGAAAGAATGTAAACAGTTGCTGTGAACGTCAGTCGGTCCCGATAACGTGATGAGAATATAGGAGGGGTAAAATATGAAGTAGAAATTAAAACGAAACAGTCCGTGTTGAGGAAACAGGAGGGGTAAAATATATAGTAGAGATTTAAACCAAACAGCTCGTGCTGAGACAATAGGAGGAGTAAAATATAGAGTAGAGATTTTAGACTATGCTTTAACTAGTGATATTTTGTATGAATATAAATCACTTCTTAAGTATACTTGAACATAACTAAGTTGTGTTACAAATAAAATCACTAGTTTAAACAGGGTATAAAAACTGAAACCACTAGCAAGTGTTGGTGTCATTTGAGGATCGGCTCTATCGAAGGGGACGAATACGATAGTGTTTCATCAGGAATGTTTCCATCGTCGTGTCGGGTGGCTGGGATAAGTGATATTGTTTCCTTATGAGCACACATACCTTTGTGTCCCACGTTTATTTCTGCTAGAACCAGTCAACCATATACTTTTAGATATATCATAACAGTTCACATATACTTCCCACACAGTAGTGTATTGGAAGAAAACCACGCAGATATTGTGAAATAAGATAAATCATGCAGAACACGAAAGTTTAATTTTCTATTCCAAAATAAATTATACTGGATACATTCACACCATTTTTACCGACTTTAGCCATCCTTGCCCGACTGTTCACTTTAAGGTATTCATCCTTATTTAAATAAGTAATATTTTACACGTCTTTGATGCAGTTAAGCTGAACCAAGTCGGGCAAGGATGGCTGAAGTCGGTAAAAATGGTGTGAATGTATCCAGTAAATTTTTTCTTATGAAATAGAAAAATAAAATCTCTCACCAAAATCTGTCTGCGTGCGAAGAAATTAATTTAAAGTATGGAAATTCTAAAACGTCCTCCCGGCTCACTATGTCCGTGGTTACATTTACACACAGCCTCGCTTTCAATGCTTTCAACTTTTCTTTACTTTAATGGTCAGAACTGGGAAACGTAAGCAGAACTTGGCCGTCGTATTAATATGTGAGAACTTTTGGAAGGCCAATGAACGCATTTAGACTGGTTTTCTTTGCCCGACTATTCACTTTAAGCTGAACCAAGTTGATAAAAAATGCGTATGCATCGTGACTAAACATGGGTATTGCTGTTACAGAATATTCAATACGATTGTAATTTTGATAAAAAGAAATTGATATATTAAATGATAACGATATAATTTTGATGTGTAAATTCAGAGCAAGTAACAATAAAGTCATTGCGGAAACCGGTAGATGAATTGATATGAACAATTAAAATCAAATTTGTACTTATTGTGATACCTTTGATATTTGTGATGGATTTCATTATTAAAGTGTCCGTTTTTGACCTTAGAAAGAAACTCAAATATTAAATTTTAGAAATAAACTCAAATATTAAATTTTTCACAACCTATGAACTCTACAAATATAAATATATTAAGAGATTTATGTAAATTTATCAAAGTTATGTTTTAGAAAACGTTTTGTAATTTGGCCTTCTTCAATGTCGCATTTATTGTATGGTGTAAATGTGTTTCTTTACACAATTTATTTTGTAAACAGACTTTAGACACCATATGATGTAAATGGACAGGACAGGATAGGACATAGCAGAACTTTTAAATAAAAAGTTTGAAGTTTGAAGCTGACTGGTAAAGTACTGTGTGACTAGTCTACCAAAGGAAAAAAATCTGCAGGGCTCGGAACATATTCTTGTCTCCAAATAACTATGCTATAATGTTTATTTTATCTTTACAGCTTTACAGCAACTCGTGTAATACCAGTGTCCGCTTCACCGATTTGACCTTAAAGATACACACTGCACAGGGTAATTGTCATTTGCACAACACACAAAAATATCCCTTTACATACTTTCAGGAACATTGAACATTAAACGAAGACTGGGATGGTTTTGAGAAAATTGTTCAACCAGTGTATTTCGGACAAATATGCAGATTTATGGAAAGAAATAGACTCAAAGTAATAAATTTAACTTTTATTTTTTTCTTAAAAACAGCTGTGAATAGGGGCATTTGTATCATAGGAAACACCTTCAAATATACCATCTTTGTATGATAAAATTTACCACCACAATATGAGATATCGGGCTAAAAAAAAGTAAAATTAAATCCTGTCACACAAACACTCCTTGTATATCTGCTATAAACATAATAGCATTGTTACATAATTTGAGGATAGAAACACCCGGTATGTTCTTAATCACATACATTATAAAATATACATTTTCAAAAAAAAAAAAAAAAAAAAAAAATGAGCCACTTTTTATCAACTTAATAACACCAAGTACACCTAAGAAGAGATATATAGGCATGAAAAATATCACTAGTTTAAACATGGTAAAAACACATTAATTAATATCATTCAGGACAGGTGACAATTGATAAGCAGATACGTTAGATGTGTATTGTCAACATAAATTATTTTCTGTCACTATTTTGAAATTCATGCATATAATTACAATCGTGTACACAGAGAAAATGACATGAGTTTCCTTTCATTTAGATTTATGATGCGAGTGTAGAGTTTTTTGCGAGCAAACATGAAAAATTCGAAACTACATGTATCTGTAATTTAACCGAAATTCTATATGAAAACAAACATAATATAGTCTCGAAAGGATTTTCAATGTAAACCTAATTCAAAGACGATACATGCCACATTTTCAAAGTTAAAACTTGGATATTAAGATGAAGTTTTGTGATAAAATTTCGGCAACCTAAAGAAACACAGTGTTGTCAACTATATCATTATTGACCATCTTATACCCATTATTCAATTATGGCCGCGGTTGCAATGTGCTATGAAGGTTTATTTACCCGAAGATGTAATATTTCCAGAGGGCTTGTCCGAGGAAAATATTGCATCTAAACCTTCATATCACACTACATCCGGGGACATATATTGTTTATTTTATCAATAATAATGTTTTATTTCCTGACCATGTTATGTGTTGATGTTTTTGAACTAATCATAGACTGTTGTAAAAATGGGATATAACAATATAAAATAAAATCGCAGTTCGCGTCGCAATATTATTATTACCGACTAATCCATGGGATATTGGCGATCTCACAGACTATTACAGAAACCATTAAACTCAAAACCAATCGGTGTTGCGGAAGCAATAGCCACTGATGCATTGTAAGCAACTTGGAGTGATTGCCATGACAACCGTCTCAATGCGTCTATGTCGTTTAAACGCATTGCATGAATGGGAGCCATGGTCTTTCTATAAATTTTGAACTTTACACACGTGAAATAGATGTAACGGATTTGTATATGTTAATGATTCGTAATCCGCTTTGGAATCTTTATATGGACATGGAGTATAAAGATGTATATTCCGTTTTTGCATATTAAATAGTTGTCTGCTCTTGCATAAAGATGTTGATTGTTACGTCTTGTTTTTGTGAGCGTAACGTCATATGTTTTACAAATGTGACGTACCCTCAAAATAATGACCTTATACTCAATATCTACCAACATGGGCAGATAACTCTGTAATTTGCGACTGTGGCGTAGCCTATGTAGATTTGACCTGGAAACAGAGGGCGCTTTCTAACCGTAATATGATCGATAGAAATGATTTCACATCATTCGATGATAAAAACAGTCGAAACGTTAAAACAATCCATTAGTGTGTTAACACTTACAAATCATACGCGCCATAACTCCTATATGTACGTTATTGAGATAATGCCATACGTTTCAGAGGAGTAAGCGTTTCGTTCGTTGTCAATGCTTAAAACACATCTCTCGGTCAAATGGGAATCAGTTAACTAGTTCTTCATCCGTCTTATTTCGTATTGCATGCTTCTCGAGGCTAGCTATCAAATGTCCTAGACCTACCTTAAACCTATATATCTTGGCTTTAAAACTGTAAATAAATACTGATGTGTGTCATGTTGGAATGAAAGTGACTGCCCTAGCCCGGAGATGTTATCGACAGTCCGGTCGGGTGTGATGTGGTAGACTACATTACACATTGGTACATTATATTGTAGGTCACAATACTTATAACACAGAGAACTTCCGTAAAAATATCCATTCACTTAGATTTAAAAATACCTGGATCTTCGACGTGATTATTTAAAGGTCTCGTTATTAGCGTCATCATTACATACGTACCAAGGTCAAAAATTTGTTGGCCATGCTAGGGATGACCTTTTACACCACTTTACCATTAAACCTCTTGGTTAGTCGGAGTGATCCTTATCATACATCAAATTACTTCTTCGTAATAAGTACAAACTCTTTAGTTTGAAAATAAGCTTTAAACATGCTAACATTTTATATTAGTAGTTTTATGAGATAATAAAGAACAGGTCGACACCATCTTTTTAAACCTGACGATGACCTGTCAATCTGTCCTTGTGAAATTCTAGAAGGTGTTGAAGGTTATTAACTGACACCATTATCTACCTGTCTGGGCTAGGAGTGAGACATACACTGATCAGCAATCCCCCTTTGTTACCGAACAATCACCCCTCAAACATGATAATAGACGAAGTTTGTAATAAGTCTCATTGTTGACCAGTGTTCATTGTTGCTCGATGTCCAGACTCAGCGGGAGATGATCTCTAACAAGCTTGCTAGATGTGGAAGCTCTTCGGACAGAGACAGTAGAATGGAGTGCAAATGAATCACCAATAGCGAACTGTCATGTAAACTGTTGCTTTTCCTTTGTGCAGTCTCAAAATAATTGATAAAATGCCTTCTTTTTAAAACATCGGGAATTGTTTGTACTAGATACTGTGTAGTTGTTAAATTTGGCGAGTGTAAAATTTCGCGACTTACTGGTTGAGAATCTATTCGCGGGGGATTATTTTCACGAATTATCTTTTTAGCATTTTAAAAGCGTCATTTAGACGACAGACTATAATATGTAAAGAACGATTATGATGAAGTGCTTTCAAACGTCATAAATTTGGATGGATCCTCGAACGTATTGAAATTAAAAACTCCGTGAATATTAGCAACTTTACCGTATTGCAAAATGTGATAGTAAACAAATACAATGTATTTAGCAATGAATTATTAGAATTTCGTTTCCATCACTTGACCAGTTTCGAAATTGCTCTAGTAAAGGAACCTGAGTCTGAAGTATGATTTTTATACGTTTCAGGCTATATATGTAGAACTATGTAGAATACGAATTTTACCTTTTTTTTATCTAGACCCATAAAACGTCTAAAATGGTTATGGACACGCTGGTGGGTCCATATTTATATAAACTGTAACTAATTCTAAGATCCCTATGTATAAAAATAGATGAGATCCATCAATAGTTATGTAAGGTATATTTAATTATTGTAATTATTGTTTCTTGTGGTCCAATCACACACAATCTTATTCAGGTTTGATCTTCATGTGACATCGGCTTCTAAGGCGGATACTGCCACCCGACTTATTTGCGAGGCGGCTTAATTGCATGTTTCATGCCGAACTATTTTCTTTGCAGTGATCTAGTTTTGCGGTTTAGAGTCATGTGGTTCTATTGTACATATACCTGACAATTTTTGCTGTGATCATTTTTGCGGTGTGTACTTGCCTACAGGGTTTGTAACATTATCATGTTGCATATATCTTTGTCTTTCCCATGGCCAGTTATTCAAAATGGGAAACTGTAAACAAACTTTCTTTTGTGGCTAATAAATTTCACGGTATCCATTTCAAAGCATTTTCGCGGAGATTAATTTTCGCGGATTAAAAAATAAGATATCCTTGAATTTAATTGTGCGAGAAATCAGTTTGCGGAGATAAACTTTCGCTAATTTACCTTGATCGTGAAATTCGCAAAAATAAATCGCACTCGAAAGAAAGTTTGGTTACAGTTACCGTGATCACATGATCAGTGAAATTTCCATTTCTCATTTCCTACAGAAATTGTGACTTTATCTTCTATAAACTGGGCAACTAAGTATGCGTAGAAAATAGAATATTTTCGAATTTCATAAAATTTTGTACCAGATATTATTCTTGATATGAAAATTGTCATTAAACTGTGATTAGCCTTTTCAGCTGCATTCGCAGAACTGGGTTTGTAGTCTCCGAATAAACTGTACATAATGTTGTGTGGTTTTTTTTGTGATTTCTACTTACCCTTTACGTTCCTAACAATTCTATGAACTATGAACTTCCAGCTGTAAATTAAATTAAACGGTATATACACGATAATGGTAGGGTGGAGCCCAAAAATGAACAAATTATGAGAGAAAATTGTAAAAATAAATTCAGAGTATATTTACTCTTTTTCACAAATCAATTTATGAGAGAAATTGTATACAATGTATATGAAATCTGAAAATATTCATTCATGTAGAACTAAAAATGATAAACTAGTCTACCATCTGACGGTATATCTACATTCTTTAAAGTATCAATCAAACTTTAATCATTTAGCGATAAAAATGTACGTGTATGAGTAGTTGACATCCATAATGTATCAGAAATCTCACAATTTCCCCGTCATGGACACAGTTGAGTGAACACTAATGGGGTTCAATTGAGCAGTTCGGTTTTTAAAAGGACATGAGATTGGTGTACTCAATCACTTTCAGCTAGGGTAAACACGAGGTCATGGCTA
Organism: Argopecten irradians; assembly: GCF_041381155.1. Taxonomy (NCBI): domain Eukaryota; kingdom Metazoa; phylum Mollusca; class Bivalvia; order Pectinida; family Pectinidae; genus Argopecten; species Argopecten irradians. Next base: position 9,295,944 of record NC_091142.1, on the reverse strand, counting down.
GTGAAGATGTTACTGATGTCAAAAAACCAAATAAAATACTGGATTTATTTGTCTTTCTTACTTCTCTATCCAAACTATTTTATTTGACTATCAGTTTGCAACACTCGTGTCCTTGGACATCTCTATTGAAACGATTTCTACAAGAATAGTGCCCCTAACATCAAAAGAACGAGAAAGCTCAATAGAGTCCCTGATATCGTCGACGAGTTTTAGAATAACGAGACAATTCGACGGTGTCCCTAACATCATTGACGAGTTTTAGAAGAATAATACAACTCGCTGGAGTCCCTAGTATCGTTGATGAATTTTAGAAGAATAAAACAGCTCAATGGAGTCCAAAAATTATTGACGAGTTTTAGAATTACGAGATAGTTCGATGGTGTCCCTTACATCATTGACGAGTTTTAGAATGATGAGTTCTAAAAGAATGAGACAGTCAGTCTTACTAATATGCAATGTTTAAAAAGCTCAGCATTATTGATTGAATATTTTAGTATTACTCTGGAATTACGAAATCACTCAAGCGTGATAGATGCGGATGGTTGGGAAACCTGGACACGTTCTGTTGACGCCATCAACTGAAACGTTTCTCTAATAATACGTAATTGCGTCAAACATGAATAATGTTGTTATTCTTTTTTGTTCAATTTGTCACTTGCCATTTTCATAAAAATGATTTTTGATAAGATATTCATTAAAACATTTCAGGTTCGCGTTTTTATAAGTATAATTCAATATGGTACGAACCTAAATGCTCTATGACTAAGAATAATTCTATTCTGTCTAATTACATAACAACCTACACATACATGTAATGCCAATTTATTTAGTTTGTAATACAAAAAATACCTGGCGTCATTTATAAAAATGGATTTAGTAATTGTCGTCCCTTTAAACGATGTTCTCTCGTGTAATATAGGTCCGGGCGTGGTCTTAGTAAAATACATTCCTAGTAAATTATGTACTAGTAGCCACGACCATGTAGGTAATATTATCAAACATCATGAATATTCACGATTCTCATATGTTAAAGTGTTTTTACTAATCACTGTGGTAATTGATTAAATTTCTTTTTGCGGATATTTCAATTAATGCAAACGCCTGACTTTATGGAATCTTCATGCAATATATTTACTTATCATCGAGTGACTATAAGATGGCAAAAAGCGTTATCCCTCCGTTACTCTATTAGCGTTCTATGAAACTGCCCCAAGTGGTATTATTATCTACAAAATATAATCTAGTACGTTCAAACTTTCTAAAAAAGGGATATATTGCATTTATATCAAATCTAGCATGTTAAAACCTTCTGAAAACAGGATATAACGAATTTATACAAATTCTAGCCTAATTTTTAGTCTGATTTCTCTAAAACCTAAGATTACAGACACTATCATCGGAAAATCAACCATATGGCTTGATGTGATACAATGTAAACATTCGTTATTTGAATACAAGACATGTTCTGAATTACAAGACATACGTTCATTATATCTGAGCGGATTCCTTTCTCCAAACTTGCCGAGCAAGTCCATGATTTTACAAAGGACACTGTCAGGAGCTGCATATCATACAGACAACGTAAACTAGAAGAACAAGTTTTCGATTCCTAAAACGAGACAAACTTTACACCTTTATCCGGCCGGGATACTAAAAATAATAATGATATTTTGGATGAAACATGAGTGTCCTTTTCAATATAATAAAATACTCTTTTATGAAAAAAACCCTTTTCATTTCACAATATTGCATTCATTCCAAATATACTGCAAATTCAAATTAAAGTAGTATATCAAATCGTTATTTAAAAAGTAAATTTAACTAATAAGCATATAGAGTTATAAAAAAGGAATTATCCAATCAGAAAGTTAGATTAAGTATGAAAGAAATAAGAAAAAAATGGTGATGAAATAAATCTATCGTCTCATTTTCTCTATAGCGCCTCGTATTCTCAGAGTTAGCAGACTGTAATATAGTAGATAGGAAAACAGATAGAAAGTTCACACACCAGTAAAAAAAACTAAGGATGGCCCTGTATGGGTTAAGAGAAAAACTTTACTTGGCAGGGTTATCCCGCGCTTGCTAGGTAAAATATAACTCTTTCTCTCTTAATTACGAGTGTAGTACTGGTTTATTTCATGCAATACAACATCCTGACGTCATTGCATCAACAAGATATAAAAACGTCGAAGAATGAGAGAAAATTACTCTTTCGTATGTGGATATGAAGCCTCGGTTTTACCCTCGAGTACATATCACTACCCTTCTTATCCATATATGAAAGAATGTTATGGTTTTTTTCCGGGGTAAGAAAAGGACAGCTCGCACGCGCATGGCAATGACGTAACTCGTCTCTGTGATGACGTTGATTTGAAAATGTTTCTAAATTTTTCGGTTAACCTCGGCAAGCATCCAAAATCTTTCACTCCGTTTAGACATTCCTGTCTACTTGACAGGTCCATGCATGAGTCTACTGTATTAATGTCGCCTTCGGGTAAAGACAAAATATACGAGACTTTTGGTATTTTTTCAACAACAGTATCACGATGTCGCGGTAACAGTAGCATGTTGGCATAATGACGGCAACGACAATTCATACAGGTGACGTCATTCTAGCTTGCATTGATGACGCGTCATTCTTAGATACACAAAGTGATGCACAGGAGAAGGGACAAGATATCATTTACTCTATTTGGGGAGAGACAGTAGATCTCAACTCTCGGGATAAGATGCCTAGCTGGTATACACTCGTCAAGCCTCGGCAAGATTCTATAAATCACAGGGGGTGTAAGATAGCTCACCTGCAATAGACAATTACGTGACGTCATCAATGCATATGTCATAACATTGGCTTACGCTGTTGCTGATGTCATCAATTTGGACGCATGACGACGTTCCTGTGATGGCGGCGCTAAATGCAATTGAAATTTCGTCAATTTTCTGTCAGATGGAGAGATGACACCAGAGAGTCCTATGACTGGAAAATGACTAAACATGGGTTTGTTAAGTGGAAAAGGGCAGTTTACAGAAATGTATGCAGATAAGCTAGTCATGTATCACCAAAAATAACTGTATATTCTTTATATGTTGATTGCATAAATAAAAAAAATGGCGATCGTCAGTGGATGTGAACATTCTCCGACAGTGTCGTCCCTTAGTATCATTTTAGTGGCTGATCAAGCAGAGTACGGTGGCGGCGTTATTACACAGTTTAAGGTATACACTTCAAATGGCCTAGCGTAGGTTAGACAGGTGTGGTATGTATAAAAGCATTCCTATCTCGGCTTTCTTTTGTGGTAAAATCCGCATACAAATCCACACAATCAAAGTCCTATCGCTTCACCGATTTCTAGACTTAGTAAAAACGAATGTTGCAGACTGTTAATTTTAATAATGGTTGTATGTGTCATAATAAAATCGAAGTATAGTGTGTGAGAGAAAGGTGATCTTCCATATGTGTACAGGAATGATATGGATATTCTACCTTAAGGTTCACAAATTGGTGTAAAACCTTCGGCAAACCTGAGGTATGACATTACATGTGTGACCCTTGAGCAGACAATCTCTATCCTTCCAACACACTTTCCACCACTCGGTTTTCCGTTTATTGGACACTTGTTTTCAATAGTGCACACTCGTGACGGGCAGAACGTCACGTCAAAAACAGGCACGCGTGATTTGGTTATGTCATATATATTACCATGACAATAAAATCAATCAGGCGTGAGATTTATTACAGATCAGAATCGATCATCGTTTAGGTATATACAAAGTGCAATGTACATTGAGCTTTGGTTAGTCCATCACCCATATATGTGTACCGTATAGATACTAGACATCATTTCTAAGTGACAATGAAGAGAGATTAGCCCTGAAAAATTAGGCTAATTCTCGTATCCCTAAATGGTCATTCGAAACAAAAAGGAAAAAAGTGGAGTATACAAACATCCAAATAAGAAATGATTTAACAAAATTTCAGCGTGAACATGAAAGGAGCTGCTAAGCAAAGCGAAACGGAAGGAAGAAGACGAAATGGAGGAGTACATTTACAGAGTTCGCGGTCCACCATGGCAAAAATGTGCGTCTTTCCGAGACTGATGTCTCGGTGCGATGGTAAATAAGATGAATTCGGACTTATATATGCACTTCATATAAATGTATATTTTAAATGTAAAAACATTTTCCACACAACTGAATTGAACAAGAAAAGGAGTGAACCTCAAGATATCAATTCCAATCAATAGTAAGATATGGACATAGAGGCTATTGTTTTGTCTGCGTCCATAAACTACTTACTAAAGTATATAAAAGATTCCATACAAAAGTAATTTGTCCAACTAAAGTTAAGTAATAAGTAATTAGAAAAATTAGTCCAGCAGGTTGAGAACTTATTTCTGTCCCCAAAGGTACTACTAGCGTTTGTTTGGAGCAAGATTTAACTTTACAAAAGTATACACATTGAGGTTTTTTTTTAACTTTTGTATGCAAATGATCGTTGCATGCATACTTCTGATCAACTGAGTAATGTTTAATTGCACCAAAGGAGTGTGTGTGTGTGTGTGTGTTTTTTTTTTTTTTTTTTGGGGGGGGGGGAGGTTTCGTGCAAAATACCACTATTTCAAACCGCGAATAATAGCGTAAAGTAACCCTGTTTAAACTAGTGATATTTTGCATCCCTATATATCACCTAATGTTACGCCTGATGCATACATACTTTTTATCAACTTAATTACATGTGTATGTTCATGTATACCCAGAGATAATTAATGAGTGTCCATGTGTGAAATGTGTATTCAAAGTGTTGAAACGTTAACGTTTGATTACAGAGTATATACACTGTACATAGTACATCATTCTATCCAGGAAGTGGTTTATCTGGATTCCCTGTGTTATCATTATCATTTACATCTTAGGTTCTCACGATATTTCTGAATTGTTGATGCTGTTTACAAAACAAATGTATGCAACACACTGATGTTTTTTTTTTTTTTTTTTTTTTTTTTTAACGCGGAGAAAATATAATCTCTATATTTGGAGATTTCGTTATCAGATCACAGGCTGTTTGATTTATTTATAGCGGTTTACTTAAATTAAGTGTATGATACAATATGTGGACTATGTATCAATTCCTAGAAAAGCATGTTTACATCATAATCAATGATGCATGTAAAAGTTCATGGGCTGTCAGGAGAGCAGTTTCAACGAATGGAAACAATCACCATCTTTTTACAAAAAGAATGTTTATAAATAAAAAAAATATATCGATTGTTATCGGTCCAAATAGAGTAATTTATTTTATTTTCTACCAGACCTCATGTGAGCTTACTAAAGATATCACGAAAAAAACATTGTAATCTGAAAGTCTTCAAAAACCAGTCAAATTAATTTATTCCATGAATAGAAAACCAAAAACAATATACATGTACAAAGAAATTGACTATGGTGAATTGAAAACAGGTTGGCAGCTACCACAGGATACAAAATCGAATCGAAACAAAATTAATTTGTTTGAATGAGAATATACAAAGATTCTTCAAAGTATTTGTGCATGCAGCATAATGATACACAAATGTACTAACTATTCGGCTCAAAACACACAAATCTAGTGAAAATTGATTTGGAATATGTTTCAGTGAAACATCAGACATCACTAGTTAAAATAACTGACATACTATACGTTTCATAGGATTATGAATGTGATGATATGTAGCATTCACTGTAAGCTGATTACGTATACAACTTCATTGAAGTATGTTGGATTTATGATTGTCCGTCCTAGAAAACAATAATTAATTCATGGAAACATCTATAGAATCATTTCAGATCTGATAAATATGTATAATTTCATATTTTTGAGGCAAAATTACTTAAAGGTACGCACAACCGAAATACATTTTTATTTTTAAAACGGGAATGTAAAACGAGTTTGATAATTTCATAGAGTTGCAAATGTTATAAGCTTGTCGTTAATATAACACTTACACATCACCTTCTAAACATTATAATGGGGGGGGGGAATCTAATTTTTATGGTTTCCGCCATCGTCCTAATCACTGCGCGGACGCACGAAATAAAATTTTCACTGTTAACGTATTATATACAATAAATTTGTCATGTGCTAGGTGTTGTAACCTAGTTAACACCATCGATTCAGATGTTCTTATGTTAATAATGTTTTTCAAAACCCTTTATTTTTTGTTCAGGAGACGTAGTCATTTAAATAAAGGATGAAGTGAATTACTAAATTCTACTATCAATTATTGCTTCTTTATAGACTGAATAAACACCGAGAAGAATTCGATTGAGATATTTTTGGAGTTTTTATTTGTTGAGCTGTCGAAGCTTTTTAACTACCAACTATCTGATATTTACCTGAAGTATTCGGTCGTTGTTCCTCTAGAGAGGGTATAGTGGGTTGACTACTGTGGATGCAGAGGCGTTAACCTTATCATAGAAAACATGGATTGAGAAATAATGCAAAACAAACAAATGTAATTGGGATAGTCCTTCATGGACTGAGACAGCTTGCACTAGTATTTAGGACGTGACGTAAAGGATGGGCAGATACTAACGATTAGAGACAATTTACTCATTTTTCATCTATTTATAATAAATAATAATATGTATGATGATGATAGGCACGTGGATTTGACAATAATTCTATATAATTTGACCTATCATATTGTCCACATATCATTTTCAGACATTTAAAGGTCCAATACCTTTCAGAAGGAAAAAAATAGACGTTTCTTAAAAACAATAACACAAGAAAATTGATATCGATGGCCGAAGATGAGTTAGCTCGAGGTTACAATATCAAACTGATGCCAGATGTGTAATCATGTGTATGTTTACCATGTTGATTAATTTCGATGTTTTGCCGCTTCGCGTAATGATAGTCAACTAACGCGCGGAAATTAGGACGACGGCGGAAAACATCAGTCTACCTGCGTTTTAAAAATTAACATTGAATTGATTTTAATGAAATTGTCCAGAAGGTGATGATAAGTGTAGTATCATCGATAAGCGAATAGCTTTTGCTCTTTTATAAATTTGCCAATTACGTTTTACATTCACAATTTTTAAAATCAAAGTCGTTTCGGAAAAGTCGTTGGGTTATATAGGATTTTCATGTATATAAAAAATAATAAAACTTTTATCCTTTCTTTAACCCAGACGAAAATAATCTATAGACACTAAGATGGCCGTGTTTATTTGGTTTGCCGTCCTGTATTCATCCAGAGTCATTTAAAGACGAATTCCTCTGTAGGTATTGTGTTGTTAGTCTGAATGTATGTGTGTTTTGTGCAAGTGGAACTGTTGCCATTTTATAGTGCTATCTCACTGAAGCGTACCGCCAATGACATCGAACAGGACACCCCACTCGGTCACATTATACTGACACCTGTTGGTAAACCAGTCGTCTCACCCTTTAATGCTTATCAGGAACATACATTACCATTACAATGTAATACAACAATACAATATTATTTTATTTAAGTGTCACATATTATAAAATCACAATACAATTAAAAAAATCCATTGGATAATTGTTTTAAAAGATTTATGATGTCCAGTCGTATTTAGCTTACGAAACACTAAGAATAGGAATAAAAAATGTGCGCGACATTTTACCACTGTTGTAGAGTATATGGTGTGTCTTGGTCAAGACCTTCCACATGCGGACGAATGCGAACGCAAACTCAAGGCCAAAAATGACGCGATGTTAGGAGACGGAAAAAGAAATGATCACAAATTTAGTCGACTTTTACCATCATGTAAAGGGGGACAGGATTTTCGACATACCAAAATGTCATAACAAAGTGAAAGTAAGTATGAGGAACGGTAACTCGGGTAGAAACTGTCCAACGGAGAGATTGAATTGACGTTTAAGTAGGCCAGAGGAAGCCATGGTGAGTGAAGCTAGCTTTGTATACCTGAATGATACTAATTGACATGGATTTAATAATTTACCTGGCCGATAGGAATACTATAATGGAGGCACGGGCAGACGATACAAGGCACTTATCAGTGATTGATTTAGTTAGTGGCCTCATTAAACATGGAATTATACAGATATCTTCAGACCAGCTAAGTAGGTAGTTATAGATCGCTGTAATTAATACCTATAGCTTCATGGTGTATTTCAATTATCAATCAGTCATTCACCTCTTTCCATCCTTGACACTTCAGGGATTACTATCACTGACGTTACATCCACCCCTGGAGTATCTAATAGTAAAACTGGAAGCAGTTCAAGAGAAAAAAACCCTGACCAATCACAAGCCTGCAGAGACTTCATTTGAAAATTAAAGAGAGTGACGCCCAAATTTAAAGCAACTCAGTCAACTACAGCTATTGTACCGACAATTCCTTTTTTACATCAAAGGAACAAACTACCTGTGCCTTCTTGTGTCTTTAGTTTAGCTATGAGATAGTCTTGTGGGGATATAACGTCAGTGACAGTAACTCCTGGAGAATCGAGTATGCTAATTACTAACACATTTTAGTAGTTTTAAATTCATCTATTTTTCAAGATTTTTGTTAAACTTGAATGTGCGCCACAAGAGGTCATACATTCATTCCAAAACCAAGCACCAGACTCTTACTAAGTTGAAACTGCAAACATTTAAGCGCTCACACACACTCACACTCACTCACTCACTCACTCACTCACTCAAAAACATTATCCTTTCCACATGAAACACATATACAGTAGATTACTTCATAATAACATTGACAAATATTCTTCATTCCACGTATCGCACGTCATAATATTAATTTACATGTCACATTTAATGTAATTATATTAAACTTACACTCTCCAACTGATTTTCCATCCCCAAAAACGTTATGTTTACTGTCGTGATATCCACCACTGAACTATGTATGACTTTAGCATTTAAAGATAGGGAACAAAGAAGAACAAAAATAAAACAAAATATTTGCAAACTCGTGAGACAGACATCCGCTGTCATTTAAGATGGTAGTTTCATGCTGACGGAGATGTTTTTTTTATGCACACGCTTGAATTTAAAGTTACATGTACCTCTAGATATGCAAGCATTCAAATGACCTCGACTCAAGTAACTTTATTTTGCAGAATAGGGTGTCTCCTTTGAAGTTATGTACAAATGTATTCGTTTTAAAAATAACAACCCCATGCACTTAATAGTTCTATTTTATGTTAGATAGATATCGTTTAAACATGATTATTTAATTTAAGATGAATGATATTGATATCTACATCTGTAGGTTATTTAATATCATAATTTTTTTTATAAAATTTTGAGCATGTGAGACTACCGCATTAAAGATGCTCCACCGCCGACAGAGCATAAATGATATTCATAATTTGAACAATAATTGGTGTTTAATCGTGTATATATATGTCTAGTTAACACAAAATATAATATAAGATAATTTATTTTGCCTTTGGTGCATGCGCAATCAGTACATCATTCCAAATAGGATATAGTGCAACGGAATTTTTTCGGGATGCAATTAATTATTTTCGATATTTTAAACTTGAAGTAAAATTAGAAGCTCAAACTTTTCAACGATGGTAATGGTGTAAAGCAAGTAACTTTTGTAACTGAAGAAAAATTTTAAATCATCTGGTGCTGTTTTTGATTCATAATTTTTTTTTATAAAATTTTGAGCATGTGAGACTACCGCATTAAAGAAAACAATGCAGGTAAGATAGATGTGGGATATTATAACTAGAAAGTGATGAGGCAATGATCTTAACTTCCTGATAAAATATACTGATAGTACTTGCATTCTGTTACACGATACTTTCTGAAAATCAGACAGTTCTAAATAGCTGATATAATTTTGTATATGATGAGTACTTATTGACATTTATTGAAAGCGTCTATTCTATTGGTATTCACATTCACTTGCCACTTCTATTATATAAACTACCCAAGACAAATTGAAGTTTATGGGGGTATAACTGACACCCAAAACATGACCATAATACCGTCACTAATGTTGCGTCTCGCACTTGTAGTTTTCCGAACAACGCTCGTGAAGAGTATCCATGTGGAAGCTAATAGCAATCTCTAGACGATCGACGAAAGAAATTATCCATAAAGTATAC